>NC_137205.1:26513674-26631174 GCF_960531495.2 Zeus faber | reverse complement strand
TCTGAATGACGGGCCTATAATAAACTGTTTACATTGTGTTCCATCCAAACGTAGGTTCAACAAATATAAGCTTGTTGATAAAAGTGCAACAATAAAATCCACTTCGTGCGCGAGGCCGAGGTTAAATATTTAGTTAAAAAA
Organism: Zeus faber; assembly: GCF_960531495.2. NCBI lineage: Eukaryota > Metazoa > Chordata > Actinopteri > Zeiformes > Zeidae > Zeus > Zeus faber. Next base: position 26,631,033 of record NC_137205.1, on the reverse strand, counting down.
CAAACAAAAAACCTTTTTCTCCTTTTTCTTTTATCTGTTATTTTTTTCCCCCTTTCTTTGCTGTGGACCCGCAGCGGCCTCGCCGCGGCGCCACAGGGGGGCCGGGGACATCCGCTTGAGAAACCCACGGAGCGCCCGGGCCTGGGTTTCCTCCTCCCGCTCTGCGCGACCTGAGCAGAGAAACACTCCAAACGATTCACAGCGTTTGCCAGGAAAGTCAGGACCAGGGAGGAGAGCTTCTCACGGGGGCTGCTCCTCTGGCTACACGTGTGGGGCTTTGCTTTATTTTTGGGGTTCTTTTATTTTTGGTTTTTATTTGAGAGGCTTGAGTTTTCAGTCCACGAAGGAAACAGACGATTCAACGATTCACTTTTCTCCTCCGTGAAATAAACCAATACGCTCCCAAATATTACACTATATTACAATTTCCATTTAAAATACATAAGACAAATTTAAAAAACAACAAAAACAATCATAATAATAATAATAATAATCATAATAACAATAATAATAACAATAATAAAAATAATAATAATAATAACAACAACAACAACTACAACAACAACAACAACAACTACAACAACAACAACAACAACAACAACAACAACAACAAAAATAATAATAATAATAATAATAATAATAATAATAATAATAATAATAACAATAATAATAATAATAATAACAACAACAATAATAATAATAATAATAATAATAATAATAATAATAACAACAACAACAACAACAACAACAACAACAACAACAACAATAATAATAATAATAATAATAATAATAATAATAATAATAATAAAAGCTTATATCGTCAGTTGGAATGACTTGGGGGACGTGCGCCGCCGCAGACCAGGTCTCCACGCGCGGACTCGGGCCTTTTTACACGTCGTCAGAAATTCCTTCGGGGGGGAAGGAGGGGCCCTGGGAGGGGCCACACCTCCTCTTCGACTCCCCACTTCCACTCCCTCCGTCCCTCCGTCCGGACCTCCGCCGCACTTCGCCTCCTCGGTCCCCCCCCCCCCCCCGCCCCCGCCCCCCCTCCCCTCCGCCCCGCAAGGAGCCATGGACCTGGCTCTCCGCTGGCTCCTGCTCTGCCTCCCGGCGCTGCGCGGCGCGGACCCGGGCCCGGGCGTCCCGCTGGTGGACGTGCTGATCGACCGGTACCACATCCCCAGGGCGTGTCCCAGGGAGGTCCGCACCGAGGACTTTGTCCGGTACCACTTCAACGGAACCTTCCACGCGGACGGAAAGAAGTTCGACTCGAGGTAAAGAGGAGGTGCCCGCGTTGTTTCCTCGGCTTCCTCCTCCAGATACTTCAGGATTGGAACCTTCAGCCCTGGGCCTCCCCCCCGATGCAGACCAGATGCAAAGACTACTTGTCTAGACATATGTGTATTTTGTTTACTTGCATATACATTATGTGTATTTTCTTTACTTGTGTAGACATTATGTGTATTTTCTTTACTTGTCTAGACATATGTGTATTTTGTTTACTTGCATATACATTATGTGTATTTTCTTGTATACACACATAATGCATCTACAAGTAAAGAACATACATTAAATTGTATTGTTGTATTAAATTAATTTTGCATGTTTGTTCTTATACTTACTAACTATTAATGCTATTATTAATGACTAGTGTTAATAAATATTATGAATAATTGTGTGACTATTACTGTAAAGTCGCATGTTGTGTATGAAAGGTACAATACACATTTAGGTTATTATTATTAATGATAATAATGCAGTTTTCTAATATTGTGAAATTATATTTCACGCACCTCTTTTATGCAGTTTTTCCAGCTGTGTTTAATCTCCAGTTGTTGGCACAGCAATGTCCTTCAGGTTCTATAAAGCTCTATATTATCTTACACATGCGGTTCACTGTAGATGGAGACAATACTTTTGTTTGCTCCTCCTCCGTCCTGCAGTCATGACCGGGGCAGCGCCTTCATCAGCCAGGTGGGACTGGGCCGGCTCATCACCGGGATGGACCGGGGGCTGCAGGGCATGTGCGTCAACGAACGCAGAAAAATCACCATCCCACCGCACCTGGCCTACGGGAGCATCGGAACAGGTGGAGCCGACCGCGGGACGTCCTTCATGAAAATCGATACCAGTCAATACCAGTCAAAGGCCTTGTTGTTATTTGATATAAAAGACACTTCTTCTTAAACCAGAGATTGGGAGAAAATGACACGTACGGAAAAATACTGTCATTTGAAATAGATATTTATTCAAATATGGCCAAAGTGAAAGTTAGTTCTCCAAATATAACCTGAGTAAAGGAAAGTTGCTCAACTATGAGTCGCTAGTTACATATAAAGATGGTAACCTACTCTAGATTTTTGGAAAATCTTCAGTGTCTAATTGGCAGCGTATAAATTGTTAATGTACAGTGACGCAAAACATTTACTAGAAGATAAAAAATACGTAAATAAACAATAATAAAAAACATAAAAATGACATAATGATAAACAATAAATGTAAATGTAACGAAGAACAGAAAGTAATCAATTAAACCTAAAACTGAAACAAACAAACAATTAATTTGTTTCGTTGAAAGGAGCAACTTCTCCGAAATTAAATACCAGCCGCAGTGGTAAGTAGATGGCGCCCCCTGTAGGCGGGCTGCCCCGAAACCCAGTTGTCGTTTTGTTCCGCACCAGTAATCGTGTGTTTACTGCCTGTTCTCCACCAGGGGGCGTGATCCCGCCCGACGCGGTGCTGGTGTTCGACGTGCTGCTGCTGGACATGTGGAGCAGCGAGGACCAGGTCCAGACGCGAACCCTCCAAAAAACCCAAAACTGCAAGCGCTCTGTGGCGGCGTCGGATTTTGTGCGCTACCACTACAACGGCACCCTGCTGTGCGGCACGGCCTTCGACACCAGGTGAAACTTGAGCGTCTGCAGTGTTTTCGTGTATCTTATTGTACCCCGGAATCAGACGAGAAGATCAGCGCCGAGATAGCGAGCTAACTGTGTTAGCTCAATACAAGGCTGCAGATGGGATCAGCTAGCCTAGCGCCTGTGAAATTAGGGGAAATTCACCTTCCGGCGTCTCACAAGCTGAGTTATGTAAGCGATACATGGTGTGTGTTGATGGCGAGTCGATACCAATGTCATACCTGTGTCCTCCCAGCGGGTGGTTAAATGGTCAAAGATTCAGTGCCATTATATATGAGACGCATCTTCTAAACCATGTAAAAGGAGTTCTCCAAATAATAACTTGAGTACGAAAGTATTGAGCCAAACAGTTACTGACGTACTAGTTACATATGTAAGACACACATGGTAACATGCTCCAGTTTTGGTGAAACCTCAACATGTGTCTCTTAAATAACTCAGCTTTTGAGGCACTGCAAGGTGTATTTCCCCAAGTTACACAGGAGCTAGGCTAGCTGATCCCATCTGCAGCCATGCGTTGCGCTAACACAGTTAGCACGCCGCCTGTCGCAAGCTCAGTTGCGGACGCAGGGATGAAACCGGTATCGATCTTCTCGTCTGGATCTGGGTGAGCTAATGTGGTATATTTGGAAACCATCAATGTCTCTTTTCTAACGGGTGTTAAACGTGTGTCACGTAGTTATTCGGGGAATAAAACCTACAACGCCTACGTGAGCCAGGGCGACCTGATCGAGGGGCTGGACCAGGGCCTGCTGGGCATGTGTGTGGGGGAGAGACGCCTCATCATCGTCCCTCCCTTCCTGGCCTACGGAGAGAAGGGCTACGGTACCCGCTGCTCGCACCACCCGCAGCTACGCATACATCTGGTTGGCAGGGGGGCAAAGGGGAATTTGAGTTTCTCCAAAACTTGGAGTTTGTGGCTGCGGGAGGCTTTGGACATACTGCATACGAGACAAGGCACACCAGAGTGACGAGGCTCAAAAAAAAGGAAAACCAAAGAGATGCGAGCCAGGAAATTATATTGAGTCATGATGAGGAGTTATTCATCATTATAATACTCACTTCTGATTGGTCAAGAGGCGATCAGCGATGGGTTATTTGTGAATAATGAGCGTGATCGGCCGCGGGCAACCACTTCAAACACTTCAAGACTCAATGTATTCATAATTGCCTGAACGGGTAATCAAATGGCATAAAAGAAAACTTTACACAAGTCATTTTATTTCTTATTTTTGAAATGTTGAAAAGCATCCATAAATGTTACATGGGGACGTGTTTTCCGTTGGGGTCGAAAAAGGTGGCCCAATAATTATCAGTCGATAATATCAACGACGGACCCCTCCCCCAGGCTCCCTGGTCCCTCCCCAGGCCACGCTGGTGTACGAGGTGGTGCTGGTGGACGTGTTCAACCCCAAAGACGACCTGGTGGTGGAGGCGCTGGAGCTGCCCGAGGACTGCGGCCGCACGATCAAGAAGGGGGACTACATCCGGTACCACTACAACGGAACCTTCCAGGACGGCACCACCTTCGACTCCAGGTGCCGACGGAACGAAAAAAAAAAACAAAAAAAAATTAAAAAGACAGAGTTCCGAAGTTTCAGCATCGCCATCTACTGGCAGAACCGTGTCACTGCAGTCCATTTATTAATTGGAAAGCTCCATTTCCCCAAAAACTGAGATTATGAAATAGTTTTCACGCTAACACTACCACACCGTCACCTATTTATGTAGTTATAGTATGATGATGACAATGATCACCGATGATGTCGACCCTCATTTTGACCTTTGACCTCCAGCTACCAGCGTAACAGCACCTACAACACCTACGTGGGCATGGGCTACGTGATTGCGGGCGTGGACAGGGCGCTGGAGGGCCTGTGCATGGGCCAGAGGAGCAGGGTCACCATCCCCCCCCACCTGGCGTACGGAGAGAACGGAGTCGGTAAAAAACTGGAGCGACGCCATGTCGCTATGGAGACAAACTGTTTAAGTCAATAATGATAACAAAGTGGGGAGAATACGAATAGATAAAAGGAAATGGCAATATGCAATAAATCAAATGAATTTGCTTGTAAATTGGCGTCTTGGAATAAAAGACTAACAATAAACAATTGAAAAAAAAAAACTATTAACACAAATATTACTTAGAAAAATTACAAACAAGAACAATTTGATAATATACCTAAAAATAAACAGTAAAAAAAATAAACATAATCAATAAATGTAACTTAAGAAATTAACAAAAAAACACAAATAATACCCCCAAAAAATTAACAAAGCAGAAATGACAAAAAAAACAACAGTAAAATAACATGCGAAACAACAGCATTTGGCAATATACACAAAATGTGGCAATCGAACCTGCACGTCTCCCCCACCGCCCACCCCCTCCCGCAGGAGACCTGATCCCCGGCTCGGCCGTGCTGGTCTTCCACATCCTGGTGGTGGACTTCCACAACCCCGAGGACGCCGTGGAGATCCGGGTGACCCACAGGCCGGCGGCGTGCGAGGGCGGCGCCGGCGAGACCAGCGAGGTGGACGACCTGATCCAGTACCGCTACAACTGCTCCCTGATGGACGGCACGCTGCTCTACTCCTCGTGAGCGCCCCCCGCCCCCCCCTGCTGTGCACGCCGCCACACTGCATGTCTCCCGCGGTGACTAGCTCCATTCGTTTGGACATTCCTTATTGGGTCAGCGGTAGGATCAACCCTCATTTTTACCGATCCGAGCATCATTTCTGCATGAAACTGTCAAAACGGACAAAATGATTGGAAATGTATCTGCACCCTTCAGTATACAACCATCTGATCCACAGCCATTGTTTGTCCTTGCAAATTACGTAACCAAAGCGATGCTATCAAAACTTCCTTGCTGATGTTATTCTATGCTGACTGTATGTAAACAAACCAAACTAACAACCGAGGATCCTGCAATGGGGGCGTATAAAACCGTCCAGCACCTTCCTGCGAAAGCTGAAGCCGAGGCAGAAATATGAATTTCAGCATCTGCTCTAAAACAACAACAAAAAAAACCCCCATAGTAGTGAGTGAGTATAGTTTTTGTGTGTATCCTCTCGTCGCAATTTTGGAGAAAAGCCCATGCAAATTCAATCATTTTTTGACACGGTAATCCACAAACAAAAACCCTTAAGATCCCGGTCGGGGCTGCTCCGAAGTCTGTCTGGAATGACAGACGCTTTTATGCCGGAGCTCTCGCCGCTCACCTCTGCTTCCCCCCGCCCAGGGACGACTACGACGTGGCCCCCGTGACGACGCTGGGGGCCAACAAGGTGATCCAGGGCCTGGACCAGGGGCTGACGGGCATGTGCGTGGGGGAGAAGAGGGAGGTGGTGGTCCCCCCCCACTGGGGACACGGCGAGGAGGGAGGTGAGGACGCAGGGAGGGAGGGAGGGAGGGAGGAAGCCCTGTTCTGTTTGTCCCGAGGGTTTGAATCCAACATTTAGCGTTTTCTCCTCAGCTGTGCTGTGAAAACATTTCCAATCCCACTTTAAATACATGAATGATGGAAACCAGCTCTTGTGTTGCAAGATCAAAAAGGGCGCACTGATTCACCAAGAATGTTCGCCAGAAAAGCAGCTCCCACAGAACAAGTGTAACGCGGAACGCGGTGATGAAAGGTTCGACTCTTTCTTTGGAGATTCGGTTCTTGACACGTCGTAAAAAAAAGAGCCGTCGAATTTGCCCGACTCTTGGTCGGTTTCGGTGAAGTTGGCGTGACGCGCCGGGGAACTTCCTGAACGAGGCAGAAGAGTCGGATCGCCGCCGGGCTGCGAACCGAACCCTCACCGGAATCACTGAATTCGGTCGTGTTGGGACTTCAGTGATGGGTGGGCTTGCAAATCAGATCCCTTTTATGAATCGACCAGGCCATTGAGCCAAAGTAACAATAAATATGGAGCAGAATACCCTTCGGTGTTGGAGGACTTGGGTGTGTTTAAAAAAACGCCCGGAGACCAGGGCTGAGCTGGAAGGCGACGCCCGGCGACACCGTAGCCGTCCAGCCAAGCTCTGTACGACTCAGTAGCTTGAAGAGAAAAGTCGTTGGATGACGTCTTTGGTGGTTGGGACTTGAGGGTTCGATGCCGGGTGAGCTTTCGAAGGCCGGCAAGGCGAGGCGTGTGTTTAAAAGTTCCCAGCGACCGGGGCGGAGCGTGACGGTCACCCGGTGGCATGACGGTGTTGTAACCGTGCGCCCGAGACGCGGGTGGCCGGTTTCACTCTCTCTGTCCCTGTAGCGGGATCGCAGCAACAACAGGCGCTGTTAATCGCGCGCTTGTGATGCCTGGCTCAAAAGCTCACCCAACATCGAACTCCAAAGTTCTCAACCAACGACTTACCACTTTGAGCCACTGAGTCTTATCATTCCATTAAAGTAACAGGACTCTGATTGACGGAACCCATCACGCCGCCAGTCCCTCTTCACGCTTTGCCCCGGTCTCCAGGGGGTGTTTTAAACACTCCCTGGAAGGAGCCTTCCACAGGCTCTCCCGGCATCTAACGGCTCCATCTAAATAGTTCCTTGTGTTTACCAGGCATGCTCGCAGGGGCCTCCCGTTGGTCCTGCTTGCATAACTAACTACTACTGGGCCATAACAACAAGCACCGCTCTACATGTTTGCGGTGTTTTCTTTGGTTCACGGGGTAGTGGTTTAGTGCCGTGGCAGTGAAAAAAGTTTGGAGGCGCTGGACGAGTGTTGGATTGGAGATGGTTCAATGCGGGCGCTTCCCATCCTCTGCTTCTCCTGTGCAGCCAAGGGAGTTCCCCGGAGCGCCGTGCTCTTCTTCCAGCTGGAGCTGCTGGAGCTAAAGAAGGGCACCCCCGAGGGATACATGTTCGTGTGGCTCGGCGACGGGCCCAACCCCCTCTTCCCCGCCATGGACCTCGACGGAGACGACCAGGTGCCGCTGGAGGAGGTAAGGCAGCCGGCCGGGGCAACCCGAGGTCCTGGGGCGACCTCTGCAGCTCCACGTGGAACGTTTTGACTGCGTAGGCCAAAACACCGCCTGGGCACCGCAAGCCCAAGGTCGTTACCACGTCTCCGTGGAGGTGATTTCATCGTTGGATTTAAAATAAATAAATAGAAAAAGAAGGAAACAGACTGAATCGCACTCGGCGGAGAGATAAGTTTCTCAAAATAAATGTTTGTAGACGAGCGTGTTCCCGGCCGAAACCGAGTGGAAAATATATTTTTATAAATAAGGGATCAAATGCAAATAAATCCAAAATTCACCAGAAGACTCTTGGAAGGTTTGCATGATGTCGCTTGCTTTAGCGTCTCCTCGCTGCATTATGTGGTACTGCACCTTACTGATGCTCCGAGTCACTGGCACCGTGTGAGGATTACACCAAATATGAGAGACGTCTCTAATTTTACCTTACAAGGAAGAGCTTTCACAGCAGCACTTCCTGTCCCGCTTTGCAGTTCTCAGCCTTCATCAGGCTCCAGGTCAGAGAGGGGAAAGGCCGCCTGCACCCGGGGATGGAGGCCGACTACATCATCAAGGACATGTTCGATAACCAGGACCGAAACAAAGACGGAAAGATCGAGGCGGACGAGCTGCGGCTAAAGGCAGACGAGGAAGAGCCGGAGAGCCCACGGGAAGAGCTGTGAACGGGGAACTCTTTTTCTTTTAGGCCCCGTGCCTTTTGGTTTGGCGAGATGTTTTTACAACTTAAAAAAAAAAAAAAAAAAATAGGTAAATTCTCACAGTCAGCATTTCAGGAAGGATTTTAAAATGTGAAATAAGACGATAATAATAAGGGCCACTCTGTAGTGAGATGACACAAATTTACATTTTACTACCTGAACAACCGTTGGGCCGGGCCCAAAAACAGCCACTGCTTCAGCAGACCATGTCTGTTGTGCAATAGAAGAAATGTTTATTATTGTAATAAGTATAACATAATAAACAGTTTTATATATATTAAAAAAAAACAAAACAATAATCTTGACATTTTTCCTCCACATACAGATTTGAACCATGAATACAATTGTGATAATTGGCACAGGCGAGGGTTCAATTTAGGACACATTTAGTATTAAATGTGAGGGTCAAACTGTTACGGAACCATATTTGATTGAAAGAGTCGAAGCACTGGTACAAGTAAGAAAAAGCAAAATAAACCCATTCTAGTTTGCATATGAATAACATTCTTAGTGGTAGCAAATGCAAGTAACGTAAAATGAGGTTTCAATCTCCGTTAGAACCTGATTCAACGACTTAACGTTGAGAAACATTTCCACACAAAACTACAGTGTTAATATTAAAAGTAATGAAGTGATGGATTTAAACAGTCGGACATTTGGGGTTCCGAGGAGCATAACCCCCGACTTGAGAAACAGTTTGACGAGCGGTTCACAGATCCTGGAACCAGCAGAGTGTTGGCGTTTCGAACCACGTGACGGGCACAGGTTTCTGGTTCCGCCGCTGGATGGTGCCGCGACACTGGCAAAACTGCGCTCGACGTTAACTCGACAAGTTCAGAAGAAAGTACATAAACTGACCTTCCAGTTCAACGTGCCACCTTTCCCTTTTTCCTTGTGTTACACGGGAGACATTTAGCGGCGTCTGGTAAAAATCAAAAAGTAAGAAATCCGAGCCCCACCACAGGAAAACATCACACCCAGCCTCTCCTGAAACAGCAGCTGGAAAAACAATATCAATAATATCCTCGAACCGGAACTAGGTACAGTCACAACTTTTTTTTTTTGTTTGTTAAGTAAAAATTAAAATTGTATAAAAAGGCGTTATGATAGTTGCTTCCCATGGAAATGGTCGTCAGGAGGTCTGTCAGATGCAGGGCGGCTGGGGGCCTTCTCCCCCGTTACTGGGGCCCCATCAGGAAGTGCAGGATGGCGTTGGGGACCTCCAAGGTCTCGTCCTTCAGCAGCACGATGTCATAGGAGTTAAGGTAGGACTCCATCCGCTCCTCCATCTGCGAGGGGGAAACAAGGAAAAAAAAACAAACACCCAAATTATTAATAAATAAATAAGGGATTTAATTGATCCAAATGGGAACGACCGAAGCATGGATAAAATATACATGAAAACTGTCTTCCTATTGTGTCCATGTTTATAGGTTTACTTCTTTGTAACTGACAGCGGTTGAAGCACCGTGTCTAGATAGGTTCTATACAAAGAAAGAGGCTTTTTACCCGAGCACTCACCTTGTCGTTGAGGAACCCAACCTTGAGGATGTTGCAGAGGTCGTGGACGCCGTCGGCCATGGTGAGGTCGCCCAGCGAGTCTCCCAGCAGCAGCACGTTGGGACGCGTCCGCAGCTCCTGGAAGTGTCCCGTGTTGAGCAGTGCCCCCTCGCGCTTGTTGTAGGTGTGGATCAGCTCGCCCTTGAAGGCCGTCAGCGTTCCCTGTGAGGGGAAGGAGGACAGAACCTCAGCACACAACGGCCACATTCCTCCTCCTCCTCCTCCTCCTCCCCCTCAACACTCACAGTCTCGTCAAAGTCCATGTAGTTGGAGAAGACCTGGACGTTGGTGTGGAAGACGCCAGCTTGGCGGATCACCTCCTCCAGGATATCTCCGATCCCAGCGGAGAAGATGAGGAGCGGCACGCTGTGCTGCTCGAGCAGGTCGAAGAACGGCCGGTAGTCCTCCCTGCGGGGCGGGGCGAGGAGGACATCAGCAGAGGTTGATTGAGTTCTACTCCCACAACAATGTCATTACTGCGATTTAGAGGATTTTAAACTACACTGCTCAAAAAAATAAAGGGAACACATTCATTACAATGTAACTCCAAGTCAATCACACTTCTGGGATATCAAACTGTCCAGTTAGGAAGCAACACTGATTGTGAAGCCATTTAACCTGCTGTTGTGCAAATAGAACATAAAACAGGTGGAAATGAGAGGCAATGAGCACGACAACCCCTATAAAGGAATAGTTCTGCAGGTGGTGGCCACAGACCATTTCCCTGTCCTCATCTTTTCTGGCTGATTTTTGGTCACTTTTGCATTTTGCCAGCGCCCTCACCACTAGAGGTAGCATGAGGCGGTGTCTGCAACCCACAGAAGTTGATCAGGGGCTGCAGCTCATCCAGGATGGCACATCAACGAGCACTGTGGCAAGAAGGTTTGCTGTGTTGGAGGACAACAACCCAGCAGCAGGACCGCTATCTGCTCCTTTGTGCAAGGAGGAACAGGAAATGACCTCAACAAAATGCAGGCCAATCCAGCAGGCCACTAATATGTTTCTGCTCAAACTGTCAGAAACAGACTCCATGAGGGTGGTATGAGGGCCCGACGTCCACAAGTGGAGCCTGTGCTCACAGCCCAACACCGTGCAACCTGATTGACATTTGCCAGAGAACACCAGGATTGGCAGAGTCGCCATTGACGCCCTGTGCTCTTCGGGGGTGAAGGCAGGTTCACACTGAGCACATGTGACAGACGTGACAGAGTCTGGGGACGCCGTGGAGAACGTTCTGCTGCCTGCAACATCCTCCAGCATGACTGGTTTGGCGGTGGGTCAGTGATGGTCTAGGGAGGCATATCCTTGGAGGGCCGCACAGACCTCCATGTGCTAGCCAGAGGTACCCTGACTGCCATCAGGTACCGGGATGAGATCCTCAGACCAATTGTCAGACCATATGCTGGTGCAGTGGGCCCTGGGTTCCATCTGATGCATGACAATGCTCGGCCTCATGTGGCTGGAGTGCGTCAGCAGTTCCCGCATGACGAAGGCATTGATGCTATGGACTGGCCTGCCCGTTCCCCAAACCTGAATCCAATCGTGCACCTATGGGACGCCACGTCGCACCACAGACTGTCCAGAGTTGAGTGATGCCCTGATCCAGGTCTGGGAGGAGATCCCTCAGGAGAACATCCGTCGCCTCATCAGGAGCATGCCCGGACGTTGTAGGGAGTGCATACAGGCACGTGGAGGCCACACACACTACTGAGCCTCATTTTTAATTGTCTTGAGGAATTTCCACAGAAGGTGGATCAGCCTGTGATCTGATTTTTCCACTTTTATTTTGAGTATCATTCTGAATCCAGACCTCCATGGGTTAATGATTTTGATTTCCATTGATCATTCTTATGTTATTTTGTTCTCAACGCCTTCCACTATGTAATGAATAAAGATTTTCAACTGGAATATTTCATTCATCGAGATCTAGGATGTGTTGTTTAAGTGTTCCCTTTATTTTTTTGAGCAGTGTATTTAAAAGCCATCTCCAGTAGTGTTTTTTTTTTTTTTTTTAAACCAAGAATAAAAATAAACTAAAATAAACTTCCAAATGTGGAAGGACTGGATCCTGCTCTCACCTCAACATGGCGTTGGACTCTCGCACCACCGCCGCCAAAAGATCCTTCTTGATCTTCTGCTGCACGAGAAGCTTATGAGCCGTCGTCCACCTGGGAGAGAGAAAATAAAAATAAAAATCACAGGTCCAGGAGCAAAAACAAGAACTGCCGGGAGGAAGAATAAAAGCGATATGTGACAGGAATGCTGTACTTATTGCAAGACTTTATCTATTTACAACACAAACACACTAGGATTGACACCTCATCAGAAACCCTTTATTTCACTGAGTAGGTTTTTAAATACGAGGAATTTGCTGTAGCACAGATTGGTGCATTGGACAGTTTGTATTAAAAAAAAAAGAAAAAAAAAGATAAAACAGCCAAATTTTCCCATTTAATGTGTTTAATCATTCCCTCCGATTTATTTTCATTTTGTATTTAACCAACGACTGATTGATTTTTCCTTTACGATTCATATTACTTGATTTACTTGATCGATGGTGTTTGCCTCATTGATTGCTACTGAAGGATTGATTGAAATATTATTGGATGGGTGTGATGCTGGTTTGATTAACTTGAGCATGATTCAGGTATAACTGACATCGTTGATTGGGTTTGTATTGATAACTCACAGGGTGCTTTGTTATGCAGCGATCGAATCAAGAACACTGGTCTCAGCGTTCTTGATTCGATCAGTTCATCATTTCCTAATAAGATACAATCATCGAAAACCACATTGAACCTGAGAGAAGAACTGAACGCACCACTCCACCATGAGGGGGAGCTTCTCCTCCACTGAGCGTGAGGAGTCGATCTCGATGGGGTAGAACTTGTTCATCAGCTCCTTCAGCTGAGGAGACAGAATCACTTAGCTCAACGTCGTTTACGCACCCGGGAGATTTCAACCGCAGCCGCGGCGATTACAGCGCGGCATCACTTTAATCATTGCTTAATTCACTCACTTTAAACTAAGGAAGAAATAAAATAATGTAGATCGGTATTTATTCACAGTATGATCCATAAACACTAGAAAACATGTTCCAAAAATAACAACACCATCAAATTTGCTCAACATCTGTGACTGAGCAGGACAGACAGTTATTACATCATCACCCGACGGCAATTATCTCAGTTGATCACAATCATTTTTGTAAAATCGTTAATTCTCCAATCATGTTTCCATCCAACTTCTGTGAGACATTTGAGCCAACATTAAAAATGTGACAGTGAAAAGAACCAACACTTGGGTTGAGGGAAATTTAGAGACAATTTTTTTATATATTTCAAAATTCTTGGCGTTCCTTTCGCAAGTAGAGTGGCATAAAATGAACAGAAAATACAATTCAGTTGCAATTATTTGTACAACAATTACATCCCACATACCTGCACTCTACATTCATCGGTGACGAGTTTGCTGTCCTCCAGAATATCTGCGAATCAAGAGAACACATTTCTAAAATATTAGAGCCGGATTTGGTCACCTTCTGCACGACTAAACATCCCTTATTCCCTTTTAAACCGTTGGGACTTACTGTGGCACGTAGGGGACCGCTTCCCCTTGTGCTCAAATCTTGTCAGAGTCATGTCGAAGTCCGAAATCACCTGGTTTGAGAAAGAAACACACGTTATATGTTATATATTATATTAGACGCCACATTACGCATGCGGTGCAGAGAGAGAAGCAACGCCCCGGGGCTGCGTACTGGACCTGCATGGTGTTGGAGCCAGCTTTCTGCATGGCCTGAAGCACATTCTCCACCCTGTTGCGATCCTTCATGTGCACGGAGGCGTTGGACAGCGCTGCAATCTACACGGGGAGAGGCACGGAAAGACAAGCGTCATAATAACAGAGAACGCATTATTGCAAATCAAGTCTGAACACGAGCTGATCATACACGGCTGGGAGGACCCAAACAGGTTACGGTCAACACCATTCCAGCTTCTTAAATGTGAATATTTCCTGGTTTCTTTTGTCCCGTTTGACAGTTAACTGAATGGCTTCGGGTTGTTTAAAAAAAAAAAAAAACATTCGACATTTTCCAGCATTTTCAGATTCCAGCTTCTTAAATGTGAATAGTTTCTGGTTTCTTTAGTCCTGTTTGACCGTCAACTGAATAGCTCCGGGTTGTTAAAAAAGAACAACAAAGCATTTGGGAACGTCGCCTTGGGCTTCGAAAAACGGTGGTCGACATTTTCCCAGCATTTTCCTGGAAAAAACAACTAATCGATTAATCGGGAAAATAACCGACAGATGAATCGATAATGAAAACAATCGTCGGTTGCAGCTCTAATCGTGTTTTCCCCGCCCTGGTACACAGAACACGTACACGGACAGAATTTAATTGGCAAATGTATGCAAATTTGCACAGCTTCCCTCTTTTGAGTGTGCGTTGTTGATGCAGAGGCTTGTTGTTAATGTTTACGTTTATTCGAACCCTTTCCCGATTGATTCCACATCGCCATCGCCATGTATAATCCACCTGTTACCTGTCCAACGGGCTGACGTACTGTCGCCGCCAAACGAGCACCGGTTCCCGCAGAGCATCCTGCGACTCAACCGCAAACGGCGCGAACAGCCGGCCCCAGCCGCCTGACACGACGCATTTCAGGACACGCTCGCTCACCATTTTCGCGGTGAAACCGGCGCCGCAGACGACACACGGCGGCAGCTCAGTGGACGTCGACTCCAACCCCGGCGACCTGCAGAACTGGATAGCGGGTCGTGTGCAACTTGGAAATTCCGCCGGATTCCACAAGACGCTCGAGAGAAGGGTTCCGCGCTGCAGTCCCGCCCCTCCCTCATTAAAACACACCTGGACGGGGGGGAAATACAAGCTTTGCTTTTGTTCTTCGAAAATGTTTTTACACACACACACACACACACACACACACACACACACACACACACACTTTTACAGTGTAAATGTGCTTTCTTGTATATCGAGTTAGAACGACTATGTTCTACGCAGGCACAGTCGCTCACTCTACAGCAGAGAATGTGAGGTGTAACGTGTGATTTCCTCCGGATTGACAACAAGCGGTAGGGAGCTAAGGTTCCTAGCGTCCTTAGTTCCCCCCTCATTTAAACCGGCTGGAGACCGGCGGCGCAACCTCCAGGTTCAGACCGTTTTCCCTTTTAGAAGAAACAGTCTTTATTTGTCAAACAACACACCACACTACAACACATGCTTGCACACACACACACATGCACATGCTTTGATGGTGGCCGGTGAAATGGTTCCTCTGCATTTGACCCATCCTGGCTTGTCCTTCCTCCGGGGGCACAGCCAGGAGCAGTGGGCAGCGTACGTGGACGCGCCCGGGGACCAGGTGATAAGTGTCCATCGCTGGTCAGACGATGATGGGTGCATGTTTTTCCAGGGGGGTCCTTACTGACGTGAGGGGGAGGAAACCCCATGTGAGCACGGGGAGAACATGCAATCTCCACACAGAAAGGCTCCTATTTGGGAGATAACCCCCGGTATTTTGACTTCATCTGGATTTAATTTTTTATTTTTTTGTCCTGTTTTGGCAGAACCCAGAAGAGGTGCAACTAATGAATTAAACCACCCTGCCTCCGTACATGGCTGTTGGAGCCAAAACATATAAATACAAACATATTTTTCTTCACCTCAAAACGCCAGCCTCTATCACAAACCTATTTTTTGTTCATTTGTCCAAGCCCTGTTTCAAGCCTTGTTTCCTTTGGATTTTTTTTATTTTTTTTTATTATTCGCCAATGTAACATTTATCATTACTTTTCGTAAATGTTTTCCTAAACAAAATCACCTCTGATTTTGGTCAGTCCAATGCTCTGCACAGACATATTAGTACGTTTACTCATTAAGGACAGATCCGCCGCCATTTGACTTGTAAAAAGGACTTTAATTGCAAGTGATGACATTAGCATTTCTTACATCCAATATAAGGACACAATGATCAATCACATGCAACGGAAAATGTATAGCTTAGTTCATTTAGTATCTTGTGCCATTTATGCAATTTAAGTTGTTCAAAGAGTTGAAATGACTCATTTCTGCATTCTCCAACCATATGGTGTTAAGGAGCTGTTAGGATAGAGCCTTCTATAGGAATACTTGAGTACCTTTGCATGAAATTCACAATATCTTCCTATTTTGTAGAGCATCTCTGAAAAATGTACTCCTCACTCAGTCTTCTATTTTTATTTTTTTTAATCCAACAACCAAGGAGCAAAATTAAAAAAAGGCAAAAGAAACAAACCAAAAAGAACGTTAATAATCTTAATTCAACAATTTATTTCAAGTGGATAGGTGCCAATAAACATTAAAGGTGATTAGGAAGATCAAAACTGATTGGCCGGAAGTTCGATTAAATAAATATTTTCCAAAATACAATCATTTTGTCTTAAGCAAAACAATAACTGTAAGGAAAGTCGACGCTGAAACAGCAGCTGACTTTCACCTACAATTCTGTAAGACATCACGTACAAAAGTGCACTACTCGATAAACTCCTTCCATCTCATTTCATCTTTTCTTTCTCTGTCTTTCTTGAACTCACAGGAATGGAACGACCATTGGGCTGGCAAAGTGCAAAGTAAGGAATGATCGATGCATTGCCCAATATGGAACATAATAACAATAATAAATGTAAAATATATTTAGGTCAGGGCATTAAACATAAAAAAGTGAATTTAAGTAGTTGGAGATATAGATATATATATATGTGTGTGTGGGTGTGTGTACACACACATATATATATAATATATATATGTGCGCACACACACACACACACACACACACACACACACACACACACACACACACACACACACACACACACACACACACACACACACACACACACACACACACCCTTTGTTCCTCATCCAGTAAATACAAATACTTCTGATCATTTCCACCCTTTAGGAAACTGGAATAAAATGGTTGTACATCACACAAGCAACAGAGATAAGAGGTATACTTTTACATACTCCATAAAGCTTTTGCAGGGAGGCTGCAGTCGGAAAGCAGAATTATTAGCGTCTAGTTTTTAGCATAAAGAACCTTTTTCTTTTACACCGAATTCGGGTTGAGGCGATGTGGAAGCAGCGGAACCTTTTAAAACGATGCAACCTTGATAAAAAAAAAACAAACAAACAAAAGTATCACTAGTGAATCTAACGCTTTGGACAGTTAGACTGACGTTTTACTCGCACAATGAGATTGTCACAGTGTCACAATGGAATGTGTCCCTGTTACGCTGGCCGCACTGAATGGGTCGAATTGAGGAATGTGGATGTTGCTGTTCCCTGTACGCACAGCAAATAAAGGAATGTAAAATATCCATATGAATGTTGACATATAAAGCTATATACTATGTATGTACAAACTGATGAGCTTCCTCTTTGCCCGCATGTTGTGCAGAGGCCGTCGGTCACGGTATAACACTCTTATTCACATGTTTACAATCGGCAAGTCCACTCCCGGGTGCACGCATGCACACAGGCACGCACACACACACACACACTCACTCAGTCACACACCTCACGGCTGTTAACACACAGCATAGCCTACGAGCTGATGGCACAAAGTTCAAAGTGGATGACGCTGCAGCCTGCGATGGAGGGATTAACGACAGGGACAGCCACGGAACGAGCCCGACGGAGCGTCCTGAAGGAAAGATGGATGGAACTCCCGACTCCTCGCTCTGGGACTCAGCACTCGATCTGGGACTGCAGCTGCCGGCGCAGGGTGAGCGTGCGCCGGTGTAGCTGCTGCATCTGCTGCATGCGGTCGCGCTGGCGGGCCAGGTTCTGGGGCATGGGGTAGCGCTGGCAGCCGTACAGGAAGCGGTAGGGGATGCGGACGTGGCACGCCGTGGCGCGGCAACGCGGCTGGGGCATCGGGGGCAGCAGCATCCAGCGCTTCCTCTCGGCGCAGTAGCGGTACGCCTCCTTGCGGTACTGCTTGTCCACGTCGTCGCTGTTCTTCCAGCCGCCGATGATGAACACGTCCTCGTCGAAGTGGCAGATGGCGGCGCCCTCGATACTGGTCACCTCGGGCGGCAGGCTCTCCAGGATCTCGTCGGAGATGCGAGCGCTGATCTTCTGCTTGGCCGCCTCGTCGCGCACCGCGTAGCTCTTGGGGCAGCAGGACGCCGTGTGGTAGAAGTTGGTGGAGGCCACCGCCATCTGGAAGACGCAGTAGTTGTCGATGAGGGGCAGCGAGTCCACGTCCTGCCACTGGCGGCTGTCGGTGTCGTAGCGCGTGGTCACCGTCTTCAGCCCGTCCTCGTTGTCTGTGTCGACCGGCGTGCGCGCCGTGACGTACACGTAGCGGTCCTCCACGCTCACCGCCTTCACGTCGCGCAGGATCTTGGGCGCCGACTCCAGGTTGTGCCACTTGTCCTGCTCGGGCTCGTAGATGCTGACGTCCTTGAAGCCGGGGCTGAAGTTGCCGTGGCCGCCGATGCTGTACAGGATGTCCTTGATGCAGGTGAGGCCGAACGAGTGCTTGCGGGTGGTCAGGTTGCTCACCTGCTCCCAGGTGTTGCGGTTGGGGTTGTAGCGCTCCACCGTCTTAGCGAAGCCCGGCTCCATCGAGCCAGCCACGTAGACGTGTGACTCGGTGGCGGCGATGGCGTGTCCGTCCAGGTGGTTGTGGATGTGCGGCAGGTTGACCCAGCGGTCCTCGTAGATGAAGTAGCCCACGCACTCGCTCAGGTAGTCGCCGCCCTCCGAGACCCCGCCCACCACCATGATCACGTCCATGTTCTGGCCGAAGCGGGGCTGGAACGACGCCATGTGCGACGACCAGAACTCCATGTCGGCCGACTTGAGGTTCTCGAAGCGGATGGCGTGGCCCTCCACGGCCTCCGACACCAGCCGCATGCAGGCCTCGTTGGCGGCCACCAGGCGCTCGCTCTTCACCACTCGGGTCAGGTAGGTGGGCTTGATCTGGGGCAGCCGCAGGAGGCGGAAGAGCTCCTCGAAGTACCGCCCCCGCTCCTCCAGGTTCTTCTGCACCCACTTGACAACCGCCTCGAACAGCACCTCCTCCGAGTCCACGGTGATCTCGGCGTCCGACAGCCAGTCGCGGACCAGGTGGAAGGGCAGCGTGTAGAACTCCTCGTCCTGGATGACCTTATGGAAGTTGCGGCGGATCATGTCGGCCGCCCGCAGAGCCAGCTGGTCCAGCGTGTACATGTGGGCCAGGCTGTGCACGGCCACGCAGTTGGTCAGACTCAGCTTCTTCTTGAGGAACTCGCCACAGAAGTCCTTCAGCTGCAGCAGCAGGAACCTGCGGGAGGTAAGAAGAGCATTTCCAAGATGTATTACTTCACCGCTTATTGCTTCATTGCAATTCATCCTCGCAATTCTACCAATTCTAACTATTTCAGGTCAAGATTATTCATTATTTATTCAAAGGGCTTCACCAGCTTCACATTCTGCATAGAAATCAACAGCGGGAAGTCTTTAGGCGCCTGAGGACAACTCTAGATCTAGAGCCAATGCCTTGCTCAGGGGCATTGGGCAGGCGTGTGGTAACCCTCACGGACATCGTGGGGAGAACAAGGAGAGTCCAAACAGAAGGATCCACGACGGGGGAGGGCGCAGCAGTGCTCACTGCTGAGCCACCGTCTAAGAGCTTCTCCACCCGAACGTGTGTGAGGCTGACCAGACGACACCGATATGGTCACCATCATGTGTTTTTTGGTGAACCACAAATGCATAAGGACCGGGACAGGCCCCACACCCGCACACCCAGCACCCGCACACCCTGCACCCAAGCGGGGAATCGCACCTGTCGGCCAGCTCCAGTACTTCGTGCACATTGCAGGTGCTGACGCGGATCTCTCCGGTGTACATGTACTGGATCACGCCCTCCACCGTCTCCGGGTCCGGCCCCAGTTCGGAGCTCCACTCCTTCATCTCCACCCGGCCGGACAGGGACTCGGAGAACTGTCCCCCCAGCAAGGGGGTGAAGTAGTCGGTGGCCGCCGCCAGCACGGAGCGGTGCGCGGAGAACTCGCAGCTCTGGACGGCGGCGGCGCCGCCGCCTCCTCCGCCGCCGCCTCCTCCCCCGGTGCCGCTGCTGAACGCCAGCGTCACGTCGCAGAACAAGCCCTGCTTCCGCTGCTCGTTCTGCCGGCGGGAGAGCTCCGAGCAGTGGGAGGACGAGGTGAAGTCCTCGGCCTCTTCCGTGTCCCCGTCCCCGGCGAGGGCACTGGGCGTGCTGGTGCCCGGGCCGCTGCCGCTGCCGCTGCTGCCGCTGCAGCCGCTGCTGCTGCTGCTGCTGCCCCGTGCGGAGTCGTCTGGGTTGGGCGCCGCGGCCGCCATCTCCTCCTTCCTTTACCGGGGGAGTTAAGGGGGAACCGTCGTGGAAGTGGCGGCGGAGAGGACGCTGCGTACGCGGACACGCACACACACGCACACACACACACTAACGCAGAGCTACGGAGTCAAAACATGGAGCGGAGCGACGAGTCGGTTCCGCATTGGAGACAGGAACTCGGTTGCAATGACACTTCCGGCCCCTTTTGGGGAAAAATAAATAAATAAATACATTTTAAAAACCGAATAAAATATATATAAATACAATAAACCTCAGTCCGACGGAAGAGGATAGTACAAATAAATAAAGCGTTCATAAATCAATATATTTTAGGTAGATCAATAAATCCATAATTTAATGTATCAGGAAATCAATGATTGCTCAATCAGACCAATCACGAAGAACCAATTTTTACAATTATTATTATTGAAATTATTATTATTATTATTATTATTATTATTACTAGAATAATATCATTTATAATAATAATAATAATTCTTATTATTATTACTTATTATTATTATTATTATTATTATTATTAGAATAATATAATTAATAATTGTTATTATTATTTTTATTATTATTATTATTATTATTAATAATAATAATAATAAGAAGAAGAAGAAGAAGAAGAAGAAGAACTATTGATAATATAATGAGAATAATAATAACAATAATAATGCTAATAAATATAATTAATACGAATTATCACCGTCAGCATTATAGCAATAATGCTAATAATTATAATTATTATATAATACATGGTTTATAAATAAATCACAAAAAAAAGGTTCATGTAAGAATAACCTATCATTTATCTATCTAATAATAGTCCATACATCCCTTCTCTGTTCCTTAAAGGGGACCGCTTATGCTCCTTTTCAACTAAGTATTAACAAGTATTTATGGATCTCTGACGTTGCCAAAACCTGTTTTTTAAATTTCTCGCTGAAAATACCGCTCAGAATATGCGTTCGAGCCATTGCAAAGTGAGTCTAATCCATCCTGGTCCAGAACGCTGTTCAGTGGACGACGCCAACCTCCTGAGGCCCACAGTTCTGGGAGCCCATGGGTTGGAGCACAAGCTCTCAACCATATGCTCCCACAGCAGATCTGTCATCCAGCTGAACTGTTGAGTAAGCTGCTGATTGCAGAAACTGGTTGGACCCGTACTGACACCTTGCCTTTTTTTCAAGCACTTCATTACCTTCTGTTTTTTGTTTTTTTTTGTGTAGTGTTGCCTGGGCTTGGAATATCAACTCTCTGGGAGCAGGATTGTCTTAAGATGTTCCCACTACTCTGTTTTCTCTGCATGATTTAGAGTTAACACATAAGGATGCATGGGAGAGTGATTACACAACCCAGCACATTTTGGTGTTTTTAGAGCTTATTGTGCATAATCTCCAGGTGCGCTGCAAAGACATTTCACTGCACATATGTATGTGACAAATACACCTCTTGAATCTCGAAGAATTTTGTTTTCAAATAAAATCCTCTGCTCTCCACAAAGATTTTTTTTAGTGCTGCTTGTGGAACCTCAGATCTCCCCCTCCCCGAATCTTCAAAAGATTCTCTCGTCCTCAGAAGTCTCATATTTATAAAATTTTACAGGATAATTTGATCCCCCCCCTCCCCCACTACTCTCACCAACCTCCAATGAAAACCTTCCGTCATCTCTCCATTTCCTTACTTTTCTTCCAAAACTCAGCAATAACATCGGTTTACATATCAGAGATCCACAGTATGGTACGACCAAAATCACAAGCCACAGAGTTCCTCTTTATTGTTTTAATTCCTCATGAACAGATTTTAAAGAAAACAACCAGACAACACATGACACAAATAGGCCGTTTGATTCAGTTTCCTTATTCCTAATTTTATTTTTATTTTTTTAACACAAATCCAAACAGAGGCACAATAGGTCACGTTAGACAGTTAAATATCCGACCGAACACACTACGACATCAGTGAAGGCAAAGAAACTGTGGTTCAGATCTTCTGACATTCAGACGAGGAAATACGTCACCCCTGGTCTGCTCTGCCTCCTGGATCTCAGATAAGCATTCCCTTCAATTCAAAATGGCAGCGGAAATACAGCGAAGGTTTAATCCAAATCCTTCCAATTCCATTAAAGTTCTTCACACATGGGTCAAAAATAATGTATCTTTGCGACTGAAGACTTGCTTGCAAAAGGCATTTTTGAACGGGGGTGACATTTTCCAAGATACGTCAAATTATTCTTTGCGCAATTATATTTATTGCTCCTTTATTAATAGTTTACCATTTATTTAGTGACGTTTTCGATTTTAATGGGAAAGTGAGCTTAGGTGGGATTAAACAAACATTTTATTAAGTAAACACGTGAAATAATTCCACAAAAATATTATCCAAAATGATCTATATATATTTATTACATTTCATGATATAACATCTATCATTCCTACAGTAAGTGGAATGTTCATCCAAGGTCTGCCACAGAAGTACCTTAAGTATATAAGTTGACATCAAATTAATAATTCTATTACTAAAACAATGTTCAATATATTAGATTTTTTTTTTTAAGCTTATTGACTCAATGGGACAATGACAAAATATGGCAACCCACTGTTTAAACATAACATTAAATTCCCTTTATGATCTATATTTAATATATATACTATGATAAGGCCTTTGCGACCCCAGACTGCATATTTCGCACACATTCAAATAAAGAACACGGTGCGGACCGATACGTGAGGACGGTTCCCTTTTCTACGAGCGCATGCAGCGTCGGTCGGACCTGGGGTGGAGCGCTACGTTAGTACGCTACGTTAGTACGCTACGTTAGTACGCTACGTTAAAACATCGAGATATTCATACGTAAATTAAGCTCTGATCTACGGGGACGACGGGTATTATTGCACTAGAGGCTCTCTGCCCCGAGCTACAGGAAGCTGCGATGCCACTGCCAACGGCACAGAGTCGGAGGAGCTGCGCGCCGACGCCACAGACACGCCGCGCTTATAGAATCTCCCGCCCCCTCATCTCCATTTACCTCCAGGTTCCATGCTTTTTTGAAGGAGAAATGGAAGTGAGAGGAAAGGGAAAACGAGGAAAAAGAAGCTTGTGGTTAATAACAGCGAGCGTCTGCGAATCGCGGAACACTTGAGATGCTCCGCAAAAAACGCGCACGCTGGCTTCCAAACTGTCCTGGTTACATTTTGGAAATACAGATACAGCATGACAAAGCTTTTGTTGAGCCAGAGCTTTCTGGGACAACAGGAAGCTGATGGTGCTGAGGGGACGGGGGCGAGGGAGTGAGGGGCCGGGAGGACGCAGCGCCGCGTGGGTTACATGGACATGTGCTCCGGCAGAACGTAGGAGATGTCGTCCCACGGGTGACGATACAGACCCTGCTTGAGCCTCTTCTGGTCCAGGTAGTGTCCTGAGGAGAGGGAGGGAGGCGGTTAGGAAGCAGGAAGCCAGGAAGCCACTTTAAAAGGCCTGTCCTCGGGGTAGAGAAAGGGGATAAGGGAGCAGGAGGTTTTGGAGGCGGTGTCCTGAGGAGGACAAAGGGGTTAAGGGAACCAGTTTGGAAAGTGGTTTCCAGAGGACTAAGGGAAGGGCGGTCAGGAACCAGGAAGTAAGGAACCAGGAAGTAAGAACAGGGTTGGGCCGGTGTGAAAATGTTCAAACCGGTTAGATATGAAGCCGTGAACTGTACAGCCATTTTTACTATTTGGTGTCACACTTGACTCAGCAGCCGCTCCCGAGCCAGTGGAGCACGGCCTGTCTGACACGATAAATACGCGTGACTACTGCAGAGTCATTTATCCCGGGAATGAATGCAGAGTGCAACCTTTCCCACTGAAGACAAAAGCCAGATGTTAGCAGGTGTTAGCAAGTGTTAGCAGCTTTTTGGTGCAGTGGAAAAGAGGCACATGTTGGATGTAGCGCCGTGACGCCGTCGGCCCAGGTTGCTCATGCTACCTTTGAATTTGCCAGAACGTCTCATAACGACAAATGCCGGTTCAGTGGGTTTGTATAAAAATCAAACCGGTTTCGGTCTCGTACACCAGGCAAACCGGAAATCCACCCAACTCTGGTGAGGAACCAGTTTCGAAAGGTCGCGTCCCAAAGAGGGGAGTATTCGTGAATCCTCGGTTGTTCGTCGCATGAAAACCATCCCATATTTACACCAAACATCTACAGCTTTACCATCGGAGCTTTGCAAATGGAGACGCCGCCGCAAAATGGCCGACTCACCGATGAATCCCATGCTGCGTCCCAGGACAAAGATCCCGTTCAAGGCTCCGATCTCGACAAACTCATCGGCTTCGTCGCTGCGGAGGAAACCAAAAGAGGGAGACCGTCAACGCAGGGTCAACGATACAGTCACGGTACAACATCCCGAGCCACGCCTCAGGACCAAACTTCCTGCCGTTTCTATTCCGCTCGAGCGCAGATCAGTTCGTTTTTCTCCTGAACGGGAGGTGGATCGGATCCGGGAACCGGTCCGCCGTGGTTTTCCTACCGTGTGAATCCCCCGCAGTTCCTGAGCAGGTCCACGAAGGCCACGCCGATGAACCCGTCCACGTTCAGGATCAGGTTCGGCTTCTGGTTTCAGGAACGACGCCAGCAACAACAACAGCAACACGGATTAGATCCAACAACCCAGCGCTGAACACAAGTGATCATTATGTCGAACCTCTGATCAAAATGATCGGGTGTGAGAGCTAGAGAGGGAACAGTCCAGCGTCCGGCGGTCGAGGACCCCGCCCCGCAGTACCAGGGGTGGCCACCGGGGGAGGTGTTACCTTGGAGGTGGTGATCTTCTCCACATCCAGAGCGTAGTCCAGCAGCTGGCTGGCGGCGAAGTTCTGCTTCACAAAGTCCTTCAGGATCTGGACTCTCATGTCCGGGTTGTTGATCTGAGCAGGTGCAGAAAACGAGCGGCAACAATGTTCAGCTTACTCAAAATGATATCGAGGGTTCTCACAGATTTGTATTTTTTTTTATTGTAATTTTTTTTAATTTCTGTTCGTTTCGTTACGCATTGAAAGACCGAAAGATTAATTCCAGAGGAGGAGGAGGGAACACACCGACTTGACCCTGTGCCCGATGCCCATGATCAGCTTCCCCTCCTTCTTCATCTTGTTGACGAACTCCATGGGCAGCATGCCGCTGTCGAAGGCCTTGCTGAACTGCTTGGCTGCAGCGTCCAGCGCTCCCCCAAAACGATCCCCCTGACGGACAAGGAGGTAAAGAAAAAAAAAGTTACGGAATAAAAGAAAAAAACATCCATTATTTTTTAATAATTAAAGTTGTTGAAAACGGGTCAACCACATCACATGAGATGGTTGACAATGGTCCAAAACTATTCAACAGGGGGAAACCGGCGAAGGTTATTGTCGGGCCCTGCCGTAAACACTAGGGGGAGTCAAAGAAAAGCGTCTCCTCACGATGGTCAGAAGCCCCGAGGTCAGGCTGGAGATCAGGTCCTTGCCGGCACGAGCGCAGACGATGGTGTTGTGGGCGCCGGACACCGCCGGGCCGTGGTCCGCCGTCACCATCAGACACATCTCGATGAACTGGCAGGCGTAGCGGGGCAGCCTGAAGGGGTGGGGGAGAAAGACAGGGATAGGTGATAAGTCTAACCCTCGTTGGTCAAAAGGTCCACTCCATGAAAGAAGTTTAAAATTATTTATTTATTCAAAGGCTAAATTCTTATTGGAATCCTTTAGACGATCCTCTCCTCTTGTGGCTGACGGATAAACTGCCTCTCTCTCCCTCTCTCTCCCTCTCCCCACTTTATATACTGTGCAAAGTGCAAAAAAAATAAAAACTTGTTTAAAACATATTTAAAAAGAGATTTCTTGATAGCGAAAATGGTGACGTCCAACATTAACGTAAGTAACGTCATTATTATTTTTTTTTTACTATTTACATAGTTTTAAGCCCAAATCCAATTTAAAAAAAAAACGTCGAAAATTTCAACACAAGCGGAAATTCGGTATTGAAGCATGTCAGTTGTGAATGGATTTCCGGTTTGTTCTGGTCGTTTGTCGGAGGCTGTGTGAAGCAGGCTTTAGAAGCAGCCTGGTGCTCCTCACCTCCTCTGGAACCAGAGCAGCCCCAGCGTCCCCCCCAGGCCCATCTCCGTCTTGAAGACCTCGGTGATGGGCATGCCGGCGTAGAGCAGCTCCTGGCCGCGCTCGTCACAGATGCTGGTCATGAAGGAGGCGGGCTTGCGGATCAGACCCAGCTCCTGATTGGACAGACACACGGGACGGAGTGGGAACCGAGCAACGTAGGAGGAAGGGGAAACCTCAGCGCCCAACGCTGAGGTTGTTTGAAGTTCGAGCCAGACGCTCGTCCACTCAGAACGCGCCGTTTGAGAGGCAGCGAGACGTTACGGGATCGTGTCAAATTATGTTTTGGTTTTGTTCATTTTCAGGTTTTGGAGAATTTGAACGAAATGATGAGAAAGTAACAAAGATCATCATTGTCAAAGTTATAGAATTATGTATTATCTTTTATTTATTTATTTTCAAACAAGGGTGACTGCCTTCTCACGAGGAATTAAATACAAAATATGGCAAAATGTAGTAACTTTGATTAAAATATACATTGCCTTAATTGTCAGTGGTCAGTCAAATTTCCCAAAATCTGAAATTAGAGAAAATATTAACCCTAGAACGCATGTCGGGTCAAAAATTGCCCGACTTATATAAATAAAAATTCAATTGATTTTAAGTTTTTCAACATATTATCTAATAAATACATTATTAATTGAACTAATTGAGACACAATGAGTTCACAAAAGCAACAACAATGTAC
This sequence comes from Zeus faber, assembly GCF_960531495.2. NCBI lineage: Eukaryota > Metazoa > Chordata > Actinopteri > Zeiformes > Zeidae > Zeus > Zeus faber. The sequence goes on along the minus strand of NC_137205.1, from coordinate 26,603,693 downwards.
TTTAAGGAATCCAGACAGTTTTTGGTGATTCAAATATTTTGTACGGAAATATAAAAGAACAACAAAAAGAAAGAAAGAAAGGGTGATTTCTATTTTTACCCATCACATGGATTCTAGGATTAGAAATCAGCTAAATGTTCAGGTAAAACACAATTTGACACCCAGTATGTTAACTATGGTAACTTAATACATTACAATAATGTGAATAATGTAATATTTCAAACAAACGAGCAACTCACCCGCGCCCAGGAGTAATCCATCGGCACGGTGGGAGGAGGAACTTCTGCCGCCGGAACGATGATTCCTTTGGCCACAAGGTCGTCGTACACCGTCCTGCACAACAACACATGGAGACGTCATTCCCACAACACAGTGCTGCAACGCAATTCAGGAACAATCACTAGAAGATCTGTTGGACATTTACAAAAAAATATAAAAAAATCTTGAAATTATTTTTTTTATAATCCGGCCTCCAGCTCTTGGGTTTTTATTGCTTTGTGTGAGAACCATTTTGTTTTATACGTTTGTGTTTCTTTCCTGATTTTTCAAATATGACTTTTTCTGTAGCATTTTTTGACCTTTGAATCGAAAAAGTCTAATAAAATAAAGTTGATTCATTTGTTTGTTTTTTTTAATAATGAAACATGTATTATTATAATAGTTATTTTTTATTTTTTTTTAAATCATTATTAAAACTCTGTCTGTACTGACTTGATGACCTCTCCCAGCTCGTCAAAGCTCTTGGGGACGAAGGCTCCCGCCTCCTTCAGAGCATGGTTCTTGGCCACGGCCGTTTCAGACGTCTGGTTGGCGCAAGCTCCGGCGTGGCCAAACTGGACCTGCGGTTAGAATGACACCGATTTAAAAAAAACAAAAAACAAAAACGAACACAGAGCAGGACCGAAGTAAACACTTCCCGTGTACGAGCCTCCCACCTCCGATGAGAACATGGTGGCGCAGGTTCCGATGCACCAGCAGACGAGCGGCTTGGTGACCCTGCGCTGCTTGATGGCCTGGCAGATCTTATACTCCTCAGTTCCTCCGATCTGCAGCACATGGGAGAGAGGTTCAGTCTGGGGCCGCATTGAGACCTCCACGGGCCCCTGGGCGTTTAAACACAAGGGGCCCCTCCCGGCAGTGCTACGATGGTTGTTGCTCATGTTGCTGCCGCTGCTCCCTAGTCCCGGTATTATTCTCCTGTTTTTGGTTATGTAACTTTATTGTTTTTAATGTTATTGTCGTCTCCAGCAGAGATGCATTAGCGCCGTCCTCTCCTGGGCCTCACCTCCCCCAGCACCACGATCATGTGGACCCCCGGAGTGTCCTGGTAGCGCAGAACGTGGTCCATGAACACAGAACCGGGATACCTAGGAAAAGAGGGGATTTTTTTTACACATGTAAGAGCATAATAATTTTATTTTGGACTAAAAACCATTTGAAAAAAATATATATATTACTATATAGAGTAAATCCAAGAGCTACACCCCAAAGAAAATAAAAAAAAGTATAGCTTTAAACTTTGGAATTCTGATCAAAGTTTTGTTTTTCGCGTCACAGGAACTTCAACTTCTTCCTTTTTTTGGGTCCGCACTGAAGGAACTAGGAACGTTTCGTACTTCTTACGTCGTTTTGAGGAACTTTTTTGGCTCGTCCTCCAGGGCAGGAACTAACCGGCACAAGAGGCACCTTCAGTGACGTAGACGCACGGTGATTGGTCCAGACGTTAAATGCGCGGTCCCTCAGACTGAGGACATGTCCGACCGGTCGAGTTTCAGCGCTCTGGGCGGGTGCCAGCTCACGCACACTCGACGGTAATAAAAAACAACCAATAAAAATAAAAAATACAATAAAAAATAATACAATTTTTTTTACCGTAGACATATTCATTTCATGTATTTTAATTTCCGACGTTAAGCGAACGAAACCAAATATCCGCGTATAACAAGCTTTTAAATTGTAGATCTCATATGAGTGAAGACTTATCAACCGGATTGCTTATTTCTCGCCTCAAATTTGTCGGGAAACAGGTTTTGGTGGATGATGAGGTGAAATCAGTGTAAGTTTACGGAGTAAATGCAACACGGAACACGGAAGTCGTGCCGAACCCCCAGTGATGTCACTTCAGAGTTCCTACTTCCTACAGAGAAAAAGCCCTCCGAGGTATCTAGTTCTCGGTGGACGTCCCCAGTTCCTAGTTCTCCTCAGAGAGTCCCCACAACTGTTGGGTGCGAAAACACCTCAAGTCATACATTAGATCAATAAATCAAAACCAATCAGATCAACTCATTAATTCACTAATAAATGAAGAAATAACTACAAAAATAGAGCCAAACATGATACCCATTATAATTGTACCACTATTTCCTCTCTCTCTCTCTCTCTCTCTCAAATGAATATTTCAACATTTTCAGTTCAGCGCCACATAATCATGCATTAGCATTTCTGACTCCCACCTGTCTCCTCCGATGGCCACGCCCTCGTACACTCCGTCCGTGGTCCTGGAGATGATGTTGTTGAGCTCGTTGGACATCCCCCCGGAGCGCGACACGTAGGCCACGCTGCCGGCACGGTACAGCCGCGACGCCAGGATGTTGTCCAGCATGCCGCCCGTGTTCCCGATCTTAAAGCAGCCCGGCTTGATGCCCCCGACCTGGACCGAGGACACGGAGCTTATGTCACTGTCACAGTATCCAATGTTTATTTTACATACTAACTACTGGAACACAAGCAAAATCAGTCTTATGTTTTTTTTGTTTTACTTTGATTGAGGCGGTTCTTTATGTTTAGCAAATATAAAGTGTACAGAGTACTAAAAGTAATTCCAGGTGTTTCTGTGATATGCAGAATGTGTATTATCACAGGAAGTGATGAAATATGACTCGTAGTTGAAAAAACAAAAAATAATTCCCCTCAACTTTCAAGCAATTTTACTGCAAAAAAACAAAAGCTTTATTTTCAAGTTTAACTTTTGAATTATTTAACAACAATTTTACTACTTCAAATAAATAAATGAATGAATAACCTAAAACTTTGTGAATTTAGCACAGGTTTTGGGAAGAACCGCTGCAACATCAGGCATTTTTGGTTGCGGAGGGACTGACTGACACTGTACCTAACAGCGTCTGAGTTCTACAGAGTTTACAACTCAACTACATAATATGGATCGGCAGTGTAAACGTCATATCAGAGAAGTACATCTCAGAGGTATCATGAGCATCTCATACGAGGGGATGCAGTTGCCATGGTTACGGCAGGACGGACTGACCGTGGCCGGTCCGATGATGGTGACGCCCTTTTGGTCAGCTGCCTTGATGATCTTCCTGGTGAGGGCTTCCGGGATCCCCTCGGCGATGATGGCGATGGTGTGGATCTGGGACGCGGGACGGAAATCAATCCCTCGTTACCCATGATGCCCGGCGGTACGGAGACGGGGGCGGGGGTTGAGGTCATCCCCGACTCACCTGCGGGTGCTGCAGGGTCTCCATGGTGCTTTCGAAGGCCGACCTCAGCGAGGCGAAGCTGATCAGCACGTCCACCTCCGGGTGTTTCTTCATGGCGTCAGCCATGTTCTTGTAGACAGGGAGCAGGATCTCCTTGTGGCCCCAGTAGAACTTCTGCTTGTGGTCTCCGCTGGAGGACGGTCGGAGACAAAAGTTTGGTTAGTTTGGAAAATTTTTACGGTCGACAGCCAATAATCATTACCTGAGGCGGTGTTAAAGTGAAGGGTTCAGGATGTTTTAAGTTCATCCCTGATTGTAGATTCGTCCCCCATTACTTGCATTAAACACCTGAGGCTGAAAGTTACCCAAGTACTATGTGAGGGGTGGGAAGATAACAGGGTGTCTGGAGCCATCGCAGAATTTAATTGACTATTTACACGCACGCACGCACGCACACGCACACGCACACACACACACACACACACACACACACACACACAATACCTTTGTAGACAAATTCATATAATCATTTAATACAGATTTTTTGACCCCCCCCCCCCCCATTACTTGCACTTAACTCCTGATTGAGCCACACGTCCACTCCAGCATGGAGAAAAGGCTGAAACGTACCTAGGTACTACATGAGGGGTGAGTATAAAACAGGGTGTCTGGTCTGCAAGTATCAGAGTTCAATTTAATATTTTTTAAGAGTCAATTTAACATAATCTTAGACTGATTTAAGACGACTTATCTATCTTATTTTATAAAGTTTTGCAGGTACGAACTATGTATTTGGTACAGGGCAGAGGTATACAATACAAGTTTTAGGTAGAAATATGGAAGGTTATGCACGGTTTAGGAACTGAAATACATTTAAACAGTACTTTTTCCAAGTACAAGGATTTTCTTGAATTTCTCTCTCCAGGTACGGCAAGTATGAAGGTAAACATTAGGTTTGCAGGTTTAGGTTTTAATAATGTTCGCAAAAGTGGGTTTAAATACATTTTAAAGGTCCTGTAGACACTCTGGATACGCTTCTTAAAACCCCAAACCCAAAAGCTCAGTCCTCCGCCTACGTGAAGGGGTAGATCATGGCGGCCACCGACGGCTCCTCTCTGGAGCAGACGTAGTCGAAGTCCAGCATCCCCTGCACCGCCCGGGTCTGCATCCCCCACACCATGGACTTGGTGTGTTTGGTGAACAGCGTGGTCGCCTTGGCTACGGGAGGAAGGAGAAGAGAAGAAGGAAGAAGCAGAAGAGAGAAGTGAGAAGAGAATGCTTCAAAACCTTTCAATAACCAAGAGTAGGAAGACTAGAATGTTGCAAAAATAAAAATAAAAATAATAATTATAATAAAATAAAAACGATAAAGTGTCCAGACACTCAAAATAATAGTATCACCCCCATGAAATGTTATAAAGTGGTTATTTGTGATGCAAATAATTGTGATTAACAACTGAATGTTATTTTATTCGTTTAATGCCACTACTGTACTATGATACTGTTCCCGTTATTGGCATTTGATGTCAGAACATAATTCGGGTGGCAGCCTACCTAATTTACATTCCATTTATTGTGATATTTGACAGGTTAGCTTCAAATTCCCTCAACATTTGCACGACAACATTATAATTATTAATCTTACTATAATAACAGTTATGACAGCTAAGTAAGTCGATTGTTGAAGAATGAAAACAGAACACACACACACACACACACACACACACACACACACACACACACACACACACACACACACACACACACACACACACACACACACACACACACCCCTCCTCTCTCTTACCCAGGTTCTTACAAACTGCTGCTCCAGTTTTGGGTTTCTTAGCTGGAGAAGCGCTGGCTTTGGCTTTGTTCTCAGAGAATGAGGCTGTTCTGCTGGACACTGGGGTCTGGATAAGATAAGGCATAAAATAAAATAAAATCAGACAACATCTCTGAACGGCAGCTTTAATCAGCAAAAGGTTATTTTCATCAATGTTAAAGCTATAATCTATGAATTGATGCAGCTCTGCTGATGAATGTATTCGTTGTTAAAAACATTCCTCTTTCATGTTGCAGTCCCAGGTTACTGTAGAAGACGTGACCTGTGTTACACAACTCTACTCTGGAACTTCCCCCCACCATCACAGAGGCATCATGGGAATCTGTACTGTCTGTACAATCTGTACTGCTTTTATGTGAAGCAGAGTTTGTTTGCTTTTTAATATTGTACATTTTCAATATATAAAAGAATATCTATCAATAAAAAATATTTACATTTGAAACATGTACAAAACAAGCAATTTAATAACTGATTTAATACATACAATAATCCAAATCCAATTATACAAATAAAACAAATAAAAATGTAAAAAATAAAATAAAATCTATATATTCACCTATTTATGAAACCATGTTTTTTATAGATAGATGTGTCAATTGTGATTCTGTAACATGAATAAATTATATAATTTGCTTTTTTATTCCTCAATACTAAACAAATCTTGATATGGGTTGCATTATTACAGCTCACATATCATCTGTTCTGTTACAGTATGTGGGACATGCTGTATATATGACAAGGGTCCAACATGTACCGCGCACACACACACACACACACACACACACACACACACACACACACACACACACACACACACACACACACACACACACACACACACACACACACACACACGATGCCTCCCAGCAATAGCAGTGTTTTTGCATCCAGACTGTGATTTTTAAAAGGACTCAGAAAAAAAAAAAAAGCCCTGAGGAGCTTGGAAACAAAGAGCCTCAAAAAGCATTCACATATTCTTTTCTCACTGTGGAGCTGCCGCTGGAGTTGAGCAGGAAGTTGGCGGTGTGGACGGCGGCGGGCGGCTGGGTGGGCACGGGGCGGCGGCCCAGCGCCATGCCCACGATGGCCGTCATGTGGGTCTCCGTGCCGAACACGTGGATGGGGACGCCCGTGGTCTTGCCTGCGAGGTCAAACCATTTAAAACGGGTTTAGGGAGAGGGAGCGGAGGAGCAGCAGGCGGAGACGTTAAAACGGTGGAGGCACGGCTTCAGGACGACGTACCCACTTCCCCCATCACCCTCAGACCCTCCTGGTAGTTGGGTCCACCACGACGAACAAAAATGGTGACCTCGTGTTCCTTCAGGGGGACTTGGTAATCTCTGATGGCTCTGACGATGCCCTGGGGAAACGGATGCGCGTGTCATTAGACAACCTGAATAATGACATATTACATTAGACAACAAGGCGGTTTATCCAGTGATGCTTGATTTCAGGCCAACTTTTGTCACTTATTGTCGTGCAACTCATAACCAGCTTACTGAATTTGCACGGGTTAGATAAGCGATTTAAAGGAGTAGATTTAAAATGGGATACTGTATAGATCAGTATCAGCTCTTGGAATGACTCGTCCAGTCAGAATATTCAACAAAACTAATTGTTGTACAATACAATAAAACAAAACAAAAAAAAAATACCCATTATATACCTTAAACGTAGCAGCAACATTTGTGAAGTTTGCAATGCTTCCTCCAATGATCAAAACCTTTCCTGCAAGACAAAAAAAAATACAGTATAAGAATATACACATGTATGTACTGAAGAGAGAGATATACTGTATCTATAATAGAGATAAACTGTATATTCTTGTATAATAGAGATTAGGCTTGGAAAAATATATCGGCAACGGGCAATTGGCTGAGTCGCAGCTGTTTCTTTTTTTAGGTGATTTTTTTGGCCAATTTGTCCTTAAATTTTTGCTTATTTAATGACCTGTAAGGCACTATTCAAAGCGTGAATAGGAACTATTTTTATATATAATAATAATAAATATATAATATATGGTTTCAGATAAGGGCGAGATCCTACCGTCGGGATGCTTCTCTCGGGTCATCAGGGACAGGATGGTCTTGGCGTAGTCGTACGTCTGCTGCTCGCTCGGTGCTCCAGAATATTCACCGTAGTTGGCCAGTTCATCCACTCCACCCAGGTCACAGATGGTGTCACTGGAAAAGACAGAAAAGACAGAAAAGATAGATGACCGGTTATTATAGAGAATTCCATTCACTGTGCGTTACACCAACTGAATGAAATAGAGAGATACAAGAGGTGCAAAATGTAATGACTCTTAACTGAGTGACTCATCAAGAACTTACTCTCAAAAAAATATTTTATCACTTATATAAAGAAAAATCTGAATTTAAAACAGTTTTTTTGTACTAAGGGCTCAACAACATCCTTTCAGTTTTCAACCACTTGTAAATAAACAGTATTTATTTGAAGTATTTATCCTCCCTCAGTCCGCAGTGGAGATAATTAGTCACGGCAGGTGTGTTCTTCTGTCACACTTTCCGCCCTCCATGACAGAGATGGAGAACAGACGTCAGAGACTCCATCTCCTTAACCAGCAGCTGAGCAAGCAGCACCCGTCTCGCTCTGCAGTCTCTGGCGGGGTACGCCACCGCTAAAACCCAATTACTAACCGACATCGTCAACAGAACGAGGATGGGAGCACAGGGCACGATTCAATAATGCGCTAATGAAATTACATCCGAAGCTATTTATATACGCAGACCTTACCGACCAGGAAGGATTCAGCGGAAAGGCCGTTAAAGTGGTAATCCATCACATCGTCTTTGTTTGGTGAATTACACTAGAAAGTCCCAGAACTCCCAAAGTATCCATTTAGTAAACAGCCAGCTACGCTGCTTCGTCTAATTCACTGCGGCTGCCTTTCACTTCATTTGTGTGCCCGATCTACGCATTCATGCAAGGTTTATGGCGGACTCCGCCACCAATGATGAAAAACAGCATATGGAGGACCACACGCATAACGCTAAAAATATTGAATGTCTGTTTCTTAAAAGTGCCAGATACAAAAAAAGTATCAAATACAGGATTATTATTATTTTAAACAAACAGAGAGGTAGAGGAAAATTCTAAATGGTTGAAATTTATTTTGAGTTATACTTTGATGAGGTAACTAGCGTTGTAGCATTCACATTTGAATATAATATTTTGTTTTTATTAAATGGCAGACATTCCCAATATCTTTTCACCGTCTCTATACCAAGTAGCTGGACGCCTTTCCTCGCTCCCGGTTTCTCGGTAAACAAACCAAACTCAAAACTGACTAGTTGACTAGTTCCATGAAGTCCAGTTCACCTGTAGACCACCGAGGCTCCTCCCCCGGCCACCATGGTCCAGATCCTGCCGCGGGGGTTCAGCAGGGTCAGCTTCAGACTGGCTCCGCTCTTAGCGTCCAGTTCGGCGATGTAGGCTTCCTGCAGGAGGCCGGTGGAAGGTCAGAGGTCAGAGGTCGGGGGGTGGTACAAGCAGAACTTTACTTAGCGAGGGCCACAGGGAGACGATATTGATCGGGCAGTAAGACACATTACAGTAAGAATAACAGGTTAATATTAAGGATTTCAGACGGACCGACAGAACAACAGACATTTTTTTTATCATTTATTCATCCCCGGAAGGAAATTGAGAGGAGACAATAAAAATAAAAATGTACCCAAATAAAGGGCAATAACGTAAAAAACAATAACAATAAAAATAATCCTCAAACAAACAATAAGGAAGAAATACAAGGCCCCTCAGAGCTTGTTTTGTGGCAGCGGGGGCCACAGCGGGGGACTGAGGTGAACATGTCCATCAGGCCCCTGCCGCCTCTCGACAGACTGAGTACAGCCCAATTAGAGCAGGCCGTCTGTTACCCAGGCAACACACACACACACACACACACACACACACACACACACACACACACACACACACACACACACACACACACACGAATAAATAATAAATATAATTAAATCAAATCGATAAAAGATACATTAATTAATTGATAAAATGACAAATGAATAAGATAACTAAATAATAATACAACTAAATAAATAAAAAAACCTCAACTCTTAATTCAACAGAGCCCTCACTACCTGATGAACGACTCTATAAACACGATGCTTTCTGCCTCTCAGGAACAATCTGCCGTCTACATGATGAACTGTAACTAGTCTGGGCTGTTGCCATAGAAACAGGAAACGGAGGAGACCATCTCCAAAAGGCCTCGGAGATTGACAAAAAAACTGTAGTGCCAACACTTAACTGTAAGGGGACGAAGGAGCCTGCAGGGTCGGACGGAAGTACGGAAAACACCAATGCCAAGAGAAAAACTGACTCCTGTCATTTAAGGTTTTCATAGATTTAATTATGATTATTAATGACTTCAGTCATTACTATTATATTGCACTCACAAGTGAGTTACATGAAAAAGACGGAGGGTCATTATCAACATTTAGAAGGATTCTGCCTTTCACGGTTTTCATACACAAGGCCTCTATTTTAAAAGTGCCGGTTAATCTTATATCATTTGACAGAACAAATACTATACACACAACAACATCAACATCAACAACAACAACACACCCCCTCACCTCGGGGTAAGCCTCCCTGCCGAAGGGGGGAGGGAACTCCACGTCTCCCCACTTGGCTTTGCAGATGTAGTCGGCCGTGGCGTCGATCTTGGCGGCCATGTCCAGCACGTAGACGCCATCTTTAGTCACCACTGGTGCAGGAGAGAAGGAGTAGGAGGAGGAACAGTTAAGGAACGAGATCCAAAAACGGCGGAAAAACACCAATATTATGACTGATATCCATGCGGTTCCAGGTTAAGAAGGCGGTAAACTTCAAATAGAACTTTATAAAAAAAAAAAAAAATAAAAAAAAACAACATATAAATAAGCTTCGGAAGAATGTTTCCTAAAATACCACTCTCAGTAAACTCAATTAGAAGTGTACGAGCGTGAAAATTACGTTTAATGACGTTGTTTTTTAAACTATGAGGTGGTGGGCTTGTTCACTCTGGGGGTTGGAATAACAGCCCAGGTTACAGCATACTCGAGGCAAACAGAACTTTTCAAGCAAAAAGAAGCATTTTCAACAGCTAACAAACAGGAAAACCCACGTTTTGAGTTTGCGTGTGAATGATTCAAACTCGAAACGCACCCCACCCCCCCCCCCCCCATTCATTGATTGTTGTAAAAGCTTATTTTTGCTCAAAAACTTCTCTGTGAGTATACTGGCACCTTTAGTCATCTGGGCTGCGAGGATATTTACAGTTACGGGATATATCATCCATTTTATTGTTAAAATAATTATTGACTTTGCCAACGTTGCCCTCCGCTTTTTGCGACATCAAAGCGTGCCCCCCCCCCCCCCCCCTCCACTTCCACCTCCATAGAAACAGATGCCAGGGGCTGTTCACTGGGCGCCCAATTACTCCAATATAGCATCAAACAGCATTGGGATGAATTATTAATTATTCTGCCACTTCCTTGTCCCTCTGCACCCAAAATGACTTGGAATCCTTGCTGCTGCCCGCTTGCAAAATAACAATTTCCATTTGATCTTCTCATTCCCGTTTCATAATAATCATGATGTATTTATTAATCTGTGCTTAATGAAGTGGACTGCTGTCATGACCAGAAGCAGAATCTGCTTCATATTTAAGTACATTTTTATATAAGAGGACTTTGGCATGATGAGGGGCGGTGCATTCCTCTACAGACAATTGGCATAAAGAAAAAGCTTAACAGTCTGAATTTTTAATTTTTTTAATATATATTGTTTTATTAAAAAAAAAAAAAAGGCAAATATATGATGACTCAGCAGATAAATCAGCACCTACCCAGCGGGTTGATCTCCAGGTAGGTGAAGAACAGATCTTCATACAAGTTGAAGAGCCCCACGATGAAGTTGGCCAGAACCCTGTGGAGTACGTACAAGGGATCAGATTCTGATCCATAATTCCATATCAGGAGTTCTTTCCCCCATAATGATATTACCTAATACTATATAACGTAACATCACATAACATAACACAACACAACACACAACATAATAAGCTAGTTCATATAACAATACGTGCAGTGTTCTTGGTGACTGATTTGGGGGAAATATTTAATTTCATAAGGCAGTCAGGGTAAAATCCACAGTAATATTTCAGGCTTATTATTTGGGAGAGGGTACCACTCATTCTACTCATTTAAATTCACATTTAGGTAAATAAGCAACAGAGTGTGGCTCTACCAGCGTCTTTCTTACGGAGCTTTCAAAAGTGACCGTACAGTACTGGTCAAAGTGGAGATTCCACATCATCACGCAAGTATCTCTCAGTGTCTACTTTTGTCATAGCCTTTCTATTGAAGCATTAGACAGAGACAGACAGACAGACAGAGACAGACAGACATCAGTCTTAGAAATGTCCCATTGACTGAATTGCTTCTTAATTGTATGATACAGTCACTCGTTGCATTTAAAAACTGATGGAATAGTGAGCATTTCGACACTTTGAGTAAAATTAGTACCTCAAAATTCAAGAAGTGTATTTGTCACATACATATACATACGTTCATACATATATGCAGTGAAATGTCAACGTTTGTAGAATTCTTCTAGGAAGCGTGAAAAAAACAGGTAGAGTACCTATCAAAATGAGCTGCAGTGTATTAACATGTTAGACAGAATGAAAAAAAAACAAAAAAACAACAAACCAACTGCCCCCACCCACCCCTCCACCTGTCAAAGCAGAGTGATGAGAGAAGGAGGAGCAGGGGGTGAGGGGCATCACCTACCACCACCCCCAATGACTCAGCTGCCCGGGAGGCCCGCATCGGACTCCCCCACCGATGGATGGAAGGGGAGGGTGGGGGCGATGGGGGAGGAACGAGGGTAGGTTTGGGGGGGGAGGGGGTTATCTGGGTTTGGCAGAGGCATCTTCCTCAATGTCAGCCAAGACAGTGAGTGGGCGTGGAGGGTCACTGTATCAGAGCCATCCCAACACGGAGACGTGCTCTGAATGAACAAAGAAGCGATGAAGGAGGAGGAGGAGGAGGGAAAGGATTTTTTCATTTGGCTAATGGACCCACCACCACCACCCCACCGCCCCTCGTTCTCCACCCCTGCGTCCGACCCACCATCTGAAGGGACTGTGCTCTTTGAATTATGCTTCCCTCTCATCCAACGTTATGCATTGTATTAGAAAAAAAGCCAAATATACAAAAATAGAGAGAATATACAAAAAGTGTTACTATGTGATTCTATATTATTAACAAAATTACAATCAATACTTTTATTTGCATTACCATTTTATTCATTGCTATTTTTTCCATTTCATACATCCTGTTTGAGTATTTTCTTGACAGTGATCTCCTTCGAGATAAATAGTTTTATCTGATCTCATTTTGGTAACAGAGATAAAAAAATAATAACCCTTCCTCAATGTTTTTTTAATGTATTTTTTATGCACTACTGTGCTTTTGCAAAAACATCCATTACTTTGAAATATATATATATATATATATATATATATATATATATATATATATATATATATATATATATGTATATATATAGATAGATAGATAGATAGATAGATAGAGGGAGAGAGAGAGAAAGAAATGTGTTTTTGTCCCTTGAAAAACATATTTAATGAAAAAAAAACTGTGTAATGATGCAATACCCTCCCACTGTGGAGACAGTTATAATGGATTACACAAAAATAAATTTAGTGTGTTTTTGTAACAATATGTATACTATCATTATTATTATAATTATTATTATTATTGTGTATTATTCATGGTGTTGTGCTTTGGCAATACAAATCTAAAATTCTTTGCGCCATTGAAATGTATTTTAACTGACACACCGGCACAGCCCCACTCACGTCTTGCTGTGGTCATGCACGTGGCCCAGCAGCTCCTTCCTCACGTCCTCCTCGCTGATCTTCAGGTCCACTCCCACCAGGAGCTTCTGGGCCTTGGCGTCCACGTCGCCCACGTCGACCCCGCCCTGGTGGTGGAACAGCACGTGGTCGCCCTCCCGCGAGGCGTAAATACACACGTAGAACTCCTCTTCCTAAAAAAAATGAATAAATAATAATAATAATAATAATAATAAAGAAACATGTAGCTACATGGGTTGAGACATGAGGTTTGCTGAGCCTAGAACATCCCTTCAGTTTTGTATCGTTTTAAGTCGTGACTCGCCTGCTTGTGAGGGACGAACGGCTCGATGAGAAAGTTCCTCAGAATCCCCTTGGCTTTTCCCACCTAAAAAAAAATAATTTTTAAATAAAAACTGTTTAACAACCAGCTATGATTTATTCAGTGGGAAATTGAAAACAGAATATAAGCATTTATTTTTTTTAACAAGTTCTCTGCCGATTTGGTTACAACAGCCTTCACTATAAAACTCCACATACACACAAATTGTACTATGGACTTTCAATACGCTTATTATATTAGTGGGATATTTAATTTGAATTATTAAAGAAAGAATATAATGTTCTATCTATATAGCACACACACACACACACACACACACACACACACACACACACACACACACACACACACACACACACACACACACACACACACACACACACACACACACACACACACACACACACACACACACACACACACACACTTTTTAAAAAGGCTTATTATATTTGAACAATGAACAGATCAAAGTCAAGTGCTCTTAGAAATCCTTCAAGCGACGTGGATGTATTTTGGGTGTGTGACAGGAGGACTCACAGCTGAACCTGGGAGCTTGAACTTCCAAGAAAAAGGTTGAGGAGGTGGGGGGGGGGAAGAATAAAAATAAAAAAATAAAACCCAGAGCTTGTCGTGCGAAGGGGCTGTCGGAGGGACAGGAAAGACCGGCGGCGGAACAGTGAGAAAGGAGTCATGGAGGGAGCAGCGAGCCGTGGAGAGCGAGAGAGAGAGAGAGAGCGAGCGAGAGACAGCGAGTGAGCGAGAGAATACAAAAAGAGGCTTGATGAAGAAAAAAACAAAACAAAAAGGGCTCTGGAGGATTCAGCTCTAAAAGGAGCTGACATTTCGGCGACTGCCTTCGCAGACAAAGAAGAAAGGGGGTTCTGAGCTTGTTCCTTAAAAAGAAGATCCCCCAATTTATTGGCGACTCCATCGTTCCATGTTCCCCATGTGGTTCTTTGAGACGATAAAACATGGATGGTGGAGATGTGGGAGAACAGCCAAACACTCCACAGTCCAGTTTGGAAATGAGCCTTCATAACGTTAACTAAAGGAGACAAGGAGGGCGTCTCGATAAAAGGAGAGCAGGTCACTGATGAAACGGTTCTTTTCAGAATGTTGGTCTGAAAAAAGGTTCTTTATGGAAACAATGAAGTACTTTGGATTCCAGATGGAACCTTGAGTTTCCAGCACGTTCTCCCAGAACTACGTCAGAATGCCACAGGCGCAGCTGACTCAGCGCGGTGAAGGGTCCCTGTGCCAAGGTCTTGTTCCGGTTTCCAAATGTTCTCAATTTGTGTAGATTGGCTGTATTGATGCCAATTATGATCCGAGCTAAATGCTGCAAGTCATCCTACAACCTAACTTAAAATGTCACATAATATATCAAAAATTTAATTTACTAAAATATTCATTCATATTCAGAGCCTGCAGCTTTTTCCATGGCTATTTCTAACCCTTCATTGACGCACAAATCCACTGTTAAATTTCCAAGGTTGCCCTAATCTACTGCTTAGTTTCTCCTGCTAAAAAACCCCCCCAAAAAAACGTTTAGACTTTTGCAATAAGTTATAATAAATTATATCAAATGGAGATGCTGCACAGTGTACACAGCGGTATTTATTGTTATTTACAGCCGACACCCTGATCCCAACGGTCTGACAAGTGATACATCCACCCAATCACCCTGCCGCCGCCTCTTCCCACTCTCCATCCCTCCCTCTCTCCATCCCTCTCCCAGTTTATGAGGCATCCCACCATCTCAGTGCCAGAGTGATAGATCCGATCTTCTGCTGCTTTGCCGACCGGTTTGATGGACCGACTGTTTTCCCTGCCAAGCTTCACTTGACTGAGCCGATTCAACACCACAGAGTGGCGGAGAGCAAAGAATCTACAGCATTAAGATCTTGGCTTGGGCAATTTTTTACAAAATAAGCAGAGAAACTGAACATAAGAAACATGCTCTTCATCAACGTCTCGATAAATTGATTATTTGATAGATTGATGAACACTAATGAACAGAAACTGATGAGGGAATCCACAATGACTTCGCAGACAACCATCAAATCGCTGTCCTGGGAACAGATTTTCACCTGAAAACTGATTTTTAAATTTGTCTACATTATTGCACTGTGTAATAAACGGTAGTACTCTGTAATAACACTGTATTAAGATAGTGTAACATCACACACACACACACACACACACACACACACACACACACACACACACACACACACACACACACACACACACACACACACACACACACACACACACACACACACACACACACACACAATCCGCCAGAGAGATAGAGAGAAATACTATTATTATTATTCACCAGATATAGAAATATCCAACTATATAAATATTTATACCCGGTCAACGCCTGCATCCATATTGCCACTTCTTGGCGGATAACTTACCGTGGTCTCCCTCATGAGGCGAGGCTTCAGCCACTCCCTGACACCGTTCAGGTCCAGGTTGACGCCCACCAGCCCCAGCTTTCCCCTCCTCTTGATCAGCTGGTCGGGCTTCACCACCAGCCTCTGGAGCGGGAGGGGGACAGAGGTTGAGGCGTCGGGTTTAGGGCGTCAGCACATGCAGGACCGAGGCCCCTGGGCGGTGAGGATAGAGCGAGGGGTCCGACCGTGCGGCCCCACTCATTCTTCCTCGTCCTCTTCTACATTTAGAGCTTCAGAGTTGAGGTTTTTAAGTGACGTTCATAACACAGAAGAGGACCACGCTGAACCAGGGGGCACCCAAATTCATCCAAAAATAAATAGAAATAACCCACACAACTCACCTGTGTGACAGTTTTGCTTAAAAAAGGTGGACGTGTGGCCTGAATTTCCCCGAATCGATTTATAAAGTGGTACCTTATCTGATGCTCAGTGGGCTCCACTACTGACGATAAACGGATTATCGTTCTAAATCAATTTGGGAGAAAAAGCGTTCTGATAAATGATGTAATTAAATATAAGACTAATGGACATGCGGGCAAATTTAGGCAGACGCCATCGACCATGATCCTTTAAAGCAGCTCTGTGAGAATTATGTTTCCACGGTAAGTAAATGACCTTCAATTGCGATACATGAATCAATCCTCCCCGCCAAGCATGAGTCATAACATATTAATTGTTTTTACTTTGGTGACTCAGGATAAGCACAGAGCACCCTTTATCGTTGTTCATTTCAATCAGTAAGAAAGAAAATCATGTTTAGCCACACACACACACACACACACACACACACAAAATAGAATAATAAAAATACATGGATTAATTAATAAAATCACAAATGAATAAGATAACTAAATAATAATAAAACTAAATAAATACAAAAACCTCAACTCTTAATTCAACAGAGCCCTCACTACCTGATGAACGACTCTATAAACACGATGCTTTCTGCATCTCAGGAACAATCTGCCGTATACATGATGAACTGTAAGCAGTCTGACCAAACAGCAACTACTTTAGCGGCGCCCTACACGTGACAACACACGTACAGTACTTTATATTCGGTTCTTAATGACGCTGGAAGCAAATGATCATTTTCTCTGATCCTTTTGTCATTTGACCTCTGCACGTGGAACTCCTGCGCTGCGTTCCAGCGCTCCGGGGAAGGGAGGAGGAATTGAGAAACGCATTTCAATTTAAGGTCCTTTACTCGGCACCGGAGAGCCTCGACGCTACAGTTCCCCCGCTGGAAGAACCACGCCCTGCTTCCCGGGGCGCAGAGGGAGAGCGCCCCCTCCTCATCCCCCCCGCCCACCTGCTCCCTCTCCTGGATGAGTCACCGATGGAGGGTGACTTATGAGATGGAGGGTGACTAAGGAGACTGGAGCCTTTTAGACGTGGGGGGGGGGGGGGGGGGGGGGGGGGGGGGTTAATGCTATTTGCTAATCAATTCTGCCAGATCCCCCCCCCCCACTTCAGAGATAAAGCAAGGAGAGAGAGAGAGAGAGACGGGGAGGAGGGAGATGGAGACAGAGGGGGAGAGACAGTTCTGTGGAGGGAGAGAGAGGGAGAGGAGAGAGAGAGACGGACAGAGAGACGGGCAAGGGATGGAGAGGGAGAGCTAGAAAGAGCAACAGAGGAGGGAGAGAGAGCGAGAGAGCGAGAGAGCGAGAGAGCGAGAAAGAGAGAGGAGAGCGATGTTCTAAAAGTTGCAGTTCTCTCCAGCGGCATCTTGGTCACACTCTCAGACAGAAGGGTTACAGCCGTTTTAACTTTTAGGTTATCTTCACTGAACTGTACACACAGTATATCTTTAACAGCAATGTTTAATTTTTTATTTAAGGTTTTGCATGTGTCGTTTTTCCACTGCAACCATCTTATTTTGAAATGTTCCGTTTGATTTCGGGTTCTATCGTTCACTTTTTGCTTTCCCCATTTGGAAATATAAGACAGATGTTTGCCCACCGGTGTTCACAAAGCTTTGCACGTTGAAGTGACAGAGACGAGTCACAGTCACTTCATCCTCCCTCTCGTTGCCTCCTCTCAGTGTGCTTTCCAGACGAGCCGCTTCCTCCAGAGTCAGAGTCTCCTCATTAAGCTCCACACATTCCCCTGCACTCCCGCCCCCCCTCCCCCCCTCTCCCCCTTGTGTCATTTCCACAGAAGCAGTTTGTCGCTTAATAACGAGCACGCTGAGACTCTGGCAGACACTTCGGTGATCGTCCATAAAACATTAAATAAAACCAAGCGCCTCAGGCACTTTAGTCGAATGGCGCTTCGGGAGCCTCTCCGTTCAGGTCTCCCTCATGCAGCTCACTGTCTGACCGAGAGCCTGTCTCCTCCCGTACGCCGCCAGTTTATCTATTGATTTTCGCCAGTTCAGTCGCATTGAGATTCATACGCTATTTCCAGAACCAGCTCATTCCTCTATATTTGTATGTCATAAAAAGCAGCACAGAGCAGCACTACAGTATAAAACAACATTTAAACCTTAAAATGGGGAAACATACAACAGAGGATATAAATCAATTAAAATCTAACCAGCTTTAACCATCGATTTGAACTCATTTAAAGATATAGTCAAAGTGCTGCAGTTTTAGGATGTTTTAGGAGACTCCCATCAAAATACAACCATAGGCCATGAATGTTATTTGGGCTCTGAAAAAACAAAGTATCTTGATCGGAATTGTGGGAGTTGACCGTATGGCCTTAAATAATGTCAATGAAAGGTGCAAAAATGGATTGAGATCAGCCGCCATATTACTGTATGCACCCTGTATATATTTGTCTATTTCTGTATATTTATATTATTTTCTCAGATTAAGCGACAGCCCGACGGCCAACCCCCACCTCCGTGAGCAGCCAGGGATGCTCCAGCGCCAGCCGGTCCAGGTCCGTCTCCGTGGTGACGGTGGCATAGCGGAAGCGGTTCTGGACAGTGGCCGACGTGCAGATGTACTTGTAGAGGAACTCCTTCCCCGTCTGCTCCGAAATGGCCTTGGCCGACATGACGGCTCAGATTAGAGAGGGAGCGAGAGAAAGAGAGAGACAGAGAGAGCGATGGCTGGGGAAAGAGAGACAGCGAAGGAAAAAGATAAATAAATGGACAAATACTTCGACAAATGAATTGTCCATCATTCGTTATGATTAATTTGTTTGCTTGACCGAAACATGAATGAATCCTCACCACGATAAATTCCTTATCTATGTAAATGTTCTTGGCTGAATAAACTGATTCTAATTCTGAAATATGCGAAAACCGTTCCTAAATCAATCCAATTTTCCTTTTTTCTTTTTTTCTTTTTTAAATTCGGCCATTTATCATGTCATTGTTATTCATCCTTTATTTATGCAGGAAGCTCAGATTAAGATGCACTCTCTCTTCTTTTGGAGAGTCCTGGTCGAGATGGAGGCAAAAGCGAAAAGTTTACAAATCAATCCAATGAGAACGGAGACAGAAACACTGAGTCTGAACCAGTCCCAGACTCTTAATTATTGGGCAATTTTTACTATTTCAATCTGCTGCAATTTCAGGATGTTTTGGGAGACCTCCATCCTTAGAAATAATGTGATGTAGTATAAATAATCTGTATAATTTTCTCAGATGGTTCAGCTTTTTGTTATGCAAATTGTCTATAGCAATGCACCAATCCCCACGGCGAGGTATTCCTCGTAACTTAGTTGAAACTCACTGAGCAGCTGACGCTTTCGCGGTGATTCCCTGCGAGAGGAAAGACAGGGAAACGGGTTTTTTCCGCTTTCAGAAACGTTGGAATGTGTAAGCGTGCGGTCGACAAAGGAGTGGTTGGGGTTCCACCTCCTTCGGTTAAACTGGACGTGTTGGATTCTCAATGGGTTGCTCATGAATATGTTATCACTTCAGAAGACTCTTTTCTTTAGTCAACCGCTGTTTATCCTTTATTCAGCCAGGTAGTCAGGTTTAGATGCAGCATCCCTCCTTTTTTTGGAGAGTCATGAACAAAAACTAAACTTGTAGTCTGATAGAAACCCCTAAATAAATAAATAAACAAACAAATAAACAAACTGTTAAATAAATAAATACAATGATTTGACTATTAATTATTTGGTGCTTGAAATTATTTCACAGACATTTTCCAATTAAAAAAAGATGTAAAAAGTTAATAAAATGTGATTTTTTTTCAGCAAACTAATTTGGTTCTTTCAAAAATTATTTCCACCAACTAAAGGACAGACACTGGAAAAGGGTTTGATTTCCGGCAGAGATGGTTTTAGGTAAGTGGAAACTTGCACTTGAACAGTGTTTTAGTGCAATACTCTTTGTGACTTATCCAACAAATTGCTCAAGCGAGCGCTTCAGGCCAAAATGTGACATCACCCTGCGGTTAATAGGCTCTCATAAAAACCACACCACCAGCAGATAAGGTCTCCTGATATCAACGACTAATGTCACCACTGATCCACATGTGCGAAGTTCTCTGCTGCGTGTGAAAGGTTGACATGAGGAAACACTACAACAACAAAAAAAGAAACAAAAAAAAAAAAAAAACAGACAGATAATACAGCATCCACTTCCTTCACTGGAAGAACATACGTGGATCAGATAAGATGACTCACAGCAACATCCCATAAACTGAAAAGGGTCAATTCTGAGATTAAAGAGACACGTGGATGCCTATGATGATTGATGCACCACAAATAGAAACATCTGATAAAGTGTATTTATGTCCAGCCAGCATAATAAATCCCAGTGTTCCTCAGCTGTTGGAATCCATTTGTATTTAAAGTCAATATCAACAGTTGTTCCCGGAGCAACGATTAGTCCATTAAAGGATTCTGTCCACATGGAGGAGAAACTGCTGCATCACACTCCATGTGGAGGACACGCAGCTCCAAGCTGCCTTGCTCATGAAGAAAAAAGGGGCATGTTTTGTTAAAAAAAAAAAAAAAAAGAATTAGAGATAAAGATATATGAGGGAGGACGCGCGCGCGCGCGCACGCACGCACGCACGCACGCACGCACGCACGCACGCACGCACGCACGCACGCACGCACGCACGCACGCACACGCACACGCACACGCACACGCACACGCACACACACACACACACGCACACACACACACACACACACACACACACACACACACAGAGAGACATATAGAGATCTAGATATATATAGAGATAGAAATATATATAGAGATATATAGAGATGGAGATAGAGATATAGAGAAATAGATACAATATATATATAAAGATGGAGATAAAGATAGAGATAGATATATATAGATAGTTTTTTGTTTTTTTTTCTCATGAGCAAGGCAGCTTGGAGCTGCGAGTCCTCCACCACCGGGTGTCATGACATTTCACTGCATATACTGTATGTATGACCGTATGTATGTGATTAATAATCTCTTGAACTTGAACATGTAGTGTGATGCAGCAGTTTCTCCTTCAAATGAACGGGAATCCTTTAATGGACTAATCGTTGCTCAGGGAACAACTGTTGATATTGACTTTCAATACAAATGGATTCCAACAGCTGAGGAACACTGGGATTTATTATGCTGGCTGGACATAAATACGTTTTATCAGATTTTTATATTTTTGATGCCTTTAATCATAATAGGCATCCACGTGTCTCTTTAATCCCAGAACGTCACACAATAAAATATACAGTTCAATCTCCCACGGTTGATTTAAAGACTGCACGGCCCGTTGTTTTGGTGGCAAGCAGCACAAGGCAATCATTATATCTGACCTTTACCGAAACGCTGCTCGGCGGTTAACGCAGGAATGACAAAACTAGATTGTCAGAGGGCGGAAAGAGAGGGGCGGGTTTCCATCCCATATCATCCCGGGACCCCCATATCATATATGGGGGTACTAATGGGAGTGTCACGGAGCCTTTTTTCGGTATTGATCGGCAGCGTCGCTGAGTCACGGCAGCCTCTGTCCCAGAGGAAACGCCGTTTCAGCAGCCTTCGTTTATTTCCCCCTTCTTGTCAGGTCTATTAACCGTCGCCGCAGAACTGACATTCCGGGCGGCGTTCAGGGGGATATGATGGATGCATCTTCGTATGAACAGTGTACGTACAGTGCTTACACCACATCGACACATCTGGTTGGTTCGGACATAAACCTACGTTTAAATGCACCGGCGTTGGGTGGATTACGCCGCAAAGTCCCAGAATTCCATTCATAAACGCAACTGTTTTTTTGTTGTTTTTTTTGTACCCCACACCCAGGTTCACCCGCACCTCCACCCTGCGTTCCTCTTGATGGATGGAGGTGGCGGGGACACGCTCTCGCTCTTCACAGTGAATATTCATCAATATCGACGGCTTTTGCGCGACTGAGCTTGACATTCGCGGCGGACCCCGCCACCAACAACGGCAACTGTGCATACTGTAGGAGGAGCGCACGTATAACGCAAATACACTGAATGGAAGTTTATTAATAAATAAAAGTACAATTAAAAGTTTAAAAAGCGCCGGCTAAATAATATATATTTTTTTCTTTCTAATAATTACTTACGGATTACCACTTTAATACCAAGCAGATAGAGCGAGACAACACTGACTCGCCGAAGGCAAAAGTTTCGCTAGAAACCAGGTGCAAACCGGTTAGAAAAACGAGGAAACCTTTGTGTAACTAGAGAGTTGTGTTAGTTAAATTGCACCAAATGACTGTTTTCGTTCGTTTTTTTTGAGAGTGCAGTCCGATGTCGACCGACCTCGTCATCGACGCGAGGGCTGAGAAACAACTCAACTCACGAACACTCAAAGGGGGGTTTGTCGGCTTGGACGCACCTCGGGCCCCGCGGGCTGCTGTCCTGCTCACTGCCGACTTCTTGCGGTCGATCTGCGGCGCTGGGCTGGGCTGGGGTGGGGTGGGCGCCGGGAGCCTGTGCCGGTGCCGGTGCTCCGCCTGCCTCGGTCTCCTGGTGCTGGCGCTCCGTCCGCGGCTCCACCGTCCGCACGAGCCGCCTGACCGTGCTCCCGCCCGCTGATTGGCTCGCGGCGCCGCGTGGCGTGCCGCGCGCTGCCCCCGCGCCGGCCGCGCCCACTAATCACAGCGCCCTCTCTGATTGGCCGACGCCGTCCTCCGCGAGACGCTCGCCGTTGAGGTTGCGCCAGTTTCGCAAAAAAAAAATAAAAAAAAATAAATAATAAAAAAATAAATAACGGGTTCAGGGATTTGTGCTTCAAACCGTCCTCGACCTCAATTGTAACTTTGATGAATTTGACTTTGATCGTTTCGCAATAAACTGACATCGGCCACAAAGGCGGTTATAAGAAGTCGCACATTGCGCCATCATAAAATAAACAAGTTCCCTAAATGTATTTATTTATCTATTTATTTATTTAATAACAAGGCGACCCCAGATCCCGGAACTCAACAAGTTCCCTAAATTTATTTTTTTATTTTTTTATTTATTTAATAACAAGGCGACCCCAGATCCCAACAAGTTCCCTAAATGTATTTATTTATTTAATAACAAGGCGACCCCAGAGCCCAGATCTCAATATGATCGCTCCACCTCGCAACTTCCAGGACCTAAAGGATCCGCTGCTAACGCCTTGGTGCCAGGTACCAGAGGTCTGGTGGAGTCCACGCCTCCGCGGGTCACAGCTGTTCTGGCGACACGACGGGGAGCTACACAGTATTAGTGGTTAATAGTGGTGGTTTAAGCGTTGTGGCTGATCGGTGTGTATGTGATTGTTCTAGGCGTTTGCATATAGCTTCTAAACCTAAATACGGAAAACCAAATAAGCACAAATTAAAGTTTGTGGGAGGTGTATTGCAATTCGATCGAGGGTCCCGCGGTTTGCGAACCCCTGCCTTAAGGGGGTCACTGACTGTATTCTGTGGGAGAGGTTGCTACAGACATGCAACTGGCTCGGTTCAGTGAGAATCCAGTTACTTACCAGTGAGGCCGCATATGTACGCTGAATTAGAAAAAAACAAACTCGATAAGGCTTCTGCAAAGGTATTATTTTGCAGAACGCCGTTGACGCCACCTGCTGGTTCACCAAGTGCATGGCGTAGTAAACGGAGCAGTCTGGGAGGAGGATTCCGTCTTTGTGTCGAAGCTATCTTCTGTGAGAACGTCAAAATGAATCAATGAATGCAGTAGGAAAAACGACCGAAATCACGTCCGAGACCAATTTGGAGCAAAGCATTTTTCTTTTATTAAGTGTACAAAACAAGTGCAAAAATAGTGATTCATAAGAGCTACAGAAGCCAAACTTGCAATACAAAAAAACAAACAAACAAAAAAAAAAAAAAAAAACCTTGACACAAAGTGAAGACTAAATTGAAATACAAGGAATTTGTGTTCGAGAGGAACAAAAGGCATCGGTGATGCGGTTTGCACGGTTGTAAAAGAGCTCAGCACTGACTCTGGTTCACAGCATTCGGAGGATTATTAAGTGCAAGCTGAACAAATGCCGAGTCCCTCAACGTTCTCCCTTTGAACAATGCACGGCACAAACATTTAACAAGGAAGGACCCTCTAAGGACAGTCTAGCACACGGAAGATACAGGAGACGTGGCCCCTCGCGCTACATCGACACTTAAATCTTCTAACTACAAACTCGCGTGCGCAGAGACCCGACCGGCTGCCCCGCGGAGGGCGGAGCCGCAGGAGACCCGTCGCTCTCTGTCACGGAGGCGGAAAGCGGCTGAAACAGTTTGAAAATGTGGATTAAATATGAGAAGTGATTATACGGGTTATACTGTGGGTGCATGCGGGGAAGGTGCCTAGTGCATCAAGAACCTTCAGAATACTGAGTAAGGCCGAAGAAGTGGAAATCTAAGGGATTTTTTTTCGGGGCGGGACGTGCGCAGCGTGTCACTATTCTGATGGGGAAACAACCCTGCGGCTAACACAACATCTACGGGACAAACCGGGGACGACAAGGTGGACCTAACTGGGCTGAAGGCATCTGGGGCTGCAGTGCAAATCAACAGTGAAAAAGGCACACAGCTCGGACATTTAGGGTGGGGAGAGCGGACCCTACGCACAGCAACACGCACGCACGCACACACACACACACACACACACACCTGCATCCAGACACCAGTCACCCCACGCCCCATCTCTTTACAGAATGGCGCACTTTGGCTTTTTCTTCTTCTCCGCCTCCTTTTTGGCGTGCTCGGCCTTGGGGGGTCCGTAGAATCCGGAGAAGCAGCCCTGGACGGAGACGGGCTCCCTGAGGCTGAGCAGCCAGCGGCCCTGGCCGTGGTACCCCAGCGTGCCCAGCTCCATCTCCACCACCTCCTCCGCTGCCCGGCCGCTCCGCTCCTCCTCCCGCTGCAGCAGCAGGATGTCCAGCAGGTCCAGGCCGGTCTGCACGCTCTGCACCGCCCGGGCGCAGCCCAGCGTCACGTGGGCGCGGCTGCCCGGCGGCAGGGAGGCGGCGCCCGGCACCGCCGCCTCCGCCTCCTTCTCGGCGTCGGCCGGCCAGAGCGACAGCTGCTCCTCGGTGAGGGAGACCCGGGCGCCCACGGTGCGGGGCGTGACGAAGAGCGCGGTCAGCGAGAGCTCCGTCACAGAGCCGTAGTGCTCGGAAACGGCCTGGACACAAAGGAAACCGTTGAGGAACTATCGCCCGCAGTCAAGGGTTTTTTTTGTTTTTTTTGTGTGTGTTGTTGCAATTATTAGTCAAGCACGCGATACATACAAACTTCAAATCACCGTCGAAAATACTTCAAATGAAACAAAATGCATAATTATTTCACAGTCATGGGGACTAGTTGAAAGACTCTTGCGCTGTGTGCTGGTTTACACTGGAGCTTGTCGGGGCAAATTCTCACGTGTTTGGTCTTGAGGTGATAGAGGTTCCTTGTGTTGCCGCCTCTGGCAACAACGGTCACCTGATGTGCTTTGCAGATAAGTTTTCTGCTTGAACTCAAGACTTTATATCTATTCTCCACCGGTACGAAGGAAGAGGCCAAATCCGTATTTCCACTGGTTTATATATTTTATACCGCATACTCCTAGTTGCCAGGTGATAAAAAAAAAAAAAAAAAACCCAAACGCAAGAAGACGCCGAAACCCCTTTGCAAAAACAAGCAATTTAAGTGCGATGGTTGGTTGTTCGGCGCGTTCGGTAAAACACAGGGTTTTTTAACTTCTTACCGGCTGCTCCGCGTATTCCTTGGCGCCCTCCACTTTGCCGTAGTTGCAGAACTTGGTCGTGCAGTGCATGCCTGGTTGAGGCTGGAAGTACTGCTCCAGGTCCAACTCCTTCTCTGTTTCCTCGGGGACTGCAAGAGAACGCAAGGTCAACTGCATTGCCGGCATGGCCGTAACAACTTTATTTAACCGGATTAAAAAAACAAAACAAAACAAAAAAAAAAAAAAGGTTTGTCCCTCAGCCCAGAGTGGAACATGAATGTACTTACAGTCAGCCAGGTGCTTCTTGAAGGCCTCCAGAGTGTCGAGGGTCTTCAGGAAGTCCATGGACGTGCACCGGACCTTCTCCTGGACGCCGGGGAGGAGGAACCAGCCGAAGAACAGTGGCAGAGAAACCTCCGCCATGCGGCTGCTCATGGCTTGGATCTGGGCCTCCTCCAGCCCGCGTCCATTCCTCTGGACCAACTGCTGGACGTCGGCCCTCCACTCGGTGCGGGGCTCCAGGAAGATGGCCACCAGGCGGTTCTGCTCTGCGATCTCGCCCAGGCGGACCAGCCGTTCCAGGGTGTGGTTGGTGTCGTCCACCACGATCACCTGGGGAGCCGTCCCCGCCGCGCAGAGGGCGAGCACGGCTTCGTCCAGGGCCTTGTAGGCTTCTGCGGACGCCTCCGGACTCTCCGGTTTCACACCGTGGTCGTCGGAGCAGACCACAGAGCAGAGGTCCTGGTAGCGATCTGCGATGGCGCGTGCCAGGAAGGACTTGCCGCTGCCAGGAAGTCCTCTGAGGACGATGAGGGAGCGGGAGCCTCGCAGCGCCATTCTGGTCTGCTCTTGATCCAGGAGGTGTGGCCCAGAGAGCTTCTCTTCCGGTCCTTTCTGCTGAGGTTCCCCGACGTCACCCGTGGATGCCACCTCCTGTATGGTGGCGGCGGCTGCCGCCACCGGCTCCTCAGCTTCAGCCTCCTTCACCACCTCCGTGGCCGCTGCGCTCACAACCGCGGCCGGCGCCGGCTCCTCCGTCTCGGATCCCGCCGGCTTCTCGGCGGCCACTTGGGTGCCTGCTCGGGCCTCCATCTCCACCGACGCCGGGTCTGCTCCCACTTCCTTTTTGGGCTCAGCTGTTGTGTCTGTGATGACGCAATCTGAAGGAGGAGCAGCGCCCTCTGCAGGCGGCACTGTGACCTCCCGTGCCTGCTCTGACTGAGAGGGCGGTGCCTCCGGCTGAGGTGGTGTTTGCTCTGCTTGTTCCGCCTCGGGGGCAGACTCCGGTTGCTCTGGC
This sequence comes from Zeus faber, assembly GCF_960531495.2. NCBI lineage: Eukaryota > Metazoa > Chordata > Actinopteri > Zeiformes > Zeidae > Zeus > Zeus faber. The sequence continues at coordinate 26,576,289 of NC_137205.1, read as the reverse complement.
TCTGGTTCAGGGGCATCCTCTGGCTCAGGCTCGCGTTCGTGATCTGGGCTGTTCTCCGCCGCTGGCTGCTTGTCAAGTTGGACGCGCTCCGATTCTGTGTCCATTGTGCTCAAGGCCGGAGCCGGGTCGGCGACCTGTTTTGGCGACCCGCTCGGCGCTTGCTGCGTCGCTGCGGCAAAAGACATGGGCTCCCCCGCTCCCCCCGGGGGAGCCTCCAACGTCGCCGTCTGCTCCGTCGCCATCACCGGCGTCTCCCCGCCCTTCACCTCAGCCGCTTCCTCGGCCGGAGGCGTCGCGGCCCCCGCCTCAGACGGCTCCGAGGCGTGACCGTTCTCTACCGGCTGCTCGGCCTCTTCAGCCGGAGCCTCCCCCGGCTCTTGGGGCTCGTCCGGCTTGTCCTCATTTGACACGGGTGTTTTTTCCGTCCCGCCCTCTTGCTGCGGTGGAGCGTCTGAGACAGCATCCAAGTCCTCGTTACACTTCTCTGCATCCATGTCCCCAGTAAGTTCAGCCTTGGCACTTCACCATGTGCCTAGGATTAAAAAATAATAATAATAATTAAAAAAAAAAAAGTAAAAACACAAGGCCATTAACAGTCCAACCGCTACTGAAATAGTAGTAGATAATAGTAGTGGATGCAACTGCGGCAACAATTATAAACCACAGAGTAACTGATCACATTTGAAGAGGCAGAAATCGGGAGAAGCTTTGCAGTCATCAACCAACAACAGGAAGTGTACGGCCGTTTAGCCGGAGAACATTTGGTTTTGGAGAAACACAAAAGACGCCGTTTTTAACTCGTTGGATCTTCTTCTTTGGATGATGGTTTTCCTGATTGAAACGGAAGGCAGAAGCCGCACGTACTGCGTAAAGGCAGAGGTTCAATACTCAACGTGACATCACGTACCCCCGATTGCGATAAATCAAACCCGCGCGGACGATATTTGCGTTTTGTAATTCCGTGTTTGACTTCAACTCAACGTCGCCAGCCCGATCCACCGCGTTCCGTCCCAAAAAAAAAACCCCAAAAAAACCTTTGCCCTCCCGTCGCCACACCGCGCGAGGAGGCCCTGCCACATCCGCGGCACGAGCCCCGGGACATGAGAAGGAAACAGCGGCCACCGCTCGGACGCGCGGCGCAAAAAATGTCCTTATTTGCAAAATATCGAATAAAGTCGAATAGTTAAAAAAAAATAATAATAATTATAGAAAATGATTTGGTATGAAGCGTTGAGAAAAAAAAAAAAAAAGAAAAAAAGAAAATGCGAAACACAGACGACCAAACGTACAATAAGATGGGAGGAGGCTTCGTTAATGCAGAACCTTCACGTTTCCATATTTATTGTCTTGTTCGATAAAAACATGAAACGGGACTTCCCGTCGTAACGCCCCGAGCGCGTGCGCATCCTTTTGTTGTTATTAACTGCCGCGATCCGCCAGCGCCGCGGGTCAGAATCGGACGTTTAGACGACAACGGACGCGGTTTGGAACCAGAGACCGGGCGTCTCAACGCGAAGTCACGTCACGCAGGGAACGGAATCCCCCACAAAGAGACGTTTAACAGGTGCGGCAGCGGGAGCGGCCGCGCGGCACGGGAGCGGCGCGGCAGGGGAGCGGCACGGGAGCGGCACGGGAGCGGCGACGGAGCGGCAGCCCGCACCCAAAATAAAAAATAAATAAAACGAGGAAAAAAAACAAAACCCCGAGAGCGCCACGTCGCAACCGGCCCGCCGCGGCGAGCAACACCAGGCGGCGCGTCGTTCCGAGGCGCGCGGGGCTTACCGGATCCCGAGACACCGTTATCTGCGCAGCCAAACCGGACAGCACGCGCTTCTTCCACAGGCGCAGGCTCCCGTCCCGGTGCCGAGAAAGAAACAAAACCGCAGCCAGTGCGCCTGCGCAGAGCGGCCAGCCCAGCCGCCGCGCCCCCTCGAGGGAGGCGGGGCGGCGCCGGGGGACCAATGAGCGGGGCGGCAGGTGGACCGCGCGCATGCGCAGCGCCGCCACCTTGATTAGGCTGAATGATGACTGGTGCATTTTGTGCCCGGAAAGGATTGAGCCATCGCCTTGTGATCTCATGTTGACACAGAAAAACACACAGAATAAGCCTGTGTACGAGAACACACCATGCATGTGTATCCCTTTTGGTTCCAGTGTTCCCGTGCGCTGTTTTCATATCGACCGTTTGTTCTCAAATCTCTCTTGGAAGAGGTGACAAAAATAAACATTTCCCCAGTTCCACATTATCTATATCTGTTATCCGCATTATCAGCATCAAAGGCAATAATTGTCAATATTCAGAACGGCGAGAATGAAAACTCACAGCCGCTGCTCAGGACGGTCTCAGGTCAACGCCAAGGCAACGAGCGAAAGGCGGCGTGACGCATCACAACGTGTCATTGTGATGTCACACGGCAGAGGAGGCGCCTCCCCCCCGCCCTCCGCCTCCCCGGACTGCGGACCAGCTGCGCACGGCCGGGCTGTGGCCGGGTGGCGCTGCGAACGCTACGGCAGCATGTCGCGGCGCTCTCCACCCACGGAAGAGTTCGCGTCCAACGCAGCGCACGCATGAGAACGGGAGGAGGGGGAGGAAGGGCCCAACCAACGCGGAAATAAAGCAGGACGGGCACGTTGGGCGGAGCACTGCATCCCACACCTTCTTTACAGGCCAACGGTCGCTTTCAAGGGCCCGCTATGAAGGCTGTCTGATATCTCCGAGGCCGCGGTGGCGGCCGTACTCACGTTCCGACATCGCCATTTGAACGTACGAGCCTCGTCTCTGCAATAGCTTTACCGCCACGGTCGCCTCGGCCCGACCGTGGTTTCTGTCAAAGCGACCTCTTGTTTATACGTCGTCGTCCCTGTCCCGGGGAGACGGCCAAAGGGGGTCAACGACGCTGCACGTGGATGCGAACGAGGGCGTCCGTTAGGGGGGCGTATCCCGGGACGCCCCACCGCGAGGGAGGGCCTCTTAGACCCGAGACCGTAGAAAACAAGCTGAGGAATGTGGGTTGGTCACAGTTGGTCATCCGCGTTCAACAGGAGCTTGTGGCGCCTTTGGCCTAACTTCTACACCTGGACGGAGGGGTTCGGCCGGCGTTTCAGGGCCACTGGCACGAGAGGGGACGCCCCGGCAGGGTCCCCACTGGGCGGGTCAGATCGGGCGGATATGGTGGCGCTGGTGTGGACCGCCGCCTCCGGGTTTGCATTGAATATTTGCACTTTGGTCTAATTTCTTTCACCATTTGCTAAAACCCAAATGCCTCCAAGATGCACAAAAAGATCCGTTCTGCGTCTGAAGGAACTAACTATTATATCTGAAGTCAATATTGCTTTAATTTCTGTCAATATTTCTATTTTATGTTATTTATCCAATAGTGCTGCTGCTAATATTTCAGTTCTGTCAATATTGATTTCTGTCAATAAATCAATACTATTTTGATTTCTGGCAAGGAATCAATGAACATTATGCATGGCATCAGTAGAGTGTTTGAATAGACATTTCGCAATTTTTCCCAAAGGCTTCCGACACAAGAGCTGGACTGAGTTTTGGGTGAAGTTACAAGATCTCCAGGCGAGTCTGAATCACTCTCAAAACGACGTTGATGGCAGGGCAAGATCTAACCCCGGAGAACTCCTCAGCTCACACCGGCCAGGAGGACTAGTCGGACGAGTGAGGGAAGAGAAGAGCTGATCCACGTTTCACCCGCAATGAAGGAGGCGCGAGCCGGAGGAGGTTATGATGTCATCGACCACGACCGCCTTACTGTGAGGCCGAGGAGCAGTGGCTGACCGGAGAGAAGGACCCCCGATCCACCCTATGAACCCTGTCGGATCATCGGTCGATACGAACTGGCGGAAAGCACAGTGCCGAACCTACCGGAAGGAAAGGGTTGACAATAGCTCATATTAATGTTGGGAGTTTAAGAAAATAAAGTTCATGAAATACAGTATCTGGCTCAATTAATAGGGAAAATATCAATGCACTTGCTGTGTGTGAAGCACATTTAGTCCACTCAATAACAAGACAAGGGGGTGGCCATAGCAGGCTATAACATTTTTAGAAATGATAGGAATATTTTTGGGGAAGGCGTAGCAATATACTGTATATACAGACTGTATATGTACAGTATATGTATATGTATATTTATATGTATATGTATATGAATATGTTTGTCTGTCTTCCAGAGCCATGTTCCCGTCAAGGTTAGACTGGACCTGATGCTGCCCAGCATTGAGGCTCTTTGGTTGGAGGTCCATCCTGCTCACTGTAGGCTGATTTCTGTCGGCTGTGTTCGTGGCCCCCCCAAGAGCGGGAGTTCAACATGCAGAAGATGTTATGTTCTGTGCTGGTGAAGGTATAAAACCGATATGGGTCAAGAAATATTTGTCCTTGGTGACTTGATTGGGGGTTGAACAGCGATGACTCGCTTGTGATTTAACTCATTTGGCGAACCAGTCAACTGGAGTGCCTTGCAATCCCGCTGGGCAAAGATCTGCAACCTGTACTGGCCACATATTTACGAACAAAAGTTAGTGATGGTCTGAAGCGGGATCTGGGGTTTAGTGATCATAATACAGTGGCTATAGTGAGAAAAACCACAACTCCCAAAGCTGGGCCTAAAGCACAGTTCTGTAAGAGGTCGTACAGAACGTTTTGTGAGGATGATTTTGTCGGAGATGGAGAGAATTGAGCGGAACCAAGTGTGGGCACTAAATGAGGTGGAAAGAAGCCCTCAAGGTATTTACTGAACTATTTCTGTGTCTGGTCAGCATGTCCATTTAAGAACATTTTCAGTAAGATCGAATAAAGCGTCAGGCGCCGATGACGAATTTGGGGAGTGTCTGCGTAAAGAGACGAGCTGAAAAAAGCTCTGGAAAACTGAAAGGTGGCAAACGCACTGTGTCATGAGATATAAAGCTACGACGTTAAACAGAAAGAGGAGAAAAGCGTGTCATCAAAATTAAATTCAGGAGAGGAAGAATGATGGTAACAGAGCTTGGAAAACCTTGAATGAAATGACGGGCAGAGCCAAGAATAACGCACCTTGGTTCCTTGGGGTTCATGGAACGGTCTTCACAAAAGCAAAGGACATCGCAAACCATTTCAGTAATCATTTTGCAGACAAAGCTGACATGTTAAGAAAGGAAATGGGCCCCCCTGGTGGGAGCGGTGTATCGGCTGGAATAATTACCAGTTTTTGAGTTTCAGCTGCTGTGGATGATTTGGATGGATGGTTACTTAAAGTTGTTTCATTGGAAGTCAAATTTCAACTTGAGTCTGAAGGAGAGGTTATTCCAATATTATATATTGTTATTCCCCCAGATTTGGCAATATGCCAATGTTGTACTTTAACTGATTTCCAGCATGCCCATAAGGCAGATCACTATGTGCACAGCACTGACAGAGACGACCGACAAATGGTTCTTATATTGACAAGAAAATAATGGTTAGAACTGTATTACTTAACTTTAGTGCAACATTTGATATTTTAGACCATAGGCTATTATTAATGAAACTAAGTGTATATGGCAATCAACTGGTCGAATATCTATGTATCCAATCGAATTCTGTCTGTTTTTTAATTGCAGTCTTTCCTCCCCTAAATGCTTAGTGCGGCGTGCCCCAGGGGAGTTGCCTTGGGCCACTACTCTTTTCAATATTTACCAATGACATGCCTTGTGTTTTATATAAGTGCAGCGCTACTTGCAGATGATAAAACTATAAATCAACTAATATCACTGAATTAAGCAACTCTTCAACTGGATATGTGAGAACAGACCAAAAGTATTATGTTCAGACGTGCCACTCATCATGATAACCAGTTGTTCCTGTTACTCAAAGGCTTGGATATTGAAAAGGTTCAGGATGCAGGATGCTGGGTGTCACACTTGACAGAAAACAACATTGAAATTATCATGAAAATGGGTAGAGGAATATCATACATTAGAAAATGTTCCTTTTTTCTTACCCCTGCCTCCGGAGACAAAGTGATACGGATAGTTTTATCTCACCCTGGTTACTGCTCAGCAGTCTGGTCAGGTGCAGCCAAAAAACATCTGTCTGAGCTCAAAATAGCTCAGAATGAAGCTGCAAGGGTCGCACTGCCCTGTCTGATAGGTGTGAGGCAGTGTACGTGGAGAATGCATACCATGTCATGGCTCAGAGTAGAGGATATGTTGGCATGCAATCTCATGAGTTTCTATAGGAATATCTGTTATAGTAAACAACCAAATTGTTTGTACTCACAAATAAATTATGTGACACCAATATAGTCACACAGGCTATTTAGGGATTATCTAGTTCAACAAAAACCCAGAACAGATACAGTGTGCACATCTGTAACGTATAGAGTCATCACAATGTGGAACAAGTTCCCAACTACGATCAATGAAGCACATAGTAAGGCAAGTTTTAAAAGACTAGTAAAAAACACATTAATAATTACCCAAACGTTAATTAACCGACCTGAACAACGAAGATGGAAGAGATCACAGATCTCACAGAAGCTCCAGTAATTCATTCTGGACATCGAATACCCGTGACCGTGCTGTTGTATGGAGGTTTATTATTTATTCGTTCATTTATTTATTTATTTAATTGTATTTTCATTTTATTTTATTTTTGATGCGTTGTAATGTTTGGTTTTTTACTTGACCGGTGTCTTGAAGATGTTCTTTTACCCGTGTTACGTCTTGTTTTATATGTTATGTTTTCTTGTGTGGGCCCCAGGACGGGTAGCTGCTACCTTAGTGGCAGCTAATGGGGATCCCAATGAAGAAAAAAGAATAAGTGACGATCACATGTTAATAACGTGTCATATATTGACAAAGCCCGAGGTAAGTGTTTCACCAGCTTTTATTATCTTCAGATCAAAATAATACAATACTCTTTCACACTGGTTATAAGAGTGCTGCCGTAGATTACTCACTCACTCAGGGGAACTCAGAAGAACATTCCGATAAATAGTAGAATATCATATTACTATCACACAGACCATTACCATGAATAGTACATTTTTCTCATCAGACTCTTTTATAGAATGCCGTTTACATCCTGTGACACTTCTCAAGGAGCATTCTGGGAAAACACGAGAAAACTCTCACTGCACCGAATTTTGCCTCGCCATGTTCAGGGCCTGGAAGAGAGACAAATTGGAAGCGTCAGTAAGCCAGGAGAGGAACGTCAAGACGAACAGAACAGACTGAGTGTTAACACCGAGCGAGGACCTTCTCGATGGTGTCGGTGGCGCAGACGTCTCCCAGCACCCGGGCTCGGTCCAGGGCCCGCTCATAGTGGATGACGCACGAACGGATGTCCCCCAGGTGAACTGAGACGAGAGGGACCGAAAAAAGTGGCTGTGAGAAACGGTGACGTCGCCCTCCCCGACATCAAATCAAAACAGCAAAGTGGCTCGACGCCTGACGAATGAGCGCTAAAGATAAAGGGCCGCGCTCGGCAGCCCCGTTTGTGCTATTCAACCGTTCACGTTCCAACCCGAAAAGACAAAAGACGTCAGGATTTACATTCCGACTGCGCCACCAGAAGATTGGCGTTCAGCTGCCATTTCTCGTCCTCAATTTCATCAGCCGCCTCGAGGGATTCGCGGGCGTATTCGGCCGCCTCCGTGTAAAAGTGCAGCTCCAGGTAGCAGCGGCCGATCTCGAAGAACAGCAGGGTCTTCTCCAGGCTGTCGTGGATGAAAGGGATCTTCTGTTTCCAGCTGAGGCCAAAGAGAGAGAGAGAGAGAGAGAGAGAGAGAGAGAGAGAGAGAGAGAGAGAGAGAGAGAGCACAACGGGTTTCACCTCTGACGTGTGCCCGCCTGCCACAGCACACGTGCGCTCCACAAAAGTTTATACTGCTTCCCACTTACACCTCGATGGCTTCTGCCAACCGTCCTGATTGGACGTGAACTCGGCCGATGTTGTCCAGGGCGTTGGACTTCACGTCGAGGAGGTCGCTGTTGATCATGAAACAGAACGAAAATTTAAACGACCTGTTGAGCGCCCTCGGCGTCTGAGGAGAGGTACGGCTCCGAGGCGCTGGGCTCCACTCACCCCTGTATGGCCAGCTCCAGGTCTTTCTCGTAGTGGCTCAGCGCCTCGCACATCTCCCCCAGCTCCATCAGGGCGTTCCCCATGGCGCAGTGCAGGTTGGCCATCACCTCATTCTTGTTGGGCAACATTTCCTCCGTCCATCCCTCCACGGTCTTCATGACGTCCTGGGCGTCCTCCAGGCTCCCCTTGGCGTCTCCGGAGATCAGAGCTGGGCAGACAAAAGCGGCGGGATCAGCGCTCAGGGGTCCCCCCCCCCACCCGGGCCAACGGGGTGAGGACGCCTCTCTTACCTCTGTCGATCTCCCTGAGGCTCTTGAGCACGAACCGCGCCGGGTCGGATATGGGGCGGTGGGAGCTCTTATTCCACTTCTTCTGCATGAGCTTACGAGTCCTCTCCCGCGTGTAGATCAGCTTCTGCTGGCGCCAGAACTCGCTGCGAGTGTGGAGGTAGTTGACGCAGTCCAGGAGGACGTCGTGCACCCTCTCCCCGCACTGCATCTTCCCGGTCGTCAAGCCTGATAACCGGGGAAACGTTCAGACCGCTTAACACGAAAGACTTGACGACAACGACAAAGGTGAAAGTCAAACCTGACGGACGCCCAGGGTCTTAAGCCGGCGCCGCCGTACCTTCGTCCTTCAGCAGCTTGTCCAGATACTCCTTGTCGCTGTGAAGCTCTCCCAGCAGCTGTTTGGCCGTGCGCTCGTTCTTGGATTTTGTGGATTTCTTTTGCTTCATCTCCCGCTTCCTCCTCAAGAGGCTGACGGGCTGCAACATCTTTGTCTGTGAACAAGGATGGACATCGTGACCGGCATCGATACCAAGCATGAGCCGCCCTGATCTACGTCGGAAGTTACTTTGCAGCTTTGGAGAGGAATTGGTTTCTGACGGCGCTAGTTGTTCCCGAAAAGTCACTTTTTAAATGCCAACCTATTTCTGTGTGTGTGTGTGGTTTCACGTGTCATGGTGCGTTCGACATTTTAGGGAAGGTTTTGCTCACATCCTCGCCCTTGGAGGCAAACAGCAGCTGTCCTTTGCTCTCCAGCTTCACTGCGGGGACATAACATTGAGATTATATTATATGATATGACAGAAATGCTGAGAGCTTTTTCTAGTTTTTTTTCATGTTTGGATTGGCTTTTAACCAAATCAGCAGCATTTTCATTTTTGAACCAGATTGCATTTCAGTGAATGGGAGACTGACGTACTGCCCACTGAGTTCTCTATGGCCTCCTCGGCTTTCTGGATTCCGAGTCTGAACTCCTGCAGCTCCGGACGCAGCTTGTGGCCCCGGTGGTAAAACACCAGCGCAAACTCAAAGTCTCCCTTGGTGTACAAGGCTTCGGCCTTCTGGTACAAACCCTGGGCAGAAAGACAAGATCATTCCTTCCCTTAATACACCCCCTCTCGTTCTCATTGTGTGTTCACGTTTAGTGCAATGTGTCGAGGTAAGGCTGCGTTTCACCTTGACAAATTTCTTGTCCTGTTTGAGGGCGGCCTCTGCATCTCTGAGAGCGTTGTCGCAATCCCCCATCCTCAAGAAGCATTTGGATCTGGAAACCAGGCAGGTCTTGTCTTTGGGCTTCTGCGCCAGCGCCTTAAGGAGGATTTACAGCAGGTCACGTGTCAACCTTGAACCTGGGCCTGTTTGAGATTGACTGGCGGAGAGCCATAGAAATCTAGAAATAAACCACAAACTGAATCGATATAATTATAAACTCCACTCATTACAATAACGTGACAAAGGCAAAGCTGACCAGCAGGTTATGGTTTCTCCCTGTTGGGTTAAGTATCCCAGATCAGATTTATACAGATGAAATCATTAAATAACGCTATAATCAGGTCTTGATGTGTATGTATGTCCGAGGTGATAATAAAGTGTGGACTGGAGCCGGGTGCGGGCTCTGGGTCAGGCCTCGGGCGGTAGTTTTCCGGTAGACCCATGAAAACTTCTACAACAGACTAATACTTCTTCTTACTAATACTGGGGATGTTCAAAAAGTTGATATATTGACCTGTATTGTCTACTGCTGTAACTACACCAATCAGCCACAACATTAAAACCACTGACAGGTGAAGTGCATAATATTGCCCATCTCCTTCCAGTGTTACCTGTCAAGAGGTGGGATATATTAGGCAGCAGTGAACAGTCAGTTCTCGAAGTGGTTGTGTTAGAAGCAGGAAAAAAGTGCAAGCACAAAGATCTGAGCCACTTTGACAAGGACCAAATTGTAATGGCTAGACAACTGGGTCAGAGCATCTCCAAAACGACAGGTCTTGTGGGGCGTTCCTGGTACGCAGTGGTTAGTACCTACCAAAAGTGGTCCAAGGAAGGACCACCGGTGAACCGGAGACAGGGTCAGGGAAGCCCAGAGCTCATTGATGCACATGGGGAATGAAGGCTAGCCTGTCTGGTAAATTCCCACAGAAGAGCTACTGTAGCACAAATTGGTGAAAAAGTGAATGCTGCTATGGTAGAAAGGTGTCAGAACACACAGTGCATCACAGCTTCCTGCTTATGAGGCTGCCTACCCACACACCAGTCAGAGTGTCCACGCTGACCCCTGTCTTCTGCCAAAAGCACCTACAATGAGCACATGTGTGTCAGAACCGGACCATGGAGCAATGAAAGAAGGTGGCCTGGTCTGATGAATCAAGTTTTCTTTTACATCATGTGAATGGCCGGATACATGTACGACATTTGCCTGGGGAAGAGATGGCACCAGGATGCGCTTTGGTAAGAAGGCAAGCCGGCAGAGGCAGTGTGATGCTCTGGGCAATGTTCTGCTGGGAAACCTTGGGTGCTGGCATTCATGTGGACGTTAATTTGACACATACCACCTACCTAAACATTGTAGACCAAGTACACCCCTTCATGGCAACGGTATTTTCTGATGGCAGTGACCTCTGCCAGCAAGATAATGCACCCAGCCACACTGCAAACATTGTTCAGGAATGGTTCAAGAAACATGACAAAGAGTTCAAGGTGTTGACTTGTCCGAATTCCCAAGATCTGAATCCGACTGAGCATCTGTGGGATGTGCTGGAACAACAAGCCCGATCCATGAGGGCCCCACCTCGCAATTTACGGGACTTAAAGGATCTGCTGCTAATGTCTTAGTGCCAGATACCACAGGACACCTTCAGAGGAGTCCTTCTTGAGGAGTCCATACCTTGATGGGTCAGAGCTGTTTTGGTGGGACAAGGGGGGCCCAGACAATATAAGGCAGGTGGTTTTGATGTTGTGGCTGATCGGATAACTGTATGAATTAGGGCTGCCCCTAAATTGTCGACCAAACGTTAGTCGACAAGAAGTCTTAGGAATTTTAACAAAACAAATGTTTTTTATTTGGGGGGGGGGGCAGCCCCGGGAGGCAGCGAGGTCGGGGTGGAGGGGCGCTGTGAGGCCTTTGGTCATCCGGGGGATGCCGGACAGGGATCCCCGGCACGGGACAGGGGGGGTGCAGCGAGGCCGCGGCCCTGGGAAATATGCCCGATGACAGGTCCCTAACGAGGGGACGCCGACACCGGGAAAACAATCTCCCATACGCCACATTTCAGTGCAAGTGATGTCACTATAAAATTTAAATGTGTACATTAATAAAATAATAATAGGGCCTAATTAGTTTAACCGATGTGATGTTTAACCAGTGTAATTAACAGGCGGTTCGCTTTGTGCGCGCAACGCTTTAAATCTAATTGATATTTTAAAGGCTGACTGGTTATTAGGTTTTATATTTATCTGTAATGGAGCACAGTGTTTAACAATGTTAATTATAACATTATTTCTCAGCCCTGGAACTCAAACCATTTTCTGATGCCCCAAAACATATATTTAAATATCATAAATTAGGGTACTAATAATGTAATGGGTACAATACTAATGGGTTGAACTGACAACTATGAGGTTGACTAGGAAAATCGAGTTGGGGGCAGCCCTAGTATGAATGGTGGGTGTTGATGCTGCGTAACTTGTAATGATAATATACAGGATTATGCTGTAGCCTATAGCCTATGTTGTTCTGTCTTATAATGTGCTGTCTAGTTATCGTTCATTAAAATTTGTTGCTGCGCGTCAATACGGCTGATTTGTAATTGTTCGGCAGCTTGTGAATTCTCCAAGTCGACGTCAAACACGTTTTCAAATAATCTTTACAAAGGGGACGTTGTTCACTGTTAACAGTGTGAGTCGCCCTGTTGCCGTGACGTCAGGTCTGTAATCTCGGCAAACTCCGGCCACGGCGATCTGCCCCGACATTCTCAATGGGAATTCCGACCTCAATTGACGTTCCTTTAAACTTTTCCAAGTGAGAGGTCGGGTTTCTCGGAATTCTGACTTCATTGCAAGGTTTTAGTGGTTATTATTCGGAATTTGGCTCCTAATTTAGCAAATTAGTAATTCATGTATTAATGTTTTGATAAGCAAATGTTTTCATCTATTAAAGTTGTGGCTGCTAATTTATTCATTATTTCTGTTTTGAAAGTTTCGGCTGCCAATTCAACGTCCCAAACTTACTGAGGTGAAGCTTTCTATTGCCTTTGTATACTTCCCTTTATTGAGGAACTGGTTCCCTACGGCCATGAACGTGCAGAATTCACACGAAACTTCACTGTCTGACATTTCTAGAGGATATGGTCAATCACTTTCAATTTGGTCAATTTAATTCAGTCTTTGAAATGGGCCCCTCAGTTGTCTGGTATCTGATGCTGCTTGCGCGTGTACTAATATGTATGTGACTTGTTTTCCTTCAGTGTGAACTGGTGCCAGACACTTCACTTGATATTTGCTAAAATGGCCGAGAAGCTCCCAAAGCGCTCAGCTTTATAGATGGGAATTGTGATGTCACAAAGACAGGTGGGGCATAGTGGGGAATTCCAGTGATCTATTTACGTATGTTTCCACGATGACTGGGTTTGTGCTTACAGATAGATACTCCGCCACACTCTTATCTCCCCTTTGGAAAGCTGTTGGACAGAATGTGGTAAACTATCGGCCGAAAAATGTCCATAAAGTTACGGCACACCGGTCGAGATCCAGCCAGTCATTCAGGAATGACCCGTGGACGACGAGTGCTTCTTGGACACAAGTCGGGACCTGATCCACCCCAGCTGGGTTGCTGGGCAGGGTGGTCTGGTGTTGCAAGACCCAAAAAAAACACTTGATCACCACACCTGATGTGTCCAAGTGCATCAGTAGATGCATTTATCTGCTATCCATCCATCCATCCATCCATCTCATGCCTCATGCACTCAAGGTTTCTGACTTTCACCACCGGGTCGTTTGGGGTATTTTGTCCCTTGCCCGTCTTGGGGCTTTTGGGTTGGGGGTGCCTGGGTCTGTTTGAATACCGTAACTGTGGTGGAGGGCTTCGGAAATAAAGCCGACCGCACTCAATTACATCACAATAACATTACAAAACACAACGTGATGGTTCTGCCTGTATCACACATCAGGTTCACACGGCGACACAACGAAATACGCAACACGTACCATAATATATAGATGTGAATTGCATTCAATTTGTTCAAATTGACCGACTAGACCATGCCCGTTCAAAATGTAAGACTTTCTTTAAGACATTAAATGGTGAGACGAGTCCTGTTTTTCACTGTGGGAGATGGGGCTGCCGGTTGTAGCCACACACCGGGGAACGACAGTTATGAGGAATCAGTGGCAGAGCCCTGAAGCCCCGCCCCCCCGCTGGCTCACGGTTTATGGCTTATTAATATAAGTTTATTAATATCATACGTGTATAATATATACGCGTGTCCAAATTGCACGTCCTTGGGTCCCCAGCAATACACCCGCCAAGTGTGAGTTAGATCTGATGAGCGGTTGTCGAGATAAACTAAGGACAGACAGACAAACAGACATTCCCTCCTATATTTAGATAAAGGTGCAGTGCGTAGAATTTAGTGAAAACCTCCCCATGGCGGTGCAACATGGGCGATGCAACATGGCGGCGTCCGTGGAAGAGACGGTGGCCGCGAAACTCGCAAACAAGCGCGAAAGGCCCCGAGAGCCAGCGTTTGGGTTGTCCGTTCTGGGCTCCTGTAGAAGAAACATGGCGGCGCAACATGGCGGCCCCCGAGGAAGCGTACCCGCTCCCCCTGTGTAGATAAAAAACGGCTCGTTCCAAGGTCACGATCCTTATTTCCATGGGATTATACACTAAGTTAAATACACCTGTGGGAATGACACTCCATTTCTGTCAAGTCCGCTCTGTAAATTCTACACCCTGCGCCCTTTGAGCTGAGAAGAGAGAGTTTATTTTACAAATAGAAGCATTTTTCTTTCAAAAATGAATCCAATGACTTTAGTTCGGGAAACAGCGTAACGCATTATGTGCACCGCTCTCGTTTCTTGAACCTTCAACACGGTATTGGAGTTTCTCCCTTCCAGTGTATCGAGTCAGGTTTTTGGGGCAGCTGGCTCCTGGGCGTTATGAACTCACCGCGGTGTAGCTTTCCACCGCCTTCAGGTAAAGTCCTTTATGTAGAAACTGGTTCCCCACCGCCATGACCGTGCTGAACGTGTTCGGTCCTTGGTACAACGTCTCTTCGGAGCCCGGCGTGTTCAGAAGTTGGTTTTTTAACATCTTGGTGTTTTGTTTTAAATGTTTTATTTTTTTTTTTTGCACCTCCGAACCGCCAACTGCACTGAAAGCGCCCCCCCCCCCACGGCGTGCCCCCGAGTTGTCCGGTATCTTAGCAACCGGATCCAATGCTGCGTTCAAGTCCTGTGGGAGAGCTGGCGACTACGGGAGTTTTCTGTTCTGGTCTGGTCATTTACGGCAATCTACACGACATTTGTACATGGCATTAATAGTTAATTAGCAGGGGATAAATTCAAATCCAAATGTATTTAAGTAACCTAGACAATTTTTGTATAATAATTATAAAAAAAATATATTTTTTTTTTACTTTGCCCGCTTCATCTGTTAATGAAATCATTGGAATTCACTGTAACATATAAAAACACAAACATGTATTCATTTAGTAGTTCTCCGTTCATTGAAACATCCATTTCAGTGTAAAACGCGTTGAGCTGATGTCAAACACTGAGGATCAAGGCGAAATTCCCACTTGACTTCCCACAACGCCCTCTAGTGTTCAAACAGCCGAGCTCGAGAGCAAATCCTGAGCGAATTACTGCACAGAGTCTGCATAGTAATAATAAAATAGAATTCCGCGCCTTGGCAATAAGCGTAAACGACTTCATTTCAGCTCTGACAATTGCATGCAGAGCAACCCTTTCCATATTTTATTCCCTATGAATTATGTGAAGAACCCAGTTTGGTTCCGGCAAATCAAGACAGCGGCAGGAGCTCGGGGGTGGGGGGGGGGGGGGGGGAAACTCCACTTTATTTACAGAGCTGATCACGTCCTGCGGTCGTCAGGAGACGGTTTCACCTTTAGAGCGAAAAAGAAAGGAGAAAAAAAATACCTGCACAAAGATGAAGACGCCCTCCTTCCGTACACCAAGCACACCCAAGTTCAACAAAGACCATCAAATGCCAGAATCAGCAGGGAGAGGGGAGGGGCCCGGGGGCCCAAACGGAAATCCATGAATGACCTTTGTTTGAATCCTCCGAAAACACAAATACAGATATGCACCGATCTGTAAGTCAGTGCACGTCAGAGACCCACTTCGGCTCATAAATACAGCAAGACCTGGTGTCTCCTGGAGGAACAGGGAGAGCGTCCTCATCTCAAGGCGGTGCTTCCAACAGACGGCATTTACAATAAATATACATATCAACATAACAAAAAAAAACCAAATGGAGAAAATAGTTATTAACCGCCGTCACAGACCAACACACTACATTCCAGTGTACGATGCGGTTCAAACGGTGGATGGTGGCGGGAGGGGACGGGGGGAACGGGATGGGGGGAGGCGGCGAGGGGGTGACGGCGTCCCCCGGCGCCTTCTACCCTGGACCGGGCTCGGGCCGCCCCACGCATCCTCCGGCCCTGACCGTGCCCGTGTTTTTTTCCGGGAGCCGAAGGACCCTGTAAAACGCTTGTTTTGGCGCGGGGACGAGGAGACGGGGCGTGTCTGAGAACGGCCGTTTGGACGATTATTTAAAAAAAATAATTTAAAAAAAAAAAAGCAACAAAATAAATAAATGGCGCTTTCCCATCGCAACCCGACCCCGAACCGAGTCCGCCGTGCGTCGCTTTTCCGCCGCGCAACGGAGCCGCGAACTGGAGCGTTTTCCCCTTTTTTTTAAAGTAAGAGGGAGGAGCAAAAATGTTTGCGAGCGGCATGGCTCTACAATTATTATTTGAACCGGCGTTTTAAGCGTTGTGAAACTTTTAAGTTACCTGAAGACGATCTGTACACGAAAAAGTCATTAGAACAGAGTGGGCGGTGCTGTACATTCATGCGACACAACAGTAACAGTAACATAACCACAACCCATGGCAACAAGGGAGAAGTCCGAAGTGTTTGACTGTCCTCGACTTCATTGTCTGCGTTTAGTTGTAATAAGTTAAGTGTAAGATAAGCTAGTTTAAGAAATACAGAAAGGAAGAGATTAGAAAAAGGGATGATGGAAGGCAGAAAACAAACCGGGATCTTCGGGGCCGTGTTTTTTTTTCCCCTGGCAAGTGCGGTCGACCAATCGGCGGCCTGCAGCGTCTCTCTGGGCACTGGGGCGGGGCTCGGTTGGCGGACGGAAAGAAAAGCAAAACAAAGCGGTTTCGGGGGTTTCGGCGGTGGGAAAAGCGCCAACGGGGGGGGCATTGTTTCTCCAGCTATCGAAACGGCCGCCCCCCTCGTGGATTAACTGGTGATTTATTTTTTCTTAACTAGATTTAGCGACGAGCGAAAGGGAGGTTTTTTTTTTTTTTTGTTTTTGTTTTTTTTAACTTTCATGCAGAGGAAAGACCTTCGCCAGTCCAACAGCTGCACATCACATCTCATATTCTGTCACTTCATTTGGCAACGTGAGCTTCTCTCTTACAAGTGCAAGCCGGCTGAAACTGTGCCCCAGCTTCAATTAGAGAGAGAGAGAGAGAGAGAGAGAGAGAGAGAGAGCGGGGGGATAAAACCAAATCCGGAGACGGGGTCGGCTCTGGGCGAGGCCCCAGACTCTCTCCCAACACGGGCGTCTTTCATTCGCTGCTTATTGTTGTGGGGAGGTCGACGGCTGCACTCATTCATTCAACAGGCCGATCGATAGCGTAGGTGACAGTGCGACCTTGAAAAGGTCAAACTGTAAAAAGGGGGTGGTCGAGGCGGGGCGGGGCGGCGGGTGGGGTCAAAGGCGGTCGAGTCCTGATGTAGAAACTGTTGCCGGGCAGGAAACCTCCCATTAACCGAACTGGAAGAAGAAGTTCCCTGGTCCGGACGCTGTAAAAAAAACAAAAAACAAAACGACGACGACCAGGTAAATGAGATCAATGTGCGAACACGACGTAAAAAACAATTAAAACATTTCGGGTAGAATTTTTGCTGAAAACAAAGAGGTGGATACCGTGTCCCAGGGCATCGGGGTACGTACATGAGTTACCTTCGAAGCTAAAACCTCCGGGGCCGCTGAAGAACGCCTTGAAGATGTTGTTGGCATCAAAGTCTGGGGAAGACGCCAAAAAGACAAGGTTTGAGGAGAGGACGTTTTGGGGATGCTTGAAAAACACCTCCTTCATTTCAACAATCTAGCTTTTTTTTTTATTGGTCTCGAAAAGACAATTCCGCCAAAGCTCAAGACGTTCTCCCTCCGGTTGTTTTTGGAGTGGACGTGGAACGGGAGAAGCCTGTACTGGGTAAGAGATGCCCGAGCAAGATCACAATGACCAAAACGAACGAGGCGTCGAGAACAACAGCTGCAGAACCTAACGCCCCAGGAACCTCCTGTTCACCACGGACATCTGTAGAAGAGCATCAAAGTCACCACTGCAAACCACTCTCCGAAGTCACCTCAGAGACTTTGCACTGAGCACTATGTACGATGAATTCTTTGTACATTCATTCATTCATGCCTCCGTTCGATCTGGATTTTGGGAATATAGAACTCCTTGCTCCAGTTATATCAGCATCACCTGTAATTAAGCGTTGCGCGCCTTTTATGCCACGGTATGAACTGTGTTTGATATGACGTTGACATTTGAGATTAATGGCGACGGATCACAGGAACTTTCCAATTAATCGTGATATTGATTTATAAAGTATTTTTATTTATTATTATTATTTTTTATAAATACCGTTTGGCAGTATAATTTATAATTTATTTTTATATTGTTTGACAGCGCAGTTAAATTTTTTTTTTAAATATTGTTTGACAGCGCAATTATTATAATTATATATTTTTTTAAATATTGTTTGACAGCGCAATTATTATTATCTTTTTTTTTTCATATTGTTTGACAGCACAATTATTTTTTTTTTTATATTGTTTGAGGGCGCAATTATTATTATTCTTTTTGAAACTATTGTTTTACAGCGCTATTTTTTATTTTATTTCGATGAACGACTAAACTGAACGTCGTTGACAACACTGTTGTCATTATTATTTTTATCATTTTTTTTTTTTCATTATTATTATTTTTATTATTTTATCATCGTGTGAGCAGTGAGGCGTCCCTCACCTCCCATGTTCATGCCTTCCTCCTCCAGGTCCTGACCGCTGTCGTAGCGAGACTTCTTCTTGGGGTCGGAGAGCACCGTGAAGGCCTCGCCCACCTCCTTGAACTTCTTCTCCTCCTCCTTCTGCACCTCCGCACTCGCACCACTGTGGCGGTCTGGGGGGGGGGGGGGGGCACCGCACGGACAAATAGTGAAACCGTCCTTCCATTTATCCTTTCATTTCTGCAAATCTGTGGGAAGTCAAACTGTACAGACGACCAGTGGGGCCGATGCTTTTGGATGCAGGGCTAAAAGTTTTCAAGGTCCTTTCTTTTCCTTATCATCATTTTATTATACAAATCAGCGTGGCGGATTCATAGACATCGTAATCTTGATGGTTGCAAAATAATGACTTCATTGTAAGTGGATTTTAGGAAAATAATATACCGTCAAATCATGCATCCGTAAGTGGAAGAAGTTGTTTCCAGTGTAACACAGCATGAAACACCTTTGTATTAAGATAGATAGGAGCTCACATAAGAAAAATAGACAATAATAATAATAATAAAAAAAAGGATAATATGGCAATAAATCATTGAATGAATAACAATCCCCTTGGGGAAACCAGGAAACATCCAGGGAGAAGGAAAAAGTCAAAGGAACGTAAAAAGACCTGGGTGGTGCATGAGGGCCCTCTTGCGATACGCCTTCTTGATCTCCTCCTCCGTGGCCTGCTTGTCCACGCCCAGCACCCTGTAGTAGTCTTTCCTCTTGCTCTTCTTCAGCTCCAGCTGCGCGTTCTTCAGGAGGTGCTTGTGCTCTGCGCGGCCGACATCAAAACAAAAGCGTTAAAAGAAAAGGGCGGCACCGGGGAAAGCCTTTTCCATTGTTTTTCTCTTATTCGGCGGCACTTCCTGCATAACATTACATTTCGTCATTTAGAAGACGCTTTATCCAAAGCGACTTACAATTATTCAAACACCGACGGACGCAGCCATCAGGAGCAATTAGGGGTTAAGTGTCTTGCTCAAGGACACTACAGCATGCTAGCAGGAGGAGCCTGGGATCCAACCAGCAACCTTTAGATTACTAGATGACCAGCTCTACCTCCTGAGCTACCGCCCCGCATAAATACGTCGGTTCCACATCCACCCGCGTACAAAAGCCCGATCCTTGCTCTGAACGTTTGAAGCACGTCTTTGCGACTGAAGCTCTTTGTAAACAGGTCTATTTTCAGAGGAAGAACCCCCCACCTCTACTTGAACTACAACGCTCACTTCGTTCTCTCTTTTCACTTTCTGTTGCCGACGCTAGCTGGCAGTTATGGCGAGGATTGAGTGTGTTTTATCGCCGGCTGCCATGGCAATGCTAACGACGTCCCCCGTTTTCTATGGGCAGACGGAGGGGGAAAGAGGCGACCTCCGAGCGAGACACGACGCAGAGTGGCTTGGAAAGCGACGGCAGCGACGGCAGCGACGGCCGCTGAGCTCCGGCGTCGCCGAACGAGCCGCCGACTCCGTCAGATCGGGTCAAATCGAAACTTGCCTTTGGTTTTCTCTGTGTGGTAAACCTTCTCGTAGTCCCGAACTGCTTCTTCATACTGCTCCGTTTCCATGTAGCTGCAACACACACACACACACACACACACACACACACACACACACACACACACACACACACACACACACACACACACACACACACACACACACACACACACACACACACACACACACACACACACAATTTGATTTTTTTTATCTACTTTCAATATCAAATTGGAAATTAAGAGCCCAAATCATCTACCACTGCGCTCTCCGTAGATAGGCCTTGATGTAGGTCTCATCCAGCTTGATGGCGTTCGTGCAGTCTTCAATAGCTTGTTCTAGTTTTTTCAGCTTTCAAAAACGGGAAAAACAAATAAAGAGAAACAAGTGTTACCACGGAAGAACAGGACAGAGGAGGGGTGCAACGGAGCCGCGCCGTTGCCGCAAAAAACAAAAACAAAAACACAAAACACAAACAAATCACCTTCAAATCCTCCACGGGCTATAAATGCAGTGAATCGGCAGCGACACTCTATGAGCGAGGCGGGCTGGGAAAAGTGTTGAGTCCGCTCACAACTTTTGTCATTTCTTATCAATACAATCACAAAATGTAAAAGTCAAAACGCTATGCATGATTCCCAAGTCACCTTCCAAACATGTTATCATAAAATACTAATGGTAAAGTTATTCTGTCGGTTGCAATGTGCAGCCTCTGACGCTAGACGCTTAAGTTGGGAGGCAGCTGGATTCAAGAAAACTCAATCACCAGAAAAACCTTGATTTATACAGAGTCAAAATGAATGAATTGCCAATAGGCCTGATCTCTTTTCAACCTGCTCTCAAGTATCTTCCAACTACAATTTTAGGAATTGGGCGTCGTGTTAATGACTGTGTTAATATCCCAACACACCTCAAATAACCTAAGAACGATTCGGCTGTGTATTATTCACACTAATTATGACACACACATAGATCAGTGAATTGGAATATTTTCATGAAAATATGTTCATTAATTTTAATTAACGGAAGAAAAAAAAAAAAAAAAAAAATCATCCTGCTGGATCGAATCCCACGGCCCGTGAGCTACATCACTGACAACCCTGGATGAGAGGACCTCTCCGAACAAATTATTTATGTAATTGTTTTCTCATGTATCAATTAGCACGGACGTAAAGCGAGAGAGAGAGAGAGAGAGAGAGAGAGAGAGAGAGAGAGAGAGAGAGAGAGAGAGAGAGAGAGAGAGAGAGAGAGAGAGAGAGAGAGAGAGAGAGAGAGAGAGAGAGAGAGAGAGAGAGAGAGAGAGAGAGAGAGAGAGAGAGAGAGAGAGAGAGAGAGAGAGAGAGAGAGAGAGAGAGAGAGAGAGAGAGAGAGAGAGAGAGAGAGAGAGAGAGAGGTAGTAACCAGCTTAGTGTTCTGCTGGAAAAAGCCTCCATTTCACCTCCAGTCAGACGGTTCAACTCGGTGTTCAACAGAGCGTCGTGATCAGCTCCCTTCCTGCCGCTCACCTTGGAGCCCACGGTTCCCCGGTTGCAGAACAGCTTGGCGTTGGTCTTGATGTTGTTGGGGTCTATCGTCAGCGCCTCCGAGTAGAGCACGTACGCCGCCTCGTAGTTGCCCTCCTTGAAGGCCTTGTTGCCCTCCTCCTTCTTGGCCTTCAGCGCTTTGGCGTTCTGGGGAAGAAAAGGACGGGGCCTTACAGACGGGCCGACCGACCCAACCCACCCACCGCGCCCCCGCGTTTCGACGCACTCGGCGGCAAGGCGGGCGCCGGGCCCGCGAGACTCACTCTGCAGGCGAGCCGCGCCTTCTCGTGGTCGGGCGCCATGCGCAGCGCCTGCACGAAGAACTGCACGGCCTTGTCGATGCAGTCCTCGTAGTAGAGGCAGAGGCCGCGCACGTACAGGGCGTCGCCGTTGGTGGAGTCCATGCGCAGGATGTCGCTGAACGGACGAAGCAGAGGATCAAAATGGACGTTGGCTCACGGTGTTGGGAGATGATACAGACGACATCAGATTGTATTAAGGGGATTAAATATAAGTAAAACGCACACTCTCTTGGAGGAAAGACTGTGAGAACGGGACGGCAGCTCAGGAGGTAGAGCTGGTCGTCTAGTAATCTAAAGGTTGCTGGTTCGATCCCAGGCTCCTCCTGCTAGCATGCTGTAGTGTCCTTGAGCAAGACACTTAACCCCTCATTGCTCCTGATGGCTGCGTCCGTCGGTGTTTGAATAATTGTAAGTCACTTTGGATAAAAGCGTCTGCTAAATGACTAAATGTAAATGTAAATGTAGAAATAAGAAAACACCCTCTGAACTCATCAAAACAAAACACACGGGTTCAATATTACAGGCGTAATTCTCCCTCCCCTCCATTTTGGACAAAGTTGTTTTTCTTTGGCCCCATGCTCCGGCTTCACCTCCGCCTCTCACCTGGCGACGCCCTGGGCCTCGGGGTAGCGTCCCAGCAGTGCTAGGCACTCCGCCTTCAGCACCTTGAAGCGGTGGCAGGCGGCGGCCGCCTCCAGGGCGCGGTCCATGCAGAACACAACCTGCCCACAACCACAACCCAATGAAACTTCAATAAAATGACATAACGAACTGATAGAACTATAAAATACATTTTAGTTTGCTTCCTGGGAAAGAGATGAGAATACAACTTAAAAAAAAGGTGTAAGAATCAGATAATAATGACAAAGTAACATGAAAATGCCCAAACGTAATTTAGACCATATTAAAAACCAACATGGTTGCCATGCGCCCTCTAGTGGACTAAAAGCTGCATAACCGTTCGTTCTGACGCTGAAGACTCGGGGTATTGAGTTAAAATGAACAAATTTACAAGAAGAATTTACAACTGCCTCCTCCCCAGTCTGTATGTACCTTTTCTAATGTATGAATTTGCATGGACATAAACGGAGAGGTCATAAACAACTTATCCATTACGTTTGTAAACTCACTTACCATCCTAAAGTCGCGCTTTTCAAATCCGATTTCCGCCATCTTTTCATACTCCAGTATGGATTCTGCGCTCTTGAGCTGAAAACAGAATGTGTGTGGGGAAAAAAAAATATATATATATATATATATATATATATATATATATATATATATATATATATTCCAAAGCTGTTTTACACAGTTCAATATGCTCATTCAGGCAGCTGTATTTTCCCGAAATAACTAGAAATGTACTCATTGTGAGCCCTCAGTACTAAGAGCTCTCCCACTCCACTCATGGTTGGGTTGACAAACCTCCTGCTGGGCGGGGCCGCTGTCGGGTTCCAGCTCCAGAACCCTCTGGAAGCAGCGGCTGGCAGCCATGGCGTTGCCCAGGGAGAGGTGGCACTTCCCCTCCCGTAGGTGACCCTGTGGGCAGGCGGAGGAGGACAGGTTACATACTGCTCGGATAACCTGGAAGTAGGAGTTAAAGTTTTATTTACCGACCGGTCTGTGGTCACTACTCGCTGAGTGTTGTGTGTTTTGGGCGACGGTGCGAAATCATTTCAGCGCTGGTGTTCGCTCACACGTGGAAGGTAATGAAATGTGGTAAATACGGTCTTCCCGTTCCAGGAGTGTTTTTACTGTTATTATTACAGGATTTATTATCTACAAGTAAATTATTTACACACAAAAAAAAAATCCAGCTTTTACTAAATGAAGTCCCATAGCAACAGTGATACATGCAGTGGGGACGCACAGGTTTTACTGGAACAGTACGGAGTAAGGACTTGGACAGTCCCTTCAGTCAGTCATGTTTAAAAATGTAGTTTCATACATGTAGGAAACAAACGGAAATGAATACATCTGACAATAAATCTTTGTCTCTAAAATTCTCTCCGTTAGGTTTATACTTTTCATTTTCCATACAAGTAAGAAACTAAGGAAAGAAACAAATCAAATTATTTCTCTATGGGATGATATTATATATTGCTTTATTAATATCACAGTATTTGCATATTGAGTGGCAGGTACGTACGGGGGAGTCCGAGCACCTGCCCCATGGACCCCACGGTGCCCTTCTTATCAGGCGTGCTTTTCTTTTCTTTTTTTTTCCCCTCTCCACCCCCGCTAATTAACGCTGATTGTTTGTAGAGAAAAGCACCCATTCCCTCCATGACAATTTCCTTCCTTTTGAAATTAAAGCCTAAAAGTTTTAGTCTGACATCACACTTTCGCCGTTTAGTTCAATGTGACGCCAGTTTAATCACTTAACACAGAGTTTTGAAAAGATGATACTGACGGTGCATAGTTCCATACGACAGTCATGTGTCCTACCTTCATGAAGGTGTCATCTAACCGCACTGCCTGCTGGGAGTCCTCCAGAGCTTCCCGGTAGCGGCACAGCATCATCAGCGTGGCCGCCCGGTTTCCATAGTAACTTGCATTCTTGGGACACGTGTCTGCGGGAAGAGCCGAGAGCTAAGCGACACGGACACACACCCGCCGAGCTTTTCCTCCCGACTTCTAATCAGATTTCGATCCTCCGGCCGCGTCAAACCGGGACGCTTCACGCCTGGCGTTAACATTTGAATTCCGCGAGGGACGATGCATTCGGATCGCCACGGGGACGTGGTCGTCAGCGGACGTGAAGGTAAACGAGGAGCTGGCTAACTCCAGATCCAGAGATCCGCCGGCCCTGTTTTGGCTCCAGCCCAGTGAACCGCCGTCGGTGAGCGGTGGCGGCTAATAAACAAACCCAACCGGTCGTTTCAACATGACTTTTACTTTCTGAACCAGGAAGTACAGTCTCTAATGAAAAGCCCACCCCCCTGTCCAAAATCCGTACTAGCATACTATGTAGTATGCAGTACGAAACCACAGTGTGTACCAAATAGTACTGGGAAAGTACTGGGATCACCTACTGAGTCTAGGCGATATCGACAAAATCATATATAAAAATATGTTTTTACGAATACTTCAATATTGTTAATTTGGCGATGTTTCGAGAGAGAGGAATTATTTCAGAATCAATCATTGGTATTAGCAGGAAGAGAGTGGTGCCGATTAGAACTGGAGCTGGAACAGTCCGTGAAGTTCGGAAAAAGTGCATTACTTTACTGTCATTCAGCCTCAAAAACGACATTCAACTGTATCACATGAACCAGGTCCCAGATAATATCTAGTCTCACATATAAATATCATACCAAGCCAACACCGCCCACCACGTTGGCAAGTGTATCCCACAATTCACGGTGAGGGCGAGACGTCGGTTCAAGTTCCTCTGCGGCGTCGTCGTCGTTAACCCCGGACGTGCTGAAGGGAAGTGAAGACGGCGCCGTGCGGCCGACAAGGCGTCTGCCTTTCTACTCCCGCACCGGAGTACGTACTCTGCAGAACTCCATCCCTTACCTATGGCCTTGGTGTAGTAGTTAAAGGCTTCGGAGTAATCCTTCTTGATGTAGTAGGAGTTGCCTTGTTCTTTGAAGCCCTCCGCCTCCCTGCGCGAGAAACAAAAAAAACTGAGAAAAGGCTTTTTTTTTTTTTTCAAAAACAGTCAAATCCAACTGGATAGAATATGACGTAGAAGTCCAGCTGCATCCACCCGACCAGCGCTATGTTGTGTGGGGGAGGGACGGCCGCTCCATGGTGTCACACGGTCAAGCCTCACAGACACCGGCCGATGGTCAGCGTGCGCTTGGCTGGGACAGTTATTGAAAGGAAACTTCGACACCATGTTGGACAGAAGCACAACAACATGGACACCATGTTTGTTTATGCTGTCGCAACTTTCTCCTGCTGCTTGTTTACAAGTACTTCAACGGCTGCAGGTCCAATACATCTGATTTACTGTCAATGTAAAGCATTCAAGACCTCTTAGGTGATCTGAGAGCTGTGGACTATAGTACCACTACTGAACTACCAATGTACTACTGTACTACTAACTGTACTACTAATGTACTACTACCTGTACTACTATATTACTATTAACTGTACTACTATTGTACTACTAATGTACTACTAACTGTACTGCTACCACTGTACTACTAACTGTACTACTAACTGTACTACTACTGTACTATTAACTGTACTACTATTCTACCACCACTGTACTACTAACTGTACTACTACTACTGTACTTCTATATTACTACTAACTGTACTACATACTGCTACTGTACTACTATATTACTACTAACTGAACTACAGCTTACTACTAACTGTACTACTACTACTAACATACTACAAACTGTACTACTACATCTGTACTACAGTACTTCCAACTGTACTGCTACTGCTGTACTAACTGTACTATGACTGCACTACTATATCACTTACTGTACTACTACTGTACAACTATATTACTACTAACTGTACTACTGCTGTACTACTGACTGTACTGAGAGTAAAGACTTAACATGGAGAAGCCGCGTTTAATGACTACGCTACACGTTGTTGGAACACACTTCCAGAAGGTCCCAGGCTTTTAAATCCTGCTTCCACTGAACAATAATCTTCCTGTTTTTAAATTGCTCTTTAATCCTTTTTTTTTTTTTTTTTTATCCTCGTGTTTGTCTGTTTTTCCGATTTTCACTCCTAACTGTGCAGCCACGGCCCTGCCGAGCTTCTTGTCGGGTTTGAGTCCCAGCGACCTCAGCAGGTTGCGAGCTTGGGTCCTGTCATGTTGAAGTACGTCCGCCTGTTTTTAACCCATCTGTGCTGTTATCGTGCAATTCTATCCGTTTTTTTGGTTGTTGTTTTTACTTTTTCCTCCCTGGGCTTTTACTCCTCTTTTACTTCCACGCCTCGTGTAAGGCACGTTTGTACCGACTGTGTGTAGGGATCAATAAACTTGCCTTACTTGGTTCTTACGTAGTCGCCTCTTTTGCTATTTCGCCCCCCCCAAAAAATGTGTTGTGTTTTAACAACGAGCCCCGTGGTGCTTGTACCGAGAAGTCACACGGCGCGAACGAGGAGACACAGGCGGGCACGGCAGTGGAAAGAGGCTCCACAGGTGTTTGGGGAGCAGTTCAACCGGGGTGGACGGGCACAGTGAACGGAGGGGATGTTGTGCTAAACCCGGGATGGATGAATGAATGAATGAATGGACCGACGGACGGAAGAATGTGATCCAAATATAGTCGCCCGCCCAGCCAGCGGCAGCCGCTCTGTGACAGCCCCCCACATGGAAGTAAAGTGAGAGCCAGGGAACATATGACACCATGCCCCGGGCAACTGCGTTCTTTTTTGGAAGCCTTGTCGCGCCTCGCATCGCGGTGCCAGAACGGCGAGCGGTGCCAGAGGCTTAGCAGCGACCACCGCCCCCCTCCGCCTCCGCCCCCGCGCCCCCGGTTCCTGACCGTGAAAACCCGGTCAGATCCGATCGGCTGCGACCTCAAAATCCGACGGTCTACGCGGCGCGATGAGTCCGAGCCGGGGACGCGGGAGGCGGCGACGGCAGCAGGCGGAGGCGGCGAGCTAACCCGGCTACACGCCGCTAACCCGGCTACACGCCGCTAGCTGGTTAGCCCCCCCCCCCTTTTTTTTGTTTTTGCGCAAAGGAAAAATATCCGAACGAGGCGTTTAGCTTCGTTGACACCGGGCGGGTTTTCGTCGCCAGGCGTTGAGCTGTCACCGCGAACGCAACGGGTAAAGCCGGCGTACCTCTCCAACTCCTCGTCGCTGAGCATCTCCACGTCAGGCTCCATGTTCACATTATCACAGTCCAGCGCAGCCATTTTGCCGAGACTGGGTAAGGGGGCGGGGCGAGGGGGGGATGCGTCACATTGAAGGCCACGCCCCCATCGCCAAGAAAACAATTTTATGTTTCTTCCATTTTTTTTTAAATGTTGGCTGATTGGGACCTTTTGTGATTTTTTTTATTTTTTTTTTTATTTATTTTTTTATATTATTCCAATATTTAAAAAATATAAACATTTATTTCCGTTTTTTTTTAAAAGGATCCACTTACAGTACAGACAGTAGCTCCAGTTTTTCGTAAATAGACCTAAACACAAAAATATCATGAGCATGTTATTGATAAATACTGAAAACTGTAATTTACCTGTAAATCAGATAAATATATATCAGGTAAATATATGTCAGGGCTCATGTCCACACAGTGTCACGAATACTTGTATTGCTATATTAAAATACATTTATATCGTTATAACCATGTTGACTTCCACACTGATACACAGTATTTGTTATATATGAATGCACTATTTCCTATTATTGAGTGCGAATTGTTTAGGTTTATTGTATATTGTATTTTTACTATATTATTATTATGATTGCCTATCTATCTATCTATCTATCTATCTATCTATCTATCTATCTATCTATCTATCTATCTATCTATCTATCTGTCTGTCTGTCTGTCTGTCTGTCTGTCTGTCTGTCTGTCTGTCTGTCTGTCTCTGTCTAACAATTGGGGTGGATGGCGTCACACCGAGGCCACGCCCCCCGAGGCAGCTCAAACAGGAAGTGTTTCCATCAGGTGGCAGCAAGGTAGGCACAGCGTGCAGAACACAGTCGAACCTCCACAAAGATCCGTAATATCCCCGTAGCTGACGTTAATAACAACGAACATTTATTTCGGATGCACGACGAAATTCGAGGCGTTGTCAAAGCGATCGCACCGTTATTTTTGCGACGGGTTGTATCTCGCAGAGCTAATGCTAAGCTAATGCATTGTTTACATCCGCGGCTGCTCGTGTTTGGGCCGGCGCAGTGTTGTTGGGTGGGGGAGACGTGTTTTGATATCTGTCCACGCATCCACCTTTCCAGGCAGAAACGAACCATCATGGGCAAAAGCTGCAAAGTAGTCGTGTGTGGCCTGACTGCAGTGGGTAAAACCGCTGTCCTGGAGCAGCTGCTGTATGCCAACCACGTTGCAGGTTGGTTGTTCACCATTAACAAGTGATATTACGGTATTTTATCACTCCGACATGTTAGTTTTACTGGAGATCAGCGGTGGAAGAAGTACTCCGACCTCTCCAAACTACAAATACAAGCATACCACGTTGGAATTTCTACCTGTGTGAAAGTACTTGCTCTGAAATGTCAATAAAGTATAGTTAGTAAAGTAAAACTAGTATGGCATATTAAGTTGTATAGGTGGTGTCATATATACAAGGAAGGACTGAATGAATCATTGATGATCCTAGAGCAGCAGTTTGACGGAGCCAGTCCCAGATATAAATACTGATTTATAAAGGAGGAGAGTAAAAAGGATTGATATTGGGTCATTACATTTATTTTTAGGTTGTTTGTTTTTTACCCTTATGATAAGTGTATATCGCTGTATTCTCTAGTTTTATTGTATTCACATTTTTCCATGTATTGCCATTTTCTTATTCCATTGCTTTATTATTAATGCCTATTTTGATGTGAGTTGCTGTGACACTGTAAATTGCCTTCAGGGATGAATAAAGTGTCTATCTATCCATCTATCTGTGCTTTTAAATGTAGCAAAAGTCTCAGAAACTGAATATACCTATAAGTGCAGCCATGATAATGTCCTGTCAGCTTCAGTGTAATCCTCTGGCCCCTGGTTTTGTTTTGGTTTCAGTTGTCATTCTCTGGAAACACGTTTCTCCCCGCATCCGTCCGATGGGATCGCACACCGCGTGACATTTTTTTCCGCTCCCAGGTTCGGAGCCCATGGAGACCCTGGAGGATATTTACATCGGATCCATCGAGACGGACCGCGGCACGCGGGAGCAGGTGCGTTTCTACGACACGCGCGGCCTCAGGGACGGAGCGGAGTTCCCGCGCCATTACTACTCCTTCGCCGACGGCTTCGTCCTCGTCTACAGCATCGACAGCAAAGAGTCTTTCAAGCGGATGGAGGCACTGAAGAAGGACATCGACCGCCAGAGAGACAAGAAGGAGGTGAGAAGGACACAGGTCTGAACGGTTTGGGGAGCCAATCTAGAGCTCTTCAAGAATATTAGAGCATGGTGGGGGGAAAAAAACAAGAATATTGATGTGTAGGCATACAAAGATGAGACCATTTAAATACATTTGAAGGTTAGCGATAAACTTTGTAGTTAGGACAGTGTTTTTCAACCACCGCCATGTGTCTTGTGTGATAATATCTCAAATTCTACTTATAATTAATACATCCTGGAAATTAGCTCTGGTGTTGGAAGATCAAAATTGCAAGGCTATACTGATGAATCAGTTCTAGCTAGAAGAGCACCTCAGTGGTCATCACAATAAGCTCAAGTTGAAAGTGAAAGTGAGAACTTTTAGTTGGCCATAATATTAATAAGCCCAGTTATATGTGTTTGTGAAGTTTTATCTGGTCAATGGGGAGATTGGTGTGGCGCGGGATTCTTTAGTTATAAAATGTGTGCGGTGGCAGAAAAAAATGTTGGCAAACACAGTTTTGGATCCATGAGATAAATACCCATGTGTCTCAAAAGTGACGAAAAGACACAGAAGACCACGAAGAAGAAACATTTTGATATTAAAAAAAAAATACAAAGCTGTGTGTGCATTTAGTTTTTCATTGTTTGACACACATTGCTATGTTGTTTAAACAAGTACGATTCAAACGAAATGTTCAGTTCATCTGGCCGGTAACATGTTAAAAAGCCCTGTTTTTACGCTGTTATAGGCCTGTCACACGCCCTATGAAAGGCAATGCATGCGTAGCAACTTTTAAAATGCTACGCGGTTCCCATGGCAATGCTAATCACAAATAAAAATACTACTCAACAAACGACACGATGAAAACTTCTCACTTACTTACTTCTCCAGTGTTTCAGGGAAACGTGAAGTCAAATGGCAACGGCAGCAGCGGAAGATAAAGAGTTTCGTGGGAATAATTCAGGCGTACACCCATATGTTCGACACTGACACATGACACGTTCCTCCTCGGTAGCCATTTTTAAATACTGACTCCGGCAGGGCCCCAAAACGTGCATGTGGTATGTAAGGAAAAGTGTCCCGTAAGGTCGCGTGCCCGCGTTCCCGTGCGGGACGGAACAGACCTAACACGCCACCACCCTCTGGCCGGCAGGTGACCATCGTGGTCCTGGGAAACAAGCAGGACAAGGAGGACGAGAGGCGGGTGGACGGCAACATGGCGCAGAACTGGGCCAAGGCGGAGAAGGTGCGCCTGTGGGAGGTGTCGGTGGTGGAGCGCCGCTCGCTCATCGAGCCGTTCGTCTACCTGGCCAGCAAGATGACGCAGCCGCAGAGCAAGTCCAGCTTCCCGCTCAGCCGCAACAAGAACAAGGGCAGCGGCTCCGTGGACAGCTGAGCCGACGGGTGTGGGTGAAAAGGGGGAGAGAAAAGGGAGAGGGAGGGAGGGAGGGAGGGGGAGGGGGGGCGAGTATCCATCAGGGGGATCCAACAGGTTCAGGTGGAGGGATGGAGTCATTTACGGAGGAGAGCACCTTGTGTCGACACAAAATGATGATTGTAAGGGCATTCTTATGCAGTGCCAGACAGGAGGAGAAGGAGAATGGCACTATTTTATTTTATTTTCTTTTATTTTATTTTCTTTTTTCAGAACTCGGAGAATATGAAGGGATGTTAAATATCTGGGATTTGATTGTCGAGTTCGCAAGCGAAAGGGAAAAACCTTGAGACCCCCGTGAAGGGTTTGTATCCCAATCTATTTTTAAATCCTCAAGGCCGTGCTTTTGCACACGTTTTTATTCGTCGTGTTTGGAGGGCGGTGAGTTACCTGACAGGTCATTTCAACTGCATTAATACCAGGCTTGGTGTATATACCGCTTATTGTCGTGTAGTGTGTCGTATCAGCGCCGGCGACGCCCGCTTCAAATTCAAGTTCTGTCGCTACAGGGGACGTTCTGGTCCAGTTTGATGGTTCCGGTTCCATCGGTCTCCAGCTGCTCTTTTTGCATTTTGAGATGTTGGAATTTAAAAGGGAAGAAACGGCTGCTGCGGGTTTGTCCCGCCGGGCACCAAGGAGAAGCTGCTGCCTCCTCTTTGGCGACGTAAAGAGCTACAAACGGGGGAAAACTTATTTCCACTCCAAAAAAAAAAATCACCTGATATTTAAATCTTCTCGCTGGTTTGTTTATGCCCAAATCCTCTCAGATGTCATGTAAATAGATGGGCCCCCTCCCAGAGGCTGCAGTCCAACGCAGATTTAGAAATGAAAACATTTACACCTGTGAATGGATTTCCGTATCGAGCTGATGTCGGGCCTCACTTTAAAACAAAAACAAAAAGCTCCACGTCGCCGCACATCGTATGAATCGTTAAATCAACAAATGTTACAGGATGTAAATGTGCAGATCGTTAAAACAGGAGATTTGTTACCGTGCCGCGTTCACTCGCCGCCGTCGTTTATCTGCGGGGGAGTTCAAGATAAGAAACTGTCGGCTCCTGGGCGTTTTTCGTTCGTGATTGACAGGCACTGTCTTAAAAACAAACGAAAAAACGAAAAGAAAACAAAAAGAAACAAGACATTCCTTCATTTGTAAAGTAAATCCATTCCTTTGTAGCGACGATCACCGTGGCATCTCGTGAAAGACGGGAGCTCAGATCCGAGCTGTGAAGCTGCAGCCCGACGTTCCAACGTGGCTGTTTTAAAATGAAATGTCGAGAGTAGCGTGTATAACAAAAACAAACAATAATATGTACCTGTATATTTCTGCTTCCGTGAAGACATGTAGGAACCACGAAACGTTTCAAAGGTTAAAGTTGTGATGCTTTGCAAAACACATTTCAGAAAACCACTGAACTGCTTCCGTGTAATCAGGCGTGAAATATGGAGACACCGACCTGACTGTGTTGTGGCTGTATCTTATCACTGCATTTCAATACAAACATAAAGAGCCTTTTTATCAACACTTTCAGCTTTTGTTTGCTCCCTTTTTTTTTTCTTTGGAAACAAATGTTTTTGTTTTCTTTCCGCGCCGCACAGGTGGAAGCGGCTGCTCGTATGATTTATGACGTAATTAAAGTCCGGGACAGCAGCCGGTGATCTGTTCTCCCACGCCGCCGCTTGCGGGCTTCCACAAATCTAGAGGACGCCGAAGGACGTGGGTTCATCCATCAGATAAAAGATCAGATCCGAGGGTCCGGGGCAGCAGCCACCCGTCAACCCGTGGCGGCGCGTCGTCGTGCGGCTCCCTTCGCGGCCAGCGGGGGCGCTGCTCTGCAGGTGCCTGCTCGTGGAAGCGTCTTCTGCGGGATTTTATTTCTATTTTTTTTTTTTTTCACGCAAACTGCGTGAAATAAACTTTTTGACTGATGAAGACGGCAGATTATTACACCGCCGAGTCGGATTTCTCCGTGTGAAATGGAGCTTAGAGGGTGCAGTTGAATGGTGGGATTTGAACGGGACCTCTAATTGAAGCGCATCAGCGTTATCGGGCGTATTTTTTTAAATGAATAACTCCACAGAGACGTGCAATTAAATTAAAAAATAAACCAAAAAAAAACCACATCAATTATTTCAGGGACAAACAAACATGAAATGAGTCGTGTTTTACTCTTGCTGAGTGCAAATAAACAGAGCTGCACCGCGACAGTGGGAAGGTGATGGTTTGATGGGAGTTTTCACTCAATTATTTGCAGTTCTTTGTGGGATTACAGTCGATTAAAGCAATTAAAGTGCTAGCTGTGCAGAACAGTCATAAGACAACCGGGAATTAGAATGGTACTGTGCGGTACAACACTCTTCAAATTTATACCAAATGTGGTTATTTTGCAAAAAAAAAATCAACAATGATGCTGAATGAAGACTGCTAACTACACATGTGTAAGCATAAATGATAATACAATTATGGGTTATGTCCTTTACTGCTTTACTTATGACCGAAAATATGTACCAACCCAGCCAGCGCTTTGATGCTGCCGTTGGAACCAGATTTAATATGTCCGGACGGAGAAAAGAGGTCGTTTCCACACATTGAGTGGAAAGGTCAGTGGAAGATAATGAGAAAAAGCTAGAGTGGGGCATTTCAGAAATAACTGTTCTTCGCATTCCCAGATTCCCTGCGGGCTTCTTCATCATGTCAGGTTTCATTCCCACCATCATCTTCCTCCCAAGCAGTGAAGGGGCTTTCCGCTGATGTTCTCACACCGTTATCGCAGTCACACATTTTAAATGTTATAACTGTTTCCTAACTAGGGATGGGCGATATTGACATAATTAGATCACAATATTTTGTTGGATTAAAACGTCAATATCTACCTCAATCTATATTTGGGAGTTGTCATTGGTGCTTTCCTGAGATATTTGCACACAATAAATATTTGGGAGAAATAGTGGATGTTAGAGGCATTATAACAATTTATGAAGTTCAAGAAAAAAACTGAATTTCTCTACCGTAATGCTCCTTAAAAACACAATTTACAGATTCCACAACATCACAATAACCAAAATCCCAGAGAATATCCAATGTCCAAAGCCGAAGAATTGTTCCAAAAAAATTTCAGTCAGTGCTGTGTGTGTCTCGCCAGGCTGTATAATGTGCTTATTTTCACCGACAGTTCTATCATTTAAGGTGATGGAAATCTCAAATGCAAATCGATTTAACTCAGCTAAAATGACTCTCCATCATAATTATTCCCAGGATAAATGAGCGCCGGGTTTCCCCACTCAAACAATCAAGCCTAAACTAAATGTGTAAATGACTAAAAGACTAAAAGACTTAATCACTTAAAGACATAATAACTAAATGACTCAAAGACTAAATGACAAAGACTAAAAGACTTAATCACTAAAAGACTACATGACCAAAAGACTAAATGACGTCTGAAAAGCAGTAGTTCCTCTGGGGGATCTGGGTCCACCAGCAGCCAATTCCATTCCGAAATTCACTTTCTTTGGGTGATTTTTCTAAAATAAATAAAAGTTTCACTCTGGCTACTGAGTGGAACTTTTTCACATACAAGGAATTTGTCAAGGAGGAAAACGTTATTGCAGCCCCCAGAAATTAAAGTTGTTTCAAAATTTCCCCAAAAGATCAAAATTCCCCCGGTGTTTATTTATTTATTTATATCTATTTATTTATTTATTTGTTTATTTTCTATGGGGAGAAACGTGTAAGAGTTGCCACAGACAATACCTGCTCCTCTAAAATGTATTGCTTTGCTAAGCGTCCTGATAATTTAGAGAGGTTGACATCTATATCGTAGAAGTTAAAAAAATAAGAAATACTTCAGAGTACATTTTCGGACACATACACAACTAAATTAGACACACCATGACCCCGTGCACGTATCCCTACATTTCTATTATGAATAAAGCTTTTCTCTTCTTAAAATAAAAGTTATACTGTATAAGGCATATTTATATCTCATATACGGATCTTTGCAGAAATGAGCAAATACAGAAAAATAAACGCCGAAAATTTGAAGGGTTGGGGTTTGTGAAACCCACTCATTGTTCATTTGTCTCTTTCCATTCTTTTCCTGTCTCCTGTCCTGTCTGTTTGTCTCTGGTTTGTGTGTTTGCTTCAAATGCGTCTGACACGTTGACGCCTCGTGCCCGCGCGCGCGCACACACACACACACACACACACACACACACACACACAGTCAATACACACTTGGAGTCAGAAAAAGACTAAATATACACACACACACACACACACACACACTTTAGCAGCTGGAGGACTCACAGACACTCATTTATTTTCCCCACTTGACTCATCCCTCCGCCTCCATGAAGGCTGAACTCCTCGAGTCATTTGAAGACTATAGCGACGTCTTGACAAAATCTCTTTCTTTTTCTTTTATTGTTGTGAATCCCCGCGTTACATCGTAGAAGTCACAAGTTATTCAAATGTACATGAAGTATCAGAACAGGAATCACAGAAAACACTGGCCACGTCCCCCTCATATTTCTATGTATTTACTTTAACCAGATGAGGTCACAGACATCGATAAAAAAGTGCACGCAGGCACACACACACACACACACACACACACACACACACAGGGAGGAAGGCACCACAGTGGACCGGATATTCGTGTCTGACGGCCTCCATGTTGATCGGCACCGGAGGAGGAGGAGGAGGAGTTTGTGCTTAACTACCTTCACGAAGAAGAGGAGGCCTTGTTACTGATTTCTGAAGGTCCAGTAGTAGCTGCCTGTGCTTCAGGGACGACAGATAGAGCCCAAAAAAAACCAAAACCCTAGCATCGTCAGTAAAGATACGTTGTGAATTAAAAGTTTCCAAGTGGAAGAGCCAGTCATGTTTTTTGCCTCCATCACTCCTTCTTTGTGTAAAAATGTGTGGCGCTGTATTTGTAGCGGTGCAGCATATTCAGTGGTGCGCACGGGGAGACTCAGTGGCTCAAAGACATAAGTCGCCGTCAGAGAACTCCCGACCTCTAAACACGTCACCCCGAGGCCAGGTTTGAAAGGGCCCGGAGCGTGACGGTTCGGGCGCTGTCGTCACAGGTTCGCGTCCAGACTTTTCCATCCAAGTCCTTGTCCCTTTAATCGGATGATTGGAGGAGACGAACAAGCTCAGTGAGACTGCCGGAGGACTTTAGAGCCTGAGGCTTCAATGCCGAGGGAGCCTGTGAAAGGCGGCACCCGCAGGGCTTGTTTTAAAAGCCTGCAGGGACCGGGGCTGAGCGCGAAGCTGGCTTGATGGCGTTGCAATCGCGGACGTGTCCGCAGATGCCAGGCGGGCCTGTACCATTCCCTCTGGGCCCTGGGAGCTGCATCGCAAAAACAAATCCCCCTGCGGTGGCTCCCGGGGGAGGGGGACTCGTCTACAGTACTGCGACACATGTAGTTGGTGGTGTCGCACTCTTATCCAATGAAGTCGACTGCTGTGACTACCTCACGTTAATTTTTAGGTCTGACACTACAAAGCCTCCTGTCACGAAGCTCAAACTGCATGCAAAAATGTAGGTGTTTTGAAAAGTTCGGCTCCCCGCCCGCAGCTCTCTTTCTGGAAACCCCGCCTAGGGCCCTCGTTCCCAGAGGAGCGCTTTTTAAAACGCAACCTCGGGGCGCCGCCTTTCAAAAACTCACTCGGCATTGAACCCTCAAGTCCTCCAACAGCAGCTTGTCTCTTTGAGCCACCGAGTGTTACCGTCTCCTCCGGGCAGCACTGAAAGGCGGCGTCTGAACCCGCCACACCGCAGGGAGTTCCAGTTCCAGCTTCTGTCCGGAACAAGGGCGTTGTTACGTCATTGGTCATGGTCTCCGCTCTGGGTGCTCTGGATTGCAGGAAACAAGTGTTGCAGGTGTTCGAAAATGTTCAGCTCCCCTCCCTTACAGCAGTGAAAAGTGCCCTCTGTTGGATTTTCGCCCCTGCTGGTGAAATGTTCTGTGCACACCTCTGATTGTATTTGTATCAGTATTTATATATGTATATATGTGTATATATATATACATATATATATACATATATATGTGTGTGTGTATGTGTATGTATATATATGTGTGCATGTGTATGTATATATATATATATATATATATATATGTATATATATATATATATATATATATGTATATATATATACGTGTGTGTGCGTGTGTATGTGTATATATGTGTGTGTGTGTGTGTGTGTATATATATATATATATATATATATATATATATATATATATGTATGTATGTGTATATAGGTCTGGTGACTTAACCTATTGGTTAAGTCACCAGACCTACAGTACGATGTAGTGCAAGGACTCACTGAAACACACATACACACACACACACACATACACACACACACACAGACACACATACACATACACATTAGTTACATAATCGTTGTACTTTTATACAAGTTCTAAAAACTTTATTGTCCAGTTTCCATCCGTTCAGCTTTGTGTTACAGCACAGTTGGTTTTCATGTTATTGTCTCCCATATGTACAGCGCCCCCTGGACCCTGAATGGATGATCGTATTATCACCTGTCACCCCTGAGAAGGCCTGGCTAGCATTTAAGATAATAATTCATTTTACTGAGGAAAAAGAACAAAACACAATTTAGTAAAACCATGAAAAAAAAAAACAAGCAAACCCCCCCCCCCCCCCCCCGATTACAGCAGTGTTTTGCCGTATGCATCCTAAAATAACAAAAACTATTATCTTCATTTCTAACATTTCATCGGGTTACAGCAAAGATAGCGACTCTCATAAAAATCTCTATAGTTAAATCTATGGTTTCTACATATAATACGCCTTCTATAGATTATTTGTTTTTAAAGAGTTGTGTTGTTCAGAGATCCCACCGAACAACAACCTGACACCCCCCCCACACACCCCCCACCCCACCCCCAATAAAAAAATGAATGATTTCACATTGGTAGTTATGGCAACGGGAGTTCTCAGTGAGATTTCGGGGCCTGAAACAGAAATGCAGGTGTCAAAGATGATAGACGGAGGGATCACTGGTACTCAATGGCAACTACAGGGTTTCCACCACAGATGGCGCTGTTACATCACAGACGACTATATAAATATATATATATATATATAGTATATTGCACAATGAAGATCCGGAGGATTTGTTTGTTTGTTTGTTTGGTTTTTTTTTCTCTCTGTTTGTGGCTGTTTTGGAGTTTGAACGGGATCAGATCAAGAGCGTCGCCTGGTAGAGCATCGAAAGGAGGTCGGCCGGACGGCGGCTCCCGCCCGATCCACGTGAGTCCTCTCCGGGTTTTGGCTTAAGGGCGGAGGAGGTCGTGGCGGGGGAAGGGTCTCCGCGGCGGCCGTGACGCCCGTCCCCGGGCGCTCCCGACGCCTCGCCGATACAGAAGCTCCGCCGGGGGAAAAAATAAT
Organism: Zeus faber; assembly: GCF_960531495.2. Classification (NCBI taxonomy): domain Eukaryota; kingdom Metazoa; phylum Chordata; class Actinopteri; order Zeiformes; family Zeidae; genus Zeus; species Zeus faber. The sequence goes on along the minus strand of NC_137205.1, from coordinate 26,537,432 downwards.
AATAATTAAAAAAAAAAAGGCGAAAACAGCGGCGTCCGATTTGGCTGAAGAGCCCTAGAAACGGAACGCTCGGGAGTCAAGGACGCCGGAATCCGGGGTGGAGGGGAAGCCTCTCCACCTCCACCTCCGCCTCCGCCTTCACTCCACGATCCACGATCCACTCCACCGTCGACCCCCGGTTGTTATAAACACGACATCACCTGTGGGAGGCGCACGGCGCTGAACAGATAAAATCCACCGGAAACACGGCACAAACTCAACAAAACACGTGGTCTGTATTGCTTTTTTTTCCTCCCCCCCCCCCCCCCCGCGGTGAGGCGCGGTCCTCCTCACGCCCCGGCCGCCTCTGTCAAAAAAATATATAATAAAAATCAAAACGCTCTCTCGTTGCTTCCGGAAATTTAAAAAAACGTTGTCAAAGGTGCTTTTCCTGCGGTCGCCGCGGCGCTGTGCTTGGAACACCCCCCCCCCCCCCCCCCCCCCGCCCCGCCCCCACATAAAAACAGTCAAAAGCTGAGATTGAGATTTGACGGAACCTGGCGGAGTCTGTTGTCACGCAGCGGACGTCCCCCTGCGTTGATGGCTGTGTTTTTATCCCCCTTTCCCTCCTGTGTCTCATCGTGCATCATCGTATCTCTTCAAATGACAAAGCCAGAGCAGCGGAGGGGAAGGAGGGTGGGGGCGGGGGGGGCTACCAGGATGAACACTGTGACTCAGGGGTTAAGACGCGGACGTATGAAAAGCACATTTACAAATCGAAGCGCGGTTGAGTCGACGCGCTTTCGACCCCCCGCCCCCCCGCAACGAGTGGCGGATCCCAGGGAAACCGGGACGGAGGCCCTCGACTGCGGCCGTGAGTCAGATGGGAGGGGGGAGGAGGGGAGGCAGGGAGCCAGGGAGGGAGGGAGGGGAAACTGTTGAATCATGAAATCGGCTTTTGCGTCCAGGGATGTGGAAGGAGAAATGTCGCTCGGGCGAGAGCGGGGACGCACGGGGGGGGGGGGCTTTCGGTTTCGCCTTCAACGTCCCCGTTGAGAGGGCGGCGCTGCGTTGCTGTCCGCGCTGCGTCCGGCAGGGGGGGGGGGTGCTCCACCCGCCGACCGCTCGGAGCCTCGCAGAGGAAAAAACGCTCGTAAGTCAAGAAATATCCTCAAGGAGTAAGTCAAGTAAAGGGAGGAGCTTATTGGTGGAGACCAACACGAAACAGACATCTGGATTCTCTAACAAATCACACAATAATAATAATAATAATAATATTCATCATCATATCAATTTCACCGCGTTGACCCACAAGAATGGCTATGAAAGAAACCTCCGCTCCGCATGTCCACGTTCCTGGAGGCCCCTGGGCCCCGCCCTGCTCCCGGGGTCACGGTGTAGTCGGAGCAGGCGGAAGGCATCGAAGGGAGGTACGACCTTGGCCTTTTTTTTGTTTTAGTTTTTTTTGCGACGGGGGAATCGTCTCACACCATCTCTCTCTCTCGCTCTCTCGCTCTCTCTCTCTCTCTCTCTCGCTCTCTCGCTCTCTCTCTCTCTCTCGCTCTCTCGTTCTCTCTCGCCCCCCGTCTCAGGCTGGGTGGGGCTGCATAGTTTCCGCATGGCCCTTGTTGCGCCGGTCACACTGAGGGTTCAGGGTTTCCGCAAAAAAAAAAAAAAGGCGGGGGGGGGGGTCGGGGAGTCGGGTCAAACTCAAACGATGGGACTAGGGAGAGTTTGTGTTTGTGCTTCTTCTTTTCATCTAGTAGGGGGAGAAGAGGATGGGCGCGTGCGCAGCCCTCAGGGGCCCCGGGGCGGGTCGGAACAGCGCGGGTCCCAGGAAGGGGGCCTGGATGAAGGTGGCGGTGCCCGCCGGGTGGCGCAGGGCCAGGGGGTTGGCGCTCATGGTGCACAGTGTGGGGTGGGCCAGAGGGCCGGGCAGGAAGCTGGTGGTCAGGCTCTTGGTCAGCTGCTTCTGCAAGGCCAGTTTGGTCTGGAGGCGGCGGGGTGGAGAGGCAGGAGGGGGAGGGGGAGAATGGGAGAATAAATGTTTATTTATGCACCTTTTTGAGATTTGAAACACGCGATATTTACGGGAAAACGAACGGCCGGCGGGGCAGCGGGAAAGGAGGGTCAAATACATGACAATCCCGGGGTGGCGGGAGACTTAAAAAGGAGAATTTTCCAAGCGCTGTGACTGTGGCACTTCCTGTGGAGTTCTACCAAGCCAGTGAAGATTCATTCTGGTTCAGCTTTTACTCTTGTTTCTCATTGCGGCCTATTTTGTTGACATCTGTTTGGAGCGAAAAACTAATGTGTATAAGACGCCCGTGCATCGATAAATTATCTCAAGTATTATGACCGATCACTGTATCTGTTTCTTTTGTCTCCTGCCTCTCATGTCCCAATCCTCCATATGAGGGAGTGGCGAGGGCAGAATTTTCACGTATATATTGTGTTAATATATTGTTTTTATGTATATTCTGCTTCAATTAATTTACATTTTCATGGATAGAGTCACTGTTTCACCAAAAAATGTAAATAAAAATGTCGTCCCCCTATTCAGAAGTTCAGAACCCCTCTGCCCGTGGCGTAACGAGTCAACGCCGGGGCCCCGATGCAAGGCGGCCCAAGAGGGCCCCGCCCATCATAATGCATCATAATGCTTCGCGGCCTGCCTTCCTCCTCCCTCCTTCCTCCTCCTTCCTCCTCCCTCCTGCCTCTCCTGTTCCCTTACAATAGCAGCCTCGTTCACTAATTAACGTCCCTCACCAGAATGGTGATCGGGTTCTGGTATGGCCTCTTATTCGGCTCCTGCTCGCCGTCTCCTCTTTCTTTCCAAAGAAACTGCCTATTTTTGGGAGCTTTGCCTTTCCTTTCTCGGCTGCTTCCCTCAATTCCTTGGCTTCTGAAACCCTCTTTTGTGTTGACGCTCCGTCGTTTCTCACTTCCTTGCCGTCTTAACTCCTCTCAGGGGATTTTGCTTCGCGGCAGCAGTGCGCATGTCCATTATTACCGTGACACAGAATTCAATGGCCATGAGCCTCTTATAGAACTTTTCTCTTCATCTTGCTGTTTCTTCACACCACAACCAGCAACAAGTCAACATCTCCGCACCCCCCTCCCTCGCTCTCCTCCGCCCGCCTCCTCCGCCCGCCTCCTCCCTGCACAGAACAACCCAGAACACGCCCTCTCGTCCCCTCGGCCCCCGTCACCCTGCTTTCTGGACACCTCGCCCCGATAAGATGAACGGACGCAAATAACACAACACGACCCACCTTAACCGGTGTGTCGCCAAAATAAAAAAATGGGACGATAAACAAGGTAAAAAAAAACAAAAACGTAAAGTTGTTGCTGCCTGTTGCTTTACTTGAGGGAAGCTCGATTAGTTTTTAAAATGCATTCTGTTGGCTCGTTATTTTGTTAAAAAAATAAAAATAAAAAATAATCGAATCGCCCTTTAATCCCATTAAACCCGTGCCTCAGTGCCACTGACCTGCGTTGAGAGGGAAGTGAGGTTGTACTGGCTGAACACTTTCTTCATGGTGGACATGGCTCCACCCGCGTAGCTGCTCCACCTGATGCTCTGTGGGATGGAGGAGGGAGAATGGAGGGAGGAGAGAGAGAGAGCGCGAGAGAGAGCGAGAGAGAGAGATAGAGAGAGAGAGATGGGGGTGTAAGACAGGAACAGAGAAGCAATTAATGTACAGTGTAGAGTGCTGATTCAGGCCTGTGCTGTCAGAGGTGTGTGTGTGGGGGCTCGGGGGGGGGGGGTCGGGGACTCAGTTAATATAATGGAGCGGTGTATTTAACCTTCCTGCTATCCTACAGAATCAAAGACAGGAAACCCTGAAGGCCCCGGAGTGAGGTTAGGTAAGAGGTAGGAAAGTAAACATTCTACATTTACTTTTCGGTTTTGAGTCACGGATTGGATCATTGTTCGGATCAGCAAAACAAATAAAGAAAAAAAAAAAAAAGGAAGGGAGACAAATATAACCGTGCGTTCCATTAGGTCTGTAAAACACTTAACGCAAGGAACTTTTGCCAATGGCCTTGAATGAAAACGGCATTCAAGATGTCCTATGGTTGAATAAAATCTTAAAATACATAAAATATTCAATTTCAAAAAACACTCAATTGTTAAATTAAAGTGCAATATGAGGCAGGCATGATACCTTCTTCCTTTTAACATGGTAGTGAGCTGAATTTAATGCCAATTTTTGGAAATAGAGTGTCCTTTATGCGCGGTGCTTCTTTCATTTCATTCAATAAGAAACAGAGTAAATTAAAATAGCCTACATCTAAAACAAAAGAAAAAAACGCAGGCACCACCGGAAGGTACGCCACTGACTAAAAGACAGTGACGACAACAGTACCTGAAACACACTAACTTCCAAATTTGAACCACTTTGCTTGAGCTCTGAACTAAGAATGAATTATGGAGTGTGTGTGTGTGTGTGTGTGTGTGTGCGTGTGTGTGTGTGTGTGTGTGTGCGTGTGTGCATGTGTGTGCGTGTGTTGGTGGCTGTCGCTGCATGTGTTGCGCCGTGTGATAAATAAAAAATGATAAAAATGGTCCTCTCCTTGTGTAACTGCTGGACCAGACGCACTCTGACTGAAGTGACTTTCACTCACACTCGAGTGGATATCCTTTGACGCGGGCGTCGTTTCGGGGTGTCCCCCCTCACAACCCCCCCCCCCCCCCTCCCGCACCCCACCCTGCCCCACGGTCCAGCCCTTTTAGACAAAAAAATTAACAAGAAACGAAACCCCAGAGCTTCTGTGGATGGAAGAGCGGCAAAGTTTGGGAGCTAAAATCAATAATAATGTCCAATTCCAGAATATGTTCCAGCTCTTGCTTTGTTTACAGTGTATTTCAACAAATCTGCGATAAGGAAAAAAAGCAATTATGTTCTGTTTGTTTTCCTCCAGTGTGTGTGTGTGTGTGTGTGTGTGCATGTGTGTGTGTGTTTGTCTGCGACTTACCGCTAAGCTGGCGCTGGCCGGTGCTTTGTGGTGGGGGGTGAATTTGGGCTTGGGAGGTTTTCCGGCCAGGCGGTCCTTGTGCCGTCTGCTGTTCATGTGCTGCGAGAGCCGGGTGTGGAGGTGGGGTGGGGGTGGGGTGGTGGGGGGACAAAGAGGAAGCTTCACCACAGCGCCTGCATCGGCCATTCAAACCGCGCGCTCGTCCGTTCGAGTTCCCGTTTGTTCTTCGTGTTTTGGAGGCGGAGTGGGAAAACATTTCACGTCCCTGGCATTAGAGGAGCTCTCCGCTTGGGAAAGAGAAACTCGGCGCCTCAAAGATCACGGCACGCCCGTCCGCGCGAGGGGTTCGACGAACGATCGTTATCCCCCCCGCCTCCGCCCGCGCCGCCGAGCACGAACGCAGAAAGGGTTTGTTACGAGGCGAACAACGAAGGGGAAAGCGGACGGCGCCGCGTGCAGGTTTGAAACGCAGCGACGCTCTGCGCCCGCTTTCAGACTGGACTCGGCGTAACGGAGTTACGGCCCCCGGCGCCCCCGCCCTCACCTGGCTGAGCTGCGTCTCCGAGTTGACGGAGATCTCGCACACCTCGCACTGGAAGCTCTTGCTGGGAACCCCCACGCTGCCTTTGCCGCCCAGACGCTTGCTCTTGCAGGCGCCGCGCGACGCCACCACCTTCCCCCGGCGCCGGGGCTGCACGCTCTGCCCCTCCAGCATCAGCTTGTGCTTCGTCCCTGGTGGAGAACGGGGATGGGGGTGGGGGGACAACCGGTCAGTCAGACCCCCATCGGGGCCGTGCACAGGCAAGTGCCCTACGCCATCAGAGGGATGAGGATGGAATAATTTGAGATGCAGCTTGACACTGTATGTCAGTGTTTTCTATCAATTATCAAAGGTAATAAACATTATATTTTTAATTGTGCTGATGAAATTATTCATATTTTGAGTGTGAAGGGGTTTTGAACATTATCCTCACGCCTAGCCACGGCCATTCGCATGCTCCATTACGTGTGATAAGTTGCTGCAGCGAGTTAATTACGCAGCTGTAGTACACTTTCTAGCCATTTTTGACCACTCGAGAAAAATCCCCGCAAAAGACCTCCTCGTGACCTCATGACCGTTAAAAACACTTTTTTTTTAAACTTAATCACTGTGATCCAGTTTCAATAACTTTCAAAAATTTGGAGATTTGTGCGATTTTGACGATTGGATGACGAGCACTATTTTCTGAAAAGGGCTCAGGAAAAACTCACTTATCTTCACTGTACCTGGACATCCCATCAATTTTCTGAACGGTCTCGGTGTCTAGGTTCTAGGTCTAGAGTTTCACGAGGCGGCGATTATCCTAGAGGTCACAATGGGTCATTTTAAAATGCGGTCATCACATTGAAATGGTTACTTTGAGGTCATATTTTTTTTTTTTCACATGAACGCAATCGGGCTCCTTGGATCCACAAGGCTCTCGGCGTTGAGGCCGTACCCAAATTCTACAATTCCATGACTGTTTGGGTGAAATAGGGAAAAGACAAAACAAAATTAAAATAACATGTTTTCAATGCATGCAGAACACGGTGTGTTTAGGACCCTGAAGCCAATGGACCCTACGTAGCTGACGTATGGCATGCGTGGCTGTAAAGGTGAGACTGTTGCAGTTGGGCTCACTTCCAGTGAAGTTCCAGTGAAGTTCCAGTGAAGTTGGCTCACTTCCAGTGAGCCCAACTTCATTTAGATTATCTTGATGTGAGAGGTCAAGGGACCCGTGTGAAAATAGTCATGCCCATTCACTTTTGTCAAAAAAGATCGCCTGTGTAAGCAATGTATACTACGCCCGCTTCTCACTAAGCACGACATGGTTTACGGCCATGGATTCGCCTGGAAGTTCTCTAGTTTCCGCTAATGCCAGAAGCTTAAACTCAGCTTAAAAACTGAGCTTGTGGGAGCTCGTCAAACACGGACCGCATCGTGGACCCGCCGGCTGCTCCGTCGGGCTTCACCGGTTAATGGCGGATAAAGCCGCCAGATTACATGCTGAGAGTTTGCAAGGACGCCTCTTTGCTATTGGATGTGAATTCACCGATTGTGGCGACGGCATTGGAATGTGTTGAATTTGGCGTGAAATACCGACATCACAAATACGGCCGCGAGCAGGCGCCTCGCTCCGGGGACGGCCATGTTTGGTCTAACAGGCGGAGAAAGCAGAAGCCTCGTGTTGAAGTCATTTCCTCACCGCTGTTGTGGGCGTCCAGCTGGGAGGTGGAGTTCATGGTCACCTTGCAGACCGGACAGTGGAGGTGCGCTTTGCTCTTCTTTGGGTCCTTGTCGTCCTCTGCGCGGGGCTCGCCGGCCGAGCCCTCGCAGGCGCCCGCCCGGCCCCCCGACTCAGCGCCGGGGCCGGGGACCTCGGCGGCCTCCAGGAGGTCGGAGGCGGCGCTGGTGTCGGAGGCCGTCTCGGAGAGCTGGGAGGACGGGGGCGACGCCTGGGGAGGGGACATGGTGGCCAGCTCCCCGGAGGAGACCTCCGACACGGGGGTCAGCATCACGGAGCTCCGGGGTCTGTCCTCCAGGGCGGCCGCCTCCGCGTCTGACTGAATGCCTGGGGGAAACACACCGGCAGAGAAGAAGGCAGAGCGCTTTGCCGTCAAGCGCATCTCAAAAGGGGCGGGGCCGCTCCATCCGACAAGGCGTGGTCGCGTCTGACATATTTTATCGATAAATAAAGAAATTGTTTTTGCATTGCCGCACAACAGAGACGAGAAAAAACAGAAAAAATGGAATCGATGAACTGAATTTAAGGCGCATGATAAAAAACACCAAACAAATATGAATCTACAGCATAACACAACATTTTAATACATGTGAAAGGGACATTCATTCGCATGTGCTCACATTGAGCTGTTCCCTCATGTCCTTCTGTTTCCAACCACCCGGAGTGGACCCAGCAGCAGGAACGAACGCCATCTTTCCTCCGTCCGCTGTCTTCGCTCCCCCCTTTCACCCTCGTTCTCGACTCGAATATCAAGCAAAGGACCCTGGGCTGGGTCAACACAAACAAACGAATCGACTGTCGGGCACCCCGCCCGCCGATAAGTCACCGGAGCTCCATTACACACGCCGCCCCCTCCCCCGCCTCACCCCTCCTCACCCCTCCTGATGGAGTTGCACAGTGTAGCCCCGCTGAACTGTGCTTTGCGCTCAATGAATATCTCCATTTTCATTTACTCTCCCTCACCACGCCCGCCCGCCGGCCCGCCCGCCCACACCCCGCCGGCCCTACTGGGCCTCCATCCATCTTCCCTCTTGCGTCCCGGAGAAAATTCATCATGGAGATAAGGGTCACCCGCCCGTGTTCCCCGCCGCGGTGACGGCAGCTCTACGAGACTGAGATTAGACGGCCGTTTGCTGTAATGAGAGTGACCCCCGGGGGGATTGTTTGAGCCCCTGCACCGCCCCCCGCCCCCAGCATATGGAAGGGATTGGCACGATCCAGGAGCTTATGTAAAAGACAAGGCCACCTGAGATGGTTCTGGCAGGGGGCGATACCGATCAATGGCATCAGCCAGAGACTCCTGCCGGGGAAAATCCAGAGGTCCCGCTCGATAAAGGAGCTCATTCACTAATGGCCGCTTCAGATATTTCACGCAGCCTAGCTGGGGAGCGGTGAAGGTGTTTAAATATCAATAAAGCCGGGCCTGGAAGTGGCCGTGGCGGTAAGTGACGGATGACTCCTCGTCACGCGGGTTGCCGCCGTATTTGCACGGCGCCAGAACGCGGCGTGGCGATTTGCCGGGTCTGGGGGCTGAGGGGAGGGGGTGTAGGCTGTGATCCCCTCCTCCTCCCCGCCCACAGACAACACGTCCTGTCAGCGGCCTCGTCAATCAAGCCCTCACGCCCTCTCGAGCGCATGTGATGGGATGAAGCACCGGACGGATTGGCACCCTGTCAGATCAAAGGCGGGTGTATTGGCGGAGCAGAGACAGCCAATTACCCGCAGAGTTTAACTCTGCACATCGCGCGGCGGCAAAGTGCGGGTGTTAGCATCAACGTCATATGTGCAATCATAAGTTTTATTCAATTTGAAAGGGATCTAAGCGAAGTCCTACCAGTCCAATTAGAGCTCACAGGCTTGAAGTGTAAATATATCTTGGAATTCCTGCACGACCTGAACCCCTCAAACTCCAAAATGAGGGTAAATATACACACACACACACACACACACACACACACACACACACACACACACACACACACACACACACACACACACACACACACACACACACACACACACACTAAGCCTTCAGAGCTTTGGCTGCCTCCACTGATCAAGGGCAAACCTCTCTAAAACCTCTCCTTGGGCAAATCCTTGCTGTGAAATTGTCATTACCAGGCTGACAGGCTGGCTGCCCCCTCCAAGGAGGCATCAACCCCACAAAGCTGGGGGGCAGTAGATGCTCGTCACCAGCCGTGCGGCGCCATCCCTCCGCCCTTCCATTCCGCCATCCCTCCATCCCACAGCAGCAGAGAGAATGCACCGCGGCCGCTGACAAGCGCCATGGATTGCGCGTCAATTGCGCCCGCTATCTGCGGCGTCTAAACGTCCGGTTCACGTAAGGTATTGCACTGATGATATGGCGCCCATGAGGTTTTGCGGCGGAGTGCAATTTGCCCTTGTTTTGCGTCTGATTGCAATCATCCATATGGCAAAACGTAAATGGTGGCTTTGCGTCAAGGCCGCAGCAGGCGGGACGCCGGCAGAGAGAAGGTGAAAAATGACGTCTTTTTTCAGACGCCAACGTGACAGAGAGAAACCGTATTTGGGATTTAATATCCCAGTCGGTCGGTGCTGTCGGTGTTTTCAAACGCACACCTTCAGACTGTGAAATGAAGACGGCGTGATTTGAAGCGGAGGACAAAAGAAAAACTATCGCACGACGCCTCACGAGCTTCCCAAGCGGGACATGGAAAGGTTTAGCGGCCGCAAAAATTCGCCCCTCTGTCTCCTACAGTCCTCCACCCTCGTGTTTTTGTTTTTTTTTGTTTGTTTTTTTAATATATCGACCGGAACTTGGCCTCTCCGGAACCTCCCCCCAGCTGGAGGCACAGTGAAGTTCGAGGTGCATGGCGAGGGGGATGAAGGCCTTGAGGTTCTGGATCTCTGGTTCCCGCTGTGCTAGCGCCGAGCCTCCCCGGAGACGGAGCGTGAAGGACGGTTTATTGGTTCCCGGCGGCCGACGGCCCGGTCACACGCCCCGAGTCCCCGACGTCCCGCCCGCCCCCGACGGCTCTCGCTTTTCCCGCCGCACGTATCTGGAGTTCAGATGTGTTCATTCGGAGCGCCGGTCCTTCCGCCCACTCCCCGGCGTCCGCATTGTGGCGCGCTCCGGCGTTCGCTCCGGTGAATTTCAATTTCACAGCAGGCCAATCACGCGGCTGGGTATTTTTTATTAAGGAGCTGCCTTGGAAATGTGAAATTATTCACCGCACAAAACCCCCAGATAAGACTTATCTGCTTGGTCCCTCTACTGACCTAACCCTATTCTCTCTCTCATCCCTCGCCCCCTCCACCACCCCCCCCACCCCCCTTCATTCATTTCGTCTTATCTTTAACTTCCCCCTCATCTCGTCTCATCTCTCGCTCCTTCATCCAGCACTCACAGCCCTTCCTGCAAACCGCTCAATATTAAAATGTGATTTGATGAGGAGCGTTATCAGAGTCTTTTGTCCACTTTCCCCCTTCCGAAGGAGACTTGCAACGACGGCGTGCCATTGTGTGTGCACGCTTGTGTGTGTGTGTGTGTGTGTGTGTGTGTGTGTGTGTGTGTGTGTGTGTGTGCAGGCTTGTGTGTGTGTGTGACGGTGTATAGACCTTCTCTCTCTCTCTCTCTCTCTTTCTCTCTCTCTCTCTCTCTCAGCCGATGCCTTTGTGTCCATCCCTCTCTCTGATACTCCTTCCATCGAGTGTGTTTTCGAATTCAACTCAGAGAGCATCTTTTTATTTTATTTTATTTTTTTATTTTATCCCTCCGGGAGTGGGGGGGGAGTGGAGAAGAGGGGAGTGAGGTGAGGTGCGGGCGAGAGAGAGAGAGAGAGAGAGAGAGAGAGAGAGAGAGAGAGAGAGAGAGAGGCGCGTCTCAACGCCCACTCCTTTTGGACGGATGAATTAAACATCTAGACGGAGACGAGAGCAACGTGGGAGGGTGATGGAGGCGCTGTGCTGACATCAGCAGACGCCGCCGTCCAGTCGTTGCCAATCGATGTGGACAAATTTATACAGTACGTCCAGGATAAATACTTGAATCACGCAGACTTCACCCGACCGCCGCGTGGGATCACTTGTGCATCCATTTTTAATTTGATTTCTAAAAACAAGTAAATAAATGTTGTCTTTATTTTAATCTCAATTAAAAAAAAAAAAAGTCCTTTCAGGTGCCGGCCTTGGACTTAACCCGAAAAACAATTCCGAGGAATAAACGTTTATTTGAGATGCTTCAACACGTATTTACTCAGACCTCGGGGTCTCAATCCTTACACTCACGCGCACGCGCACACGCACACGCACACGCACACGCACACACACACACACACACACACACACACACACACACACACACACACACACACACACACACACTCCCTGCAAGATGTTCTCGCGCGCCGAGATGTTCCTCAGGATACCTGCACATCATCAACGATGCCTCCACGCAGAGCGCCGCCGCAACGCCCGTTTTGCCTTTCTTGTTCCTCCCCCTCTATTGTTAAACAAGCTCCTCGCGATTCTCCGAGCGTCACGCTGGCTTTGACAAACGGCGGAAAAAAACGAAAAAAAAGCCTCCAGCCACCCCCCCACCCTCCCCCTCCGCCCCCTCCGCCCCCTCCGCCCCCGCATAGTTTGTAATTCTTTTATGCGGCGCAATTAAAGCCGCGCTTGAATAGAGCGAGCTCGGCGGCGAAGCCTACCGGAAGAGAACAATTCACCCCCTGACAGGGAGGGAGGGGAGGAAAGGAGGGAGGAGGAAGAACAAGAACAAGAACAATAACAACAACACGGAGCAGAAGGCGGGAAGAACGGAAAAAAAAAGAGGGAAGAAAAAAGAAAGAGAGACTGTGATCGATCTCCGCCCCGACACTTTATTTATTAACAGAGTCTTCCTTCTTTTTCTTTTTCCTTGCCGCTGAGGGGGGGGGGGTCGGTGTGGAGGGGGGGAAGGGCGGAGCAACTGGGTGGGGGAGAGGATTTTTTAGATTTTTTTTGAACTTTGTGAAGTTTCTGAGCTCGGGGAGGAGTGGGGAGGAGCAGGACGCTCAAGGAAAAGTCGACTCGGGCGGGGGAGGGTAGAGAGGTGAGGCCGGGGCAGCTTTCCCCAACTCCCCACATTTGATTCAGAGCCTTTACTACAGCGAGGGAGATAAACAGTGAAACTAGGATCCAAATCATTGCACGGCCTTTGTGAGATGAATAACGGTGAAGTTAAAACTATTATTCATTTTGCCGGGGAAGGACCCCCTGGAACCTCTGGAAGGACCCCCTGGGAGTCCCCGGACCCTACGTTGAGAACCGCCTAGCTCAGGGGTCGGCAACCTTCAGCATTAAAAGAGCCATTTGGGCGCGATTCCCACCAAATAAAACCCACCCGGAGCCGCAAAACCTATTTGACCGCTATAATGAAGATAACACCGGATATACAGTATAGTTTTGTGACACTTATGCTATGTACTGTATGTAAGAACTGTAGTTTGTTGCATTTATGAAATAAAAGAACTACAAACTGATAAAGGCTGTCATTTTTTTTTCTGTGCTTGACACAGCAAAAACACTAAATTCTTTTGAACACTTAAAAAAAAGAATACTGGCCCGAATCATTTTTCTTTGAAATGAAATACAAAATGCAGGTCCTTCACTAATTTGCGGATTTGAAAAAAATAAATATTCACTTTCATTATGAGGGGCCAAAAAAATGTTAGTTTATGTTTTATCAGGACTTAAGTCTATTTCAGTGCCGTCATCTGCCACTATTTCCTCAGTCGCGTGCCGCAGTCGACCTTTGACCTGAATATGAAACACAACTACGTCAGTTCAGGGTCCCATATAAATATCTATATTTGCAGAATTAATAGCTTGTTTCTCTCGCCTGCTTAATGCGATTTCTGCCCCTGAACTTCACTTTGAGCTTCTCCATACCCCGTGTATGATGTCACTTTGAGCTTCACACATGACTGTTCGCTGTCATCAGGGAGTCGCGACCGATTTTTGCTTTTTGCAACGATCAACGTACTTGCTCCCAGGACCCCAAATGCGTACTGGTTCATGTTCAAATACATGTCGGGAATGACATTCCATGTCTCGATTCCGCTCCGCATTCCATGAAACGAACTTTAACGTTCTATCTTCCTCTGTTTTTTTCTCAAAATAAGTCACCAGCCTGTCGGCAACAGGTGAGGCATACAGGGTGCGACGCATATTTTGATCGACAAAATATTAAAACATGTTTTATTTCAATGTTACAAGATCGCCTAAATCTCCAGAATCATAACTATTACATTGAAAAACATTTCTAAAAAGAATAAAATGTATTTAAATTAAATAGCCATTATTTATTCACACTATTTTCTCAAAGCCACAGGGGGCCACGGCAGAGGGATGAAAAAGCCACAAGCGGTTCTGGAGCCGAGGGTTGCTGACCCCTGGCCGAGATGGAGCGAGGAGGAGGACGAGTCGGAGCAGTGATGAAAACACCAAGGTGGTTTTTAGGTGGGGGAAGGTGATGGAGAGGAGATGGATGGACGACAACAGAGAGAACAAGGAGAAAGGGCGGAGTCTTTTTTAGGACCCGCTCCGCCGGAGGGACCATTTCGGGAACTACGGTAACTTAGTTCCCGCTACTTAGGAACTTAGGTCCCTTTGCGCTGGAGGAGCGGAGTGAGCGCTGAAATTGGTCCCTAAAAAAGTTCCCGGGGGGGGGGGGGTGCGGTGGTACTTTTCAGGGGGACCAGTGGGGTGGAGTTTGGTCGAACGCGAGCGACGTGAAAAATTAAAAATTCCTTGGTGGGCTGGGAAAGAAACCAAGAGCTGTTTGAGGCAAAGACTGCAAAGGCCCCCACTCCAGGAGGTCCAGGGCCCAAAATGGTTCCTGTTTTGTTCCTGTGTGGGAAAGCAGCTTCTCTCTCTCTCTCTCTCTCTCTCTCTCTCTGTGTCAGTTTACTCACTTGTTCCCTCCATCAAACTGGCATCCATGAGCGCCGGGAGCGCTGGGGGCGCCGGGAGTGCCGGCAGTGCCGGCAGCGCCGGGGGCACCGTCTCGGAGGCGGGGGTCTTGCTCCGTTCCCGGTCTCTCTCCCTCTCCCTCGCCCTCTCCCTCCCGCCGGACGAGGCCTCCCCCCCTCTTCGCTGCCGGCTCTTCTGGGCCTCGATGGCCTTAAGCTTTCGGGCGTGTTTGTGTCCCTTGTAGTGGGCCTCCGCCTGGTTCTGTGAGGGCAAACGAGGGGGGGGCGGGAGAGAGAGAGAGAGGGAGAGAGAGAGAGAGAGAGAGAGGGAGAGGGGGAGAGAGAGGAAACAGGGAGTGTTAGGTTCAGTGTATTACCTGCTCCAATGGCTTGGAGGAACATGAAATAAATGTTACAGTAAAATGTGCATCAGCATCCATGCTGACACGCACATACACACACAGACACACACACACACACACGCACTGCTGGGGGGGGGTGCAGGGTCTGTTTCTACCTGATAACAGCGCTGGCCCGTTAGGAGGCCAAAGGTATAATTGCTTGCATAATATGCAACAAGAGAGGAGAGCGGATCCAATCTCCAGGTCCAAACCATTACCGGCCATTGGGAGAGCCGGCGGCCACGACAGTAGCACGTACGCGCATGCTTTCCCAACACACACACACACACACACAGGCACACACACACACACACACACACACACACACACACACACACACACACACACACACACACACACAAGCGCGCGCGCACGTTCGGAAATGCGCGCACACTCATCAATATCTCTCCGTCCGACTTCTGACTGGACAAGGACACGCACACGGACGCCCATGTTCCTGTTCAGGGCGGGATCAGACTTGAGTAAGTTCCCATCATCCCGACGGAACCTCCTGGGAGCCAGGACAGAACGGAACAGAGCAGAACAGCCGCGGTTCTGAGGAGGAAAGCAGGGGGATCGATATGGAGAGCTCTCGCGAAAGACCCTCTCACATCCAGGATTCACTCAGTTCCGACGCTTGGCGAACGCTCGGTTTTGCGAGTCTGTTTCAATCCAGACTGATTCCGCCGGGAACATTTACATAACACATTTACATATATACGAGGAATTTGTTCTGGTGAGGTTTGGTGCGATTTGCATTTGAAAAAAAAAAAGCTTAAGAGTCCCAACAAATTGAGCATAAATAATAAAATAATAATGCACTTCAAGTTAAAACTAAAAATTGAAGTTAAAATAAATAATAATAAATAAAAGGAAAGGAAAAAGAAAAATAGTCAAATATATACAAACAGCCAAAAAATATAAAACAGAAATAGTCAGATATATATTAAAAAAAAATACAGAAAATACAAAAAGGCACAGGATTATACACAAATTTGTATGGGTTAATAGGGTATAAATGATTAATATGAATTATTACTTTGTACTACCTAGCTTATTACAGTATGTACAGTGTAATACCAGTGTTATTGCACATATATTATTGCACAAGTTATGTGATGGTGCAACTGATGGTTTTGGGATTAACAGATGTACTGTTTAACCTTCTGAACGACACTGGGGGAGTCCCATATCAGACAGTTTGCTGTGGCCTGAGGAGCCTCTAAAACCTGAACAAACCTCCATGATAGTGGAGGAGGTGGAGGAGAGGAAGGAGGAGCGGAGACCTGGGCACTGACAGCGACATGCACTTAGGCTGCAAGTCGTTTAATTGGACTCAATGAAAAATCTTCATTGCTCCGTGTGCCGATTGCACGGGGGAGATTGCGCCTCCAGGCAGGACGTAAAAAAAAAATCACAGTAAAAAAACACAATATAATATTATGCCATAAAATGCCTCGATGAAACAATAAAACATAAAACCGTATTTCCTCAAATAGTGACCGGGGATTCCATTTACCTCAACCGCAAAGGGTACCAGGCCTTAGTTGGAAGCAGGCTTCTATTAGAGGCAGACTTTTATATCTAATTCCCTCTGTTTAATAAGTTTATTTGATCATCTTTAATATGAATTTTAAATCAAACGTCCGTCTGGGTGCTCTGCCCTTCAAACACATGTATGGTGAAAAGGAGCGAGCTAGTAGCTACAGTAAAAGTCATACTTGTGGTGATGGCCGACGGGGGAATAACAGTTTTCAAGTTTGCCTTGACATATCACTTCCTGCTTGGAGAGCGAGAGCGCCCCGAGCGGGGCGTTTGGCCCAAGAAGCGACTTGCGATCTGCTATGTAGCAGAAGGAAATGGAGTAAATTAAAAAAACATCTACAATGAAAACATAGTGTTTTAATTTACCTTTTTTGGGAGCAGAGCTCTGAACCGGAACAGCTCCGCAGCGCCGATCAGTCTATCCGAACCTATATCGTTTTTTACCACGATAATGATGATTTTATGTCATCAACAATCTGGACATTTTCCCCGGCATGACTGTAAAAACGTCAAAAGACTTGAACAAATCTGAAGGAAGAATTCCGTTCCGAAATCAAGGACACAGAAAAATAACTAAAGGAAAATATTGTGTTTTACAGCGAAAGCGGTCGACCAGATGAGAACTAGGTGTTCGCTATCTCAGAGACTAATTATGCATTTCCAGTAAACATTACTTCCGCAGATCGGCTGAACAGCGTTTGGGAATAGCGGCTCCGTTCCTTAATTAGCGCGCGTTGTGACAAGGCCGGCGTCGGGTTCGGCAGCGGTGACAAGCCGAGGGTGAGGCGAGGCGGCGATCCCCTATCGTGGCGCTCGCGCCGTTAATACCGAAAACGCAAACAAATCATTCACACAATGCGGCGCTAAAAAAGGCGAGGAGGGAGGCCGGGCCTCCCCTTTGAAGGGGAACATTCCTGAGCGGGGGATAAATCTGCCCAGAAATGACAGAAATAACACTCAGTGTCTCATTAGGCAGAGCGGGAGGCGTTGAGAGGCTGAACGTGGTTGGGGCCGCGTCGGCAAAACATCACACAACGCAGACGCAGGAGGTGGGTGTAGCTCCAAGTACATAAACAGAGATTACACTACAGGTAGTGGGAGGTAGAGTATAGTAAAGGTAGACAGGAGAAAGAGTAGGAGTAGAGTAGAGTAGAGGTAGAGTAGAGGTAGAGTAGACAAGAGGGAGAGTAGACTAGAGGTACAGCAGAGTAGAGTAGAGGAAGAGTAGACTTGCGGTAGAATACAGTAGAGGTAGAGTAGAGGTAGAGTAGCGTAGAGGCAGAGTAGAGGTAGAGTAGAGGTAGAGTAGACTAGAGGTAGAGTAGAGGTAGAGTAGACTAAAGGTAGAGCAGAGTAGAGTAGAGTAGAGATAGAGTAGACTAGAGGTAGAGTAGAGGTAGAGTAGAGTAGAGGTAGAGTAGAGGTAGAGTTGACTAGAGATAGAGCAGAGTAGAGTAGAGTAGAGGTAGAGTAGACTTGAGGTAGAGTACAGTAGAGGTAGAGTATGGGTAGAGGCAGAGTCGACTAGAGGTAGAGGTAGAGGTAGAGAAGAGCAAAGGTAGGGTAGAGATAGAGTAGAGTGGAGTAGAAGGAGAGTAGAGTAGAGGTAGGGTAGAGGTAGAGTCGACTAGAGTGAAGGGAGGGTAGAGGTAGAACAGTGGGAGGTAGAGTAAAGGTGGCGGTGGCGGCAGGGGGTGGAGTAGGTCGGAGGTGGAGGTGGAGGTGGAGTTGCACTCAAAAGGACGCGAGAACCAAAGGCGTTAGAAGCACCGAAGAACGTGGCCCAGAACACCGTCAGCGGGAACTCAAGACGAACCCTGCGGTGAAAGAAGTACCAATGCGACAGCCAGAGGAGGTGGGAGTGGCTCGGCCGGAAATAAAAAAAAAATTGCGAAATCAAACTCAATGTAATTTATTGACAGTACGCGTATCTCCTTAAATAGTGACCGGGGCTTTTATCGACCTCAGCCGCCGTCTGGGCGCCGTGCTCCTCAAAATAAACACCCCTCCCTGGCTTTCAGAATGTTTGTGTCATACAAGTAGGAGCCAATTAGACCTCAAATAAAAACACAGGAAAACCAGAACACCGGAGGCTGGAGGAGCAAAAACAGACACGCACACACACGCACACACTGACTCAGATTCAGCCTTGTTTACCGCTTCATATCTGAGGAGACACGGTATCGATAAAACTTGCTCCCGATGTTGCGGCTCCGGGGGGGAAAAAAAACAAAACAAGCTTGCTGAGCCGGGAAAGGGAGGTCGAAGTCCGCCCCCCCCCCCCCCCCCCTCCCGTGACGCGGCGGCGTTCGGACCAATGGCGACCAAAGGGGGGAGCTCTCAGAGCGAGATAAAGGCGAAGGACAGAGTTGGCCTCGGGGGCGTGCGCAGGGAACAACAGCAAGCACCCAGATCACCGCCTCCGCTTGTTCTGATCTGGTTCTGAAGGCGTCTTTTTGGTCCAAAACCTCTCCTTCTTTTTAAGTGTACCTCCACTTTCAGAGAACAGCCGAACAAGGTGGAGTAGAGTAAAGGAAGAGTAGAGGTAGAGTAGAGGAAAGGAAGAATAGAGTTTGAGTAGAGGTACAGTCGGGCTAGGTAGAGGAGAGGTAGAATAAAAGAAGAGTAGAGGTAGAGCAGAGTAAGAGGAGACAGAGTAGAAGTTGAATACAGGGAAATATTAGTAGAGGTATAGTAGAGAAAGAGTAGAGGTATAATAAATGGTATATATAGTATAATATATAGTAATATCGAGGTAGAGGTATAGTGTAGAAAGAGTAGAGGTAGAGTAGAGGTATAGTATAGAAAGAGTAGAGGTAGAGCAGAGGTAGAGTAGAGGTATAGTATAGAAAGAGTAGAGATAGAGTAGAGAAAGAGTAGAGGAAGAGTAGAGGTAGAGTAGAGGTATAGTATAGAAAGAGTATAGAAAGAGTATAGAAAGAGTAGAGGAAGAGTAGAGGTATAATATAGAAAGAGTAGAGAAAGAGTAGAGGTAGAGTAGAGGTATAGTATAGAAAAAATCGAGCTAGAGGTAGAGTAGAGGTATAATATAGAAAGAGTAGCGGTAGAGTAGAGGTAGAGTGGAGGTAAAGTATAGAAAGAGTAGAGGTAGAGTGGAGGTATAGTATAGAGAGAGTAGAGGTAGAGTGGAGGTATAGTATAGAAAGAGTAGAGGTAGAGTAGAGGTAGAGTAGAGGTATAGTATAGAAAGAGTGTGGTGCGGTGAGCCTATTGCTCATTGGTTGGGCTAGTGAGCAACAGGTATGCAGCCACTCTGACCCAATCACCTAGATCCAGGTCAGGTGTGGCTGCTCAAACCATCCCATCCACACACCACACCACAAAGAGTAGAGGTAGAGTAGAGGTGGAGTAGAGCTATAGTACAGAAAGAGTAGTGTTAGAGTAGAGATATAGAACAGAAAGAGTAGAGGTAGAGCGCACGTATAGTATACAAATAGTCGAGGTAGAGTGGAGGTCGAGTAGAGAAAGAGTTGAGTAGACAGTAAGTAAATCATACACACACACACACACACACACACACACACACACACACACACACACATACCAGAACCCTGGTGTCACTCGACAGAAGGTGAAGCTGCACGTTGTGGGAAACACCTCCAGCAGGTGACCCACGTCGGCCGCGAATCGGCGACATAAACAGGGCGATGCCCAGCGAGAGAACATGCAAACACATAGAAACTAAATATGTACTGTAAATGAACGTCACAGGAAAAAACCAAAAAAAACCTCGGACGTCCACGTTGAAACCACTCCGCCCGCTACCCGGACCCCAGTCACGGACGAGCCCTGCATTAATCCCCCCCGGCCGCGTGATGTCTCCACCTCGCACCACAAAACCCACGTCGCTCCTGGAGGACGGATGTTCTTCTCGGCACAATGAAGTGGTTGCGGCGACGAGCGCCTAAAACTGGGAGAGATGGAGGTGCAGTCAAATGTACTTCACATTCAGGCTCGCTCCGCAGGCGGCTGCAGTACACCGCCCATTACACGCTGCGTTCGTGAATGGATGGACGGACGGACGGATGGATGGACGGACGGGTGAAAGGATGGATGGATGAATGGATGGATGAAGGGATGCACTCCATCAGGGAACCTTTGTCCCGCGACACAAACGGTCCTGATGGAGAGTGTCTGTGAGCCGCACCGCCTTCTGTGTCGCGGTGATTGGAAACACTCTCTGTGATTAATAACTGCGACAGGCCAAATTAAAGGCTCCGCGTGGATAGAATACGCCAAATGTACGTGAAGGCAACTTCCCCTTTTATCTCGCTGCTTCGTTTGAGCGCTGAGCGAATGATCGATCAACGCAAACGAAAAAACTCCTCGGCCCACGCAATCCCTTCGTGTCGAGCAGAAGGGCGATGTTTGGTGGTCGGCCCGAAGGCTCCGCCCCCTTAGTGGCTCCTCCCTTCCCCGACTGGACGGGCGGACTGTGGCGCCGCTGTGGCTGCAGGACACGTGAACGGAAACGGGGCGGAGCTGGTTCCGTCAGACAACTCGGAATAGAAAAGAATAAGCAAACCTTTTCCCTTCACTTTTCAGATGTCGTTAGGGGACTCTGATGCAGAAATAAAAGGGTTTTACATTTTTTTTTTAGGGAAATTATGTAATATGCAACGTCGAGCCCTAACTTCTGTATTTGTATTCACATTGTCTGAACAAATAGAACAACTAAGGGTGTCGTTTGCAGGGTCGATTGCTTTTTTATTAGTAATTTTATAAAAAAAAATAAAAAAATAAAAATAAAAAAACAGGATTCCCAAATATTTCGTCTTAGTCCAAATGTTCAGCCATGTTCAATTGCAATGACAGTCGCAAAGACGGTTCTTTTCCTCCTCTTTTCCGCGCGCTCCAGCCACGGCCTGCAGGCTGCACCAGGCCCCCTGTTTGCGCCCTGACCGGAAGCCGTCCCGGGTGTGCACTCCCCCGACGCGTTGCTGGGGACGGTGCGGCGCAGGACGGCGGAATTCGGGTCGCCCCCCCCCCCCCCCCCCCCCCGAAACCGTCTCCTGTTCAGTATCTCCTCCCTGGAAAACCCGGGAGCTTTGCGTGGATCACAGCGAGGACACTGGCGAGCCGGAGGACACAGGGGTGCACCGCGCGTCTGCCCTCCCAAAACACACAGGGCCCCCAGACATTTGCCCGAGGGCCATCTTCGGGTACGTGCCGATCGCCTTCTCAATTCCCTTGGTATTGGTGTTTATAGATGTTCCGCTCTTTCGAAAGCTCGACTCATTTGTGTGTTGTTGTTGTTGTTGTTTTTTTTTCTGGTCAGAGCCTGAGTCGCAAACTTGTGGAAGTGGTCCAGTGGTGCGTGGAGGGAAACGGCATCATCTGTGCCTGTCGCGGGGCGCGGCATGCTTGTTTGGCTGGGAAATGGAAATTCTGAAACGGAAAAAGTAAAAAAAAAAAAAGTATTTATTAAATTAATAAATAAATATGTATCAATAATAGATATGAGTATTATACTGAATTCAGTACACTGTAGTGCATTAACAGGTAAGGTGTGTACAGTGTTCGGGGCGAAGAACTAGGTATTTTTCCAGGCTAAATCATTTCAATGCAAATTAATCGTAATCCTTCACACATTCCACTGCGTTCACACAACGCTGTCTGGCTTTGCCCGCTCTGCTCCCTCCTCATCCACCCCCCCCCCCCCCCCCCTTCCCCCCACAACACTGACACCACCGCGTTCAGGAACATTCTCACCTGTCCCTGAACAATGCAACCGGTTTCCCCCAGAACAAAAAGAAGCGCCCAGGATCAGTTAAATGTGTTTATAACTGATACATACATAAGATACAGATAGAGTTTTAAATACTGCAATCAGCAATCATTTATTCATATATTATTATTTATTCTGGTTTCAAATCAAAATTTGAACAGAGAAAACACACTGTAACTTAGTTATAGAGCATCATCAAAGACATAATATTTCTATATATTACATTTCTATATGATATATATTATTTATTTCGAGTATTTTTTCCCCATATGTCCCCATGTAAGGTGTGAAGTACACATGCCGGCTTTGACACAGACATAACAAGCTCAAAACCTAATTTGATGAATGAATTCCACAACAACTAAACATCTACACGTTCTAGACACTGTAATAACCACAACAACAACAACAACAACGACAACAACAACGACAACAACAACAACAACAACAACAACAACAACAACGAAACGTATTTAAGACATTTTACTTACTTGAATCTTGACAAATCCAGTCCAATAAAACAAAGGGACGAGCTCAAGGCGAAAGTTTGCAGGTTGTGTGTGTTCACGGCCGGACCTACAAACACATTTACTATCCACGTTACACATGAAGAACATTTACAGAATTGTTTTTTTTGGGATCGCTTAAAGTGATGTCATGTCACACGTGTTTGTGGGACCCTACGGGGGGGGGGGGGGGGGTTGCTTTGCCACCCGCTTCTCCTGCTGCGTCGCCGCGCTCCCTCCACCCGCCCTCGCCTCCCCTGCATCCACCCCGTCGGGCCGCCCCTCTTCCGTCCGACGGGGCGATCCCACCTCGGCGCTCCTCTACCCCCGGCTCCTCAAAAGCACCGGTCGTGCCGCCCGGGCTCCGGCCGACGCGAAATAAATACAGAGCGTTTGAAATCGATCGGGGGGGGGGGGAGGCGTTTTTTTCTTGAAATCCAAATAAATAAATGCAGACGACAGGATGCGGGGCGGCGTGCGGGGCTGGGTTTGGGGAAGTAGAGAGACGGTCCCAGCTCAACGCTGCGTATCCCTCCCCGTCACTGTGCGGAGACACGGGACTCACTGCGGTGCTGAGCTGCTTTGAACAAACAAACCCACGGAAAATCTGCGAGCGCGCGTGTGTGCGCGTGTGTGTGCGTGTGTGTGTGTGTGCGTGTATGTGTGTGTGTGCATGTGTGTGTGTGTGTGTGTGCGTGTATGTGTGTGTGCATGTGTGTGTGTGTGTGTGCGCGTGTGTGTGCGTGTGTGTGCGTGTATGTGTGTGTGCATGTGTGTGTGTGTGCGCGCGCGTGTGTGTGCATGTGTGTGTGTGCGCGCGCGCGCGTGTGTGTGTGTGTGCGTGCATGTGTGTGCGTGTGTGTGTGTTTGTGTGCGTGTGTGTGTGTGTGTGTGTGCATGCGCGTGTGTGTGTATTTAACTTTGCCCGACCCGTGGCATCTTGAAGTTTCCCAGTCTGTTGCGAACGGGCTCCGGCGTAAAATGCATAAGCTGTCGTTGGACGCCTGCATGTGGAAATGTGTGCGCCTGTTTTCTGCCTGAAGTTTTTGTATTTGTGTGTGTATGTATATATATGTGTGTGTGTGTGTGTGTGTGTGTGTGTGTGTGTGTGCGTGCGTGCGCACCCGCTTTGTGTGCGTGTGTGTTTTGGGGAGCTGAAAGTGGCAACACAAAACTTCTGCAAATCTGTTTGTCTTTTTCAACCCAAAAGTTTGCCAGTTACAAATCCACGACTCAGCGTCGACCCTGAACACGTTTTGCATGCGAACAGAGAGCCTTGATTCCACCTTATTCTCTATAACCTTTGTTTTTGAGGCGGCGCTCGCTTTTTTAATTAAACAAATTAAACCCCAAGACGTTTTTTTAAGGACCACACCGGTGCCAATTTGCCTCTAGT
>NC_137205.1:26478674-26508674 GCF_960531495.2 Zeus faber | reverse complement strand
CACAGACACACACACACACACACACACACACACACACACACACACACACACACACACACACACACACACACACACACACACACACACACACACACACACACACACACACACAGTATACCTCCTCACACGCATGGCCATTTTAAAGTGGTCATGATTGAGATTGTCTATGTCGGGTGCATTACACTACAAATCCCAGAACTCCATTCGAAGCTGCAAGCCCCGCCCCCCTAAACATCCGCACGTTTTCCCCCGTCTTCGCTTCCCTCTCTCCAGAGTTTGCCTCCCGCCGATCGATCGATTCGATCACATCTGGTCACTTCAGGTGGTGAGGATATGTTTGGCAGATCTTTACAGTGGCGGTTCATCCGCATCCACAGCGTACCAACCGCGACGAGCCACGCCGCCTCATCCAATTCGGCGCGGCCGCCTTTCCCCCCCTTGCGCTTGCCCAATCTTTTCCTCCTCGCCGGGATTTCTTTTCCACCCAAAATAACCTCACGGATTACCACTTTAAACACGCGTAGACAGAAAATGAACATTCCGCGGGTGCACACAAAGCACGCATGCATGCCGCATTTCTCTCCATTCTACGCCTCGTTCAGCCGCTCAGCTGTATAGGAATCACAAACATCTCTCTCTCTTTCCCTGTCACCCTCTCATGCCTTTTAAAGTGCATGTTGAGAGAGAGAGAGGGGGAGAGAAGGGGGAGACGGAGGGAGAGAGAAAGAGATTGCGTTTCATCTACAGACAGGGGAACTCGAGATGGTTTCACAGAGAGTGAGACAGGGGGTACACACACACGCACACACACACACGCATGCGCGCGCGCACACACACACACACACACACACACACGCGTGCGCACACACGCACGCACGCACGCACGCACGCACGCACACACACACACACACACACACACACACACACACACACACACACACACACACTGTGAAAGAACGATCAAAGAGAAAGCAGCTACGCGCACACACACACACACACACACACACACACACACACACACACACACACACACACACACACTCACACACTGATGTTAAGGTTGGTACAATAGGTGTGCCGCCAGTCGCTGTGGATCAAAGAGCTTTTAATTCTACACGGTGAGACGGGGATGATGGAACAGAACTGAGCAGTTTGTTTCTCATCTGGAGAAACTCCATATTTAAATAACAGCAGCAACGCCGAGAGGGAAACACGGAGTGAATAGAGAGCAGCAGCTCATCTCCGCATCCTGCCCCCATCCTCATCGGAAGCGACGGAGGACGGGGGAGATCGGGCCGCGGGGAAGTGTTTGTCACGGCACCGAGGCCATTTTGAGCTGCGGTTTGAGGAATAACCGACTCCGGCGCCCAAAGTTTCAAGCTCACGCTGAAAGGAGACTTCTCTGCGACCGAGTGACGGCAGCTTTTCGTCAACAAGTCCGAGTGAGTCCGAAATATCCTCCACCTCTGAACTTCAGTTTGAGTCGTGGCTAGGCTCAGTGAGCTCGGCGGGCTGGTGAGAATCGGCTTTGTTTATCCCGGGTTGCCATGGTGATGCAAAAACGTGACATTCAATTTGTAACCACACCCGCTCTTTCCATTGGAGGAAAATAGTGTGGGAGAGTGGTGAGTCAAATTGGTCGGCAGGTCATATGATTATTCTCATATTTCCAAATTGAAATCCCCATGTGGTGTGGAGATGGGATGGTTTGAGCAGCCACACCTGGCCTGGATCTAGGTGATTGGGTCAGGGTGGCTGCATACCTGTTGCTCACTGGTTGGGCTAACGAGCAACAGGTTAAAACCCCCATCTTCACACACACTCAGAAGAGGTCATGCCATGTTCTACCTGCTCCTGGCTTATTCCGCTTAGCCTCCTCGCTACAATAAACTTGTGTCTTCAACCCATCGTCGTCTGTGTTTCTGTGCCGGAGGGCATTGAAAACGTCACTTGGCTGGGGGAACTGCTACAGTGGCACCTGAACAGAGCACAGACGACGATGGGTTGTAGACATTCATTGTAGAGAGGAGGATAGGTGGAATTAGCCAGGAGCAGATGGAACATGTTATGACACACAGGGCTGCTAACCTGAGTGAGTGTGAAGATGGGGGTTTTACCCTGCTGCTCGTTAGCCCAACTAACGAGCAACAGGTATGCAGCCACCCTGACCCAATCACCTAGATCCAGGTCAGGTGTGGCTGCTCAAAACATCCCATCTCCACAACACACCCCAATACCCAACAGCAATTGTTGTGCCCTCCTGTGCATCTAGTGTTAAGACAAAGACTGTCCGTCTTATCTCACTCGGAATTTGTGTTTGAAACTCATTTGTATTGCTGTGTTGTACTGTGGTATACTGTACTGTATATCTCAACACACACTACCTCACTTTATACACACGCCACTTTACTGCACATATCTGTATATAAACAAATAGCCTATTCCTCTTATTTCTATGTTGCATCCTCTTTCAGTATATTACCTTTTATGCATATTTTATTGTATTTATTAACTGAATTACGTTTTAGGAATCAATTAGTTTAGTTAATTAGTCAATTACTTAATTTACTTAGCTTTTGTGTCTTTGTACTAATTGTGCATAATCTTCGGGTGCATTGCAATTACATTTCCCTACATATATGCGTGCCCGTATGTATAACATTGTGATAAATAAACATCTTGAATCTTGAACTTTAAGATAACTCGGAGCTTGTTGATTACACAACCGGGACGTTTCCATCCGACCGCAAATGGCTTTGGCAGAAACCTGTCATCGTCCATTCTCGCCTCCCGGCTGGACTACCGCCATGGGGTCCTATTGAGGGGGCCCCACCTTAGCCCTGGATGGGCTCCAGTACCTCCAGGGTTCTCGCCCGCACCAAACCCTGGGAGCGCATCAGCCCAACCCTCGTTCACCTCCACTGGCTCCGTGTCACATTCCTCCTCACCTACAAGTCCAGGGCGTTGCCCCTCAGCACCGAGCAGACCCCCTCCACCCCTACCCCTAAGTATCCTTGGGTTTCATGAAAGATGCTGAGAAATTAAAGTTATTCGTGATCATGATTAATATTCAAATTTTCACAGCAAAGACACCTAAGAAGAAGAAAACAACTTAGCTGTCGAGGCCGTTAAATTTCAGCCTTCTAGCGAGGAGTTTCTTCTTTTTCCATTGACTTCCACCGAATCAAAGGTTTTCTGGAGCAGAGCTGACCTTAAAGCATTTACCCATTGGCCCCGGGGGGACTCACCGTGTTGAAGTTGGGGAAGAGGCTGTGGGGAGAGGAGCCATTGAGTCTGAACGGCAGGAAGTGTTTGAGGTCGAGCTGGGGCTGCAGGGGCCGTCCGGAGAGGGGGAGGGAGGCCAGGAGGGGGCTGGCCTGGGCCGTCGTACCTGCAAACACACAACCACACGGCGGACGCCAAGGTCAGCGGGACGAGGGGCCACCAGAGAGCGGGCGCAGCTGCTTTCTATTCCCTGCTGTGATTCGAGGAGGGTGAGGGCCTGAGATGGTATTTTTTTTTTTCGAGAGCGGGCGGGGAGCTCCGCCGAGACTCCACTTTGATTAATTTGATACCAGAGGCCCTGTATGATCTGCTGCTAACCCCTACAACGCGCTTTCCACTCGGAAATAAGGTGTGTGTGCACGTGTGTGTGTGTGTGTGTGTGTTGCCGCAAGCCAATTTCCAGGTATGAAAATGTGTGTGTGTGTGTGTGTGTGTGTGTGTGTGTGTGTGAGTGTCTGTGTATGATGTATGATATACAGACACACACACATACACACACACACACTTTGGGTGTATGTGTATCCAAGATCCAAGATCACCGGTGACCCCATTGAATACCTCATCAACCTACAAGCAAAGATAATCCTTCACACTGCACACCTGGCACTCATGCACACACACACACACACACACACACACACACACACACACACACGGACACACACACACACACACACACACACACACACACACACACACACACACACACACACACACACACACACACACACACACACACACACACACACACACACACACACAGTGCACACATCATTTAATTCCTGAGTTACCGGCCGAGCGGGGAGTGCCTGCGTGAAGGGAAGATGGGAGATATCGGATTTCAAATGGACCGGGGATGGAGAGATTTCTCATTTTCTGCCTGGCTGCGTGTCAGTGGACTCAGTACCAGGATCAAATCACCAGTGTCATCTGAGGGCCGCCGAGGCCGTCCCTGAGCCGGGCGGCGAGCGCACACACACACACATGCGCGCGCACGCACACACACACACACACACTGCATGCTGAATTGTCGTCACTGTGCTAATGGATGACATAAAAATATTTATATATATATACTTTATTCCTCCTGAAAACTACTGATTCAACAACAATGCAGCAACACCAGATGTAGAGATTCGTCTTTTTAGCACAGAAATATATTTTTCACTGAAATGATACTTCAGCCGAGGATGTGAGGTTACACTGATATATTGGGAACATTTTATGAAAATATTATTATACTGGTGCTGGTTTAAGATTGGCACCGGCGCGTTCTCACGGGAATCATTTTCATTATGATATTTAGAATTTCATCAAAGGTCGGGTTGCCACACTGCTACTCTGGTTTAACTTCAGCATCCTGATTCATTGTCACGACTCGCCGAAATGTCGACAAGAGTGATTACAGATATACACGTACACACATGTTGACCACGTCAGATCTGACTCTTGGAGGCTTTCGACAGACAGACAGACAGATGGACAGACGGACAGGCAGACAGACAGACAGACAGACAGACAGACAGACAGGGACTGGTCAGTTTGTCTGTCTCTCAAAAAACTGCCTCGGCCCGACCAGGGAGGAAACACACACACACACACACACACACACACACACACACACACACACACACACACACACACACACACAGGCTGTGGAATCAGAGCTGGCTCGCAGGGAGACACTTATCAGCCTCCACGACTCCCCAGACAGCTTATTAAACCCTCCTGCCGGGACGCCGAGACCACCGCCGAGCTACTTGCCGGTCACCCCCCCAACCCCTCCAACCCCCGAGAGGAACCAGGGAGGGAGGGACGGGCGTGCACGAGAGGTAACACACACGCACGCACACACAGACCCACACACACACACACACACACACACACACACACAGAAAAACAGCCAGCAGAGCAGTGTAAACACATAACGATTACGCCGCATGTTTTGGGAACGGCGTCAGGCTGTGACTCTGGGGGGGAAACGGTGTTGCCCAACATTTTGACAAACTGATCGTTTTTATAACGGCTCGACAAATATGTACACGTATTATTTGATTGAGTCATTCGCTGATACAAACACGTGAGTTGGGAATAATGTCAGTTGGTCATGACGGGAGGTGCAAAATAACCCCCTCTGAAACAACCCCTCCGCTTTACACTGGGGTCATGATCAGCCAGGCGGCCGGCTGCACATTATCCTGCGTATTACATGTCAACGTACTTTTTTAATGACAGTATTTTATAATTACTATGCCTAGTTTAAGCACGTCCATTCAGAAAAACATTCCACAATCAACGTAGCAAAGTATTCGCCCTCCCGAAAAAAAACGTTGCCCTAATTTACTAATGACTAATTTTACGATATGCGATACGATTACAATACAGTATTTATGTATAATCATGTATATTAATGAATATTAATGTATATCAATATATATTAATGTAAATGAATGTTAAATTTGACGTTTCTGTTCTGATCGTGAAATTCGTCCCGCTGAATGGGGACGCTGGGGGATTTTCATAGCGATGTCTAAATTCACTTCTTGACGTCTTCCACTGTAGTTCCTACGACGTGTCACAAGGTGGCGGCCACCGGCCGACGTGGTGAGCGGGCGCAGGAGTGACGTCATTGCTGCTGTTGAGCGATCGGAACACGTTTACGCTTCCCTCCCGCAGCCTCTCCGCAGGCGTCATCACGCGGCCGTCACGAAAGCCTCCGTTGAAGGTGGGCGCTCGGAACCGACGTTCCAAAGTTCAAAAGTCTCAGCTCATTTCAAGTCGTGCACTTTTTTTTTTTTTTTTAAAGGTTTTTAGTTTTTTTTTGCGTTTGCACGTGTTGAAGGAGGACGCACGACTTACTTCAGCCTCCAGCCCAGAACAGCCTCATCCCATCACCCCGCATCATGTTGCATCTGTTTAAAGTTCGATGTGTGTGTGTTTGTGTGTGTGTGTGCATGTGTGTGTTCATCTGTGTGTGTGTGTGTGTGTGCGTGTGTGTGTCTGGTTAAACTTTTTTTTTTATCTGTCCAGAGACATATCCGCATCAAGCCTGCGATTCCTTTCTGCACGGCTTGTGTTTGGGGGTGGGGGGGGGTCCCGGACGGGCGCGGCCCGCAGCCGGACGTCAGGTCTCGTCCTCCGTCGTCCCAGATGACTGCGCCCTCCGCCAGTTATTTTCCCCAGGCGGCTTCCTTTCCTCCGCCCGCCAACACACAGCAGCTCATCTCCTCCCTCTCATGAGTCACTGGGCCCTGTTACACAACCGCCACAGCCGCATCACATGCACTAAGCCCTGTGTGTGTGTGTGTGTGTGTGTGCGTGCGTGCGTGCGTGCGTTCTGTGGATATAGAACGGAAAATCACTGAAGGGGATACTCCGCTCCGCTTCCTTTATCTCGCCCGGATTCAGATGAGAAGGTCGATGCCAATTCCATCCCAGTGTCCGGCGCAGAGATGTTGCCGAGCGGCGTGCTGACGGCGTTAGCTCAGTGCATGGCTGCGGAGGGAAGCGACTAGCCTAGCTGCCGCGAGATGGGGGGGGGGGGGTGGGGACACCTTGCGGCATCTCAAACGCCGGGTTTTTTCCCTTTAGGGGGACGCGACTTGTGTCACTTAATAAAAACGTTAAAAAAAAAAAAAAAATCTCTGATAAGCTGTGAAGCACCAATTAAAGGGAGTCAGGGTTGCCAGGTCGGAACTGAAGCTGCTTCACGCTCCGGGACATTACGACACGTTTGACGGACGCCGGCGGACTGAACTGGTGACCCGAGAGCACAAAACAGCTCAGGATGTAGCTGCACGTAAAGCCTTTTGATGTTTCAGTTTTTGCCGGCTGGGAAGGAGGTGTATCTCCCCAGTCTGGCAGGAGCTAGGCAAGCTGATCCCCTCCGCAGCCATGCATTGAGCGTACACAGTAAGCACGCGGCCCGTCGCTGTCCCGGGCACCGGACACACGGCGACGACATCGGTATCCGACGCCTCGTCTGAATCCGGGCGAGATAGATAGATATTAAAAACAAATTTCCCCCAAAACTGGAGATTCCCCCCAAAACTCCCTTTTCCTTTTTCAACCTACGAAATGATGTCGTGGCTCAGCTTCGTTAAAAATTGCTTTGCTCGCTCTCCAGAAAAGCCCCGCCCGCCTCCTCCTCTTTTTGTGTCTGTTTGTTTTCAGGGTTTAATTTCTAGTTTTTTTTCTTTTTCTTTTGATAATTCAATGTTTTTAGTTACAAAGAAATATAGTTATGTAATGTTTTCCAAAATATTTATTTTTACTTATCATGATCCAATTTGAACTAATTCAATTTTTTAACTAAATTAACTCATAACTCGTTCTATTTTTTTTGTTATTGATGTGAAAAAGTCTTTCCAAAAACACACATCTAAAAACTACTACTAAATAATATATTCAAATATTTGCGTTCTGAGATTAACTGCAGAATTCTGAGGGGAAAAAAAGTCAAAAACAAAAAGTTTTTTTGGAGCATGTTTCCGTTTATCCCGACACTGTGGAGGGTGGAGACGCGTCGTTTGGAGGGTTGCGTCGTGTCGAGGGGGTGTGTGCGGCGCTTCGCAGCAGCTGCCAACCCCCCCCCCCCCCCCCCCACGCAACACACACACACACACACACACACACACACACACACACACACACACACACACACACACACAACACACACAACGCACACAACACACACGCACACACGCAGGCTGATGGAAGCGTGGCTGACAGCAGCAGGAAGAGGCAACAGCTGCATCTCAGACATGGCAGTTTCCTTTGAAAGCTCCATGAGGCTGAGAGAAGCTGCTCGTCACCACGGCGACGAATCCATCATTTGATTTGTTATTGATGAATCTCCGATCACACAGCGAATCACAGAGGAAATCCATGATGACGAGCGCGGGAATGTCACGGGTTTTACTGCCACAGGGAGAAGAGAGGAACAAGGGGGTCTGCTCTACCTCCACCTCCCTCTACTCCACCTATAACACCACGTCCCTCTACCCCTCCCCACCTCCCTCTACTCTACTTCCATCTGCTCCACATCTACTCCACCTTTATTCTACCTAAACCTTCCCTCTACCACACCTTCCTCTACTGTACCTCCACTCTACCTCTCCCTCTACTCTACCTAGCTCTACCTTTACTCTACCTCTTCTCCGCCTCCCTCTACTCCACCTCCCTCCACTCTACATCTACTCTGCCTTTACCCTACCTCTCCTCCACCTCCCTCTACTCTACATCTACCCTACCTCTACTCCACCTCCCTCTACTCCACATCTACTCTACCTTTACTCTACCTCCTTCCACTCTACTCATATGATCTGATTGTTTACACTGTCAACAGAAAGACAAAGGAGAGGAAAAACGGAGGGATTGAGACAGAGCGACGGAGACGGAGCGATGGAGAGACGGAGCGACGGAGCGGCGGAGCGACGGAGCGGCGGAGAGACGGAGCGACGGAGAGACGGAGACGGAGCGGCGGAGAGACGGAGCGACGGAGAGATGTTCATGAAACAAGTCAAATCTTAATGGAGGTTAAGATTTGACTTGCGCATGTTACGTGGAGGCTGTTACAGAGAACATTAACCGCCCTCCCTCTGAAAGAGTGTCTCCCTCCCTCCCTCCCTCCCTCCCTCCCTCCGAATTTAAAGTTAATTTGATTAGAGCCAACAGAGCAGAGATGATGAAGTGGCTGAAATTAGCCGTCCTGCTCCGCCAAATTGATCCCTTTTTTCTTTTGGGAGGTGATCTCACGCTCCATCCATCCGCCCCGCGAGGCCGAGGGACGGTTCGGCGGGTGGAGGGACGGAGGGACTTTTGATGTTTCAGTTGGAGGGATGGGGGTGATGTCAAACGAGAGACGGAGGCGGAGAGGACACGGGGCGTGGCTTTCGGAAATTGTTCTCAGTTGGGGTTTGTATCGAGATTTGACCTTGGTTGGATCCAAAAATAAGAATGAGTCTGAGAGGCGGTTTGGAACGCCCACCCCTCCCTCCCTCCCTCCACCTCTCCTTCCCTCCCTCCCTCCACCCCTCCCTCCCTTCATCCCTCTTTCTCTCACTCCCTTCCGTGGCCGCTCCATCTCTCCCTCGTCCTGACAGTACTCAGTACACTGTGTGGTCTGTAGTGTGTACTGGCAGCACACTGTGTAGTGTGTACTGGCAGTACCCTATGTATTTTGTAATGTGTACTGGCAGTGCACGGTGTGCTCAGATGTTTTGAAGGAATATTTGAGCAAAGTGACTCGCTCCCTTTTCCCTTTGAAGACACGGTGCGTAACATCGAATCACTGCCAAGGTCAATCCAACTCCACCTCCACCTCCACCTCCACCTCCACCTCGCTCCACTTTGCTCCATTTGCTCTTCTTGCACTTTTTGCTCTCCGCCCACTCACACACTTTAGGTTCCGCGAGCCACTACCGCTTTAACGTATTTCAACCAGGTTAGATTTTTTTGGAAAGCTCCTTCAGCCTGAGCTCCGCCCGTGGCTGGTGCTCTGGGACGTCGACGTCGATCCGCAGGTTGTAGCTCCCTCTCGTCGACTCCATCCCCCCCCCCCCAATCATAATGATAATGGCGTGGATGGGTCACCTCGGCGGAGCCTCCTTTCGGACCCAACCTGCATTCAAACGTCTCGTTTCTAAATGTGTCTTTGGCGTCTGGAAAGCCTCCCGCGTCCCACTTTCGGCGTTCCGCTCCACCCTAACCCCCAGGGGCGGAGGCTGAGCGCCCCGCGCCGGCCTCATTACGCGCTTGGCTAATCGCAGTTTGACCCCCGACTGGAAATAGACGTCTCGGAGGGTGAGCCGGCGAGGAAGACGAAGAGGCTCCATCGCCCTCCTCTTCCTCTTCCTCCTTCTCTTGCTCTTGCTCTTCCTCTTCCTCTTGCTCTTGCTATTGCTCTTCCTCTTCTGCCGCCTCAGGCGTCGCTTCTCGCTCGGCAGGGAGAAAACATCGCTCCGCCCGGGGGCTCAAATCAACGAGGACAGGAAGAAGAAGAATAATAAGATGAAGATGAAGAAGAAGAAAAAGAAAAAGAAGAAGATGAAGAAGAAGATGAAGTTGAAGAAGAAGAAAAAGAAGAAGATGAAGAAGTCGAAGAAGAAGAAGAAAAAGAAGATGGTGAAGATGAAGATGAAGAAGAAGAAGAAGAAGAAGAAGAAAAGATGAAGAAGATGAAGATGAAGGAGAAGAAGAAGAAGGAGAAGAAGATGAAGACGATGAAGATGAAGAAGATGAAGATGAAGAAGGAGAAGAAGAAGATGAGGAAGATGAAGAAGATGAAGTTGAAAAAGAAGAAGATGAAGAAGTCGAAGAAGAAGAAGAAGAAAAAGAAGATGGTGAAGATGAAGATGATGAAGAAGGAGAAGAAGAAGAAAAGATGAAGAAGATGGAGATGAAGAAGAAGAAGGAGAAGAAGATGAAGACGATGAAGATGAAGAAGGAGGAGAAGAAGAAGAAGATGAGGAAGATGAAGAACAAGATGAAGAAGAAGAAGAAGTCAGCTTGTGCTAGCTGAGACTCGCAAATGATTCGTTCGTGGCGAACCGATCCTTTAAACGACTCAGTCGTCCGGAGTCACTCCGGCAAAGGAGTCGTTCGCACAAGAGTCGGAAAATGCAGAAAGAAACTGGAAAGAAAAGAGACGAGAAACGACCGCGGACTAAAATAACAAGAAAAATGTAACAAACCGGGAAAAATTCACAACTGCAGCCGCTGAAAAGAGCCGAATCGTCAAAAAG
Source organism: Zeus faber (assembly GCF_960531495.2). Taxonomy (NCBI): domain Eukaryota; kingdom Metazoa; phylum Chordata; class Actinopteri; order Zeiformes; family Zeidae; genus Zeus; species Zeus faber. Next base: position 26,497,644 of record NC_137205.1, on the reverse strand, counting down.
AGACCTCTCATCCGGGGGAACAGGGATGATTCGGCGACGTCAGAGACGTGGTTCAGGCCGGAGCTTCGCTCCGATCGGACCCTGAATCTAACTCCGGTGAATAAAACACGGACGGACACGGGAGTTTAACGCCAGATCAATACAGCCGCCGGCCGCCGACACAGCGGCTCCCGGACACAGATCTCATCCTCACGGTTGTTTAACTGGAACCGACAGCGCCGGCGGCTCGGGCCTCGCAGGTGTTTGAGTTCAGTCGTATCTGCTGCGCGTTGGAGAGGATTAAAGAGAGCACATCTTTAGAAGGCTCCGTCAGGCTCCATCCGCTCCTGAACCGGAGTCTGTTTATTAGGCAAAGGACATTTTTATAAACAGGGAACTTGTCTCGGTGAGGATCGGCACATTGTGATGGTATATAGACAATTAGAATAAAATTAAATTGAACTCTGGTCTTAACAGAATACAACAATTTTATTCTTCAATTTTCCATGAGCCCTGTTTAGTATTTTTCTACTATATTCTTTATATTTTTATTATTATTATTTATTATTATTATTATTATAATTATTAATAATAATAATAATAATAATAATAATAATAATAATAATAATAATAATAATAATAATAATAATAATAATAAAAATAATAATAATATTTTATTATTATTTTATTTGCTTTATTGATATTGGCTTTTTTTTTCAAGTGTGCTGCTCTGACACCGGCATAAATAAAGTAAGTGTCTGTCTGTCTGTCTGTCTGTCTCTCTGTCTGTCTGTCTGTCTAAAATGTGCAAAATAAATTGCCAGTATTGACTGTGGCTTTAATTGTCAATGTAGTTGGGGTAAACATTCCTGTACAAGATGAATATGTATACAATAATAATGCATACATAACAATACAATAATATGGACAGATAATGGATGCGTTGGGTCAAAATGATTATCTTCACTTTTCTATTGCACAAGTTGGGGTGTGTGTGTGTGTGTGTGTGTGTGTGTGTGTGTGTGTCTGCTGGGATGTTGTTGTCCAGACGCCATATTTACAAATGAGTTATTTAAAAGCTGTTGCCATAACTATGTTATCCATTTGATAAAAAGAAAGCTAAATATCATAATTTATGAATTTGGTGATAAATTATAGTTTTTTTTTCCCTCCTCCACTTCATCAATATTCAGTAAGGTAATATTTCATAGTATTCAATATTTAATCTTCTTCTCACAAACGATTTGTTCCAGTTATGAGGGGGAGGTCCTGAGAGAGAGGCTTCGGTGACGATTCGGGAAATACCAAACACTGCACACGCACACACACGCACACACACGCGTGCACACACACACACACACACACGCTACATCTATGCAGATGCAGATTCTGACGGATGTTATGGAAGTAGCTCAATGCCGTATTGTTCATAAACAGGAACTGGTATCCTGGGCTTTTTTATTTTTATTTTTTTTGGCACCTTAGGGTTCAGAATCTTAAAAAAAGGCTTAAAGGACACAAAGATCCACGGCAGTGGATAGGAAAAAAAAAAAAAATATATATATATATATATATAAATAAATCCTCAGGGTTTTGACAGGGACTCTGATGAGCTTAATTTCTCCTACAAATTGAAGCGTTTCTGGAAGTGATGTGCCACGCCCCGTCGTCTGTCACATCAGTTCAATCAGTTCAGCCTCAGGCTCTGCTCCAACGCCTCATTATTCCCTGATTAAGCTGCTGAGGCTCCGTGACGGAGTTTGCTCTGCTTTGATCCACCGAGCTGGAGACACAACGTCCTGAGGAGGAGGCGAAGCCGTCCCCAAAACCTGTCTGTCCGTCTCACCTCCCGTCTCACTGTCCGTACGTCGGACCGTCCGGCTCACCGCCCGTCTCACTGCCCGTACGTCGGACCGTCCGTCTCACCGTGCGTCTCACCGTCCGGCTCACTGCCCGTCTCACTGTCCGTCCATCTTTGACTCTAAGCGAGGATGCCGTATTTTATTTATCTTCTATTATGAGCAGTTTTTTTATGCAGAACAGCGGAAAAAAAACAACCTTAATTGTCATACAAATAATTGGGATTAATAATGTAATTGCAAACAGCAATTACATTTAATTACCATAATTAATAACTTAATAGATTTTTGTTCATTTTATCCCACTTTAATGGCGGTTGCAACATTTCTAACATTTGGTTGAAATCCCCCGATAAATTCGGATGTAAGCATGATACCACAGAATCTAATGATTGGACGGCGATTTTATTCGGCGGCGATGATGTAATAACTGTGACAGCTGTACAACCAACCATGTGATATTTGGACGAATCACAGAGGGGCGGGGACAATTTCAAAATGGTCGTCAAAATCGGTGAAAAAAGAGAAAAAAAAAAGGAACCAACAGAACAGTTGGTTTCTTGTTCTGAACGTGTCTTTTTTCCCCTCTTTAGGGCTGAGTAAACTGGCTCCTTTAGTCTCCAACATCCAGCTCTGAGAACCTACAGGTGAATCCACAGTGTAGGTTCTCTAGTCAGTGACGACCCACTGATCACGCATTCCTCCGCTCCAACGATGCCGTTTTCCTTTTTCTTTTGGGTTTTTTTTTTGGTTTTTTTTTTCCTTCGCAAACCGTTTCATTTCCCGACTCAGCGCTTTTTCCCGGGCCCAGACTTTTCTATGAACACACCTCATTTGAATTTCCGCTCTCGGGCGGATGTTGGCGGCCAATTAAAAACACTTAGGAAATTATTTTCTCGCTATATAAAAAAAAAAAGAAAAAAAAAGACAAATCTGTTGCGTTCCGTTTCAGGTCGGTGGCCGTTGAAGACGAAGGGGGATGCGTGGTTATTTCTTTTTTTTTTGTCTTCCATCCGCCCGGCTGAGCGGGAAGTTCTGGGGTGAGAGGGTTTTTTTTTTGTTTTTTTTTTAGCGCTGGAGTCCTGCGCTGAAGCGTGCATTCAACTCATTAGCTCCACTTGTCACCTTCCACTATAAATAACGGAATGAACGGCTGCTGACACACTTTCCAAGCACGCATTAGACGCTTCTTACAGCGCCGTACGTGTGATGTCCCACCCGGCTCCCGAGAGACTTCCCTTCCTGTGTTCCCCGCCTGTGTGATTGTCTGCCCCGCCCTGAAGAGTTTCACCTGTCCCTTGTTAAGGTCCCTGTCAACACAATTACCAGGCTTGTTTCTAAACACATTATAGATGTTAGAAAGTAACTGCTGAAGACACACGGAAAGACTGAGTGATGTGGAACTGAATTGTGGAGTTAAATTTATATATATATATATATATATATATTTATACGTGTATATATGGTTGTGTATATATGTATGTATGTATGTGTATATATGTGTGTATATGTATGTATATACAGTATGTATGTATGTATATATATGTATGTATATGTATATATGTATGTATGTATATATGTATATATGTATATATATATGTACTGTATATTTACATGTATATTTGTATGTGTATTAGCGTCAGTGGTTCTCTCACTCAATCATGAGCAGTTACTACAGCCTACACCAGTTTGCTTCCTATGCGATGGCGCCTTGGTCCCTCAAATGCATCTTCCCTGGATGCCAGAATACACACCACAGCTCGGTCTCCTTGTTCACGTCTCCGTTCCGTTCCGAGCGTGGTGGCTGTCGAACTGCCTTTTTTTTTTTTTTTTCAGGAAGTTGAAACCTAAGAAAACGTGTAACCTTGGCGATTATTATTATTTTTTTTAATCATTCAAATTTGGCTGGGTGGTTAACAGCACATTTTTTTGTGGCGTGACAAACTCAGAACACATATTTATTGTTGCTTTACGGGGACCTCAGCCTTCCCTCCCCGCGTGTATTTAGGCCGTGTGATCCCCTCCCTCTGTGCCAGTTTGTCTTTGAAACCATGTGCCAAGCGTCCCGGTTGTCCTCGCCCCCCCCCCCTCCGCCCCCGGTCTCCTGGTGAGTCCCTGCTCCGTTTCCTGGAACTCGCCTTTGCCGTCTTCCCTCCGAGTTGTTTTCCCGCTCTACTGACCACCTGTGTACCCGACCGCCTCGCCTCGTCTACTCCCTGTCGCACTGTTTGCTCCGCAGACTGTCTACCTGTGTACCCACCCTGTTCACCTGAAGACGGCTCTCTCTTTCGCCAAAGTTCCTGTCTCCGAGTCGTGCTATGGAGTCCTCTTGCCTGTCTTTCCACCGGTCGTTACAGTGCGTACAATTATGTTGCAATTCAGGTCTGCACTCATTTAGGAAATGAGCGCCATCCCCCCCAACATAATTATCATTAACGAAAACAGAAACTAAGAGAAAAAAAAATCGAATCTGTCGTGACGACAGTGAAAATAAAGCGTTTCCCTAAACCAAAACTGAAATTGTCAGCACGCCATTCAAAATGAACTGAAATACTATTCCATATGTAACACATAAATGTTTTCTGCTTGACGTCAGTCAACAGCAGGGAACTGAATCCACTAGGGGGCGTTGCAACCAGCTTCACCAACCTCCAGCGCATGATACAGTTTGCTGATTTGGCCTCGATTTCAAAACGGATCCTTTTTGTCTCTCGATTTTTCTGAATTGAGCTGAAGCTGAAACCCAACTGAAATAGCCGAGAGGAGTCCAGAAACGAGAAAATACGAACAAGTAAAAAAAAAACCTCAAATAGAAACGGCCCAAATCTCATCAAATTGGAAATGTGAAACTGTGAAAAAGTGTAGTTGAAGTGACCTTGACCTCCCTCCGACCGCATAGTGTGATCACCTCCAGTGGCTTTAGCTTTCGTATGGAGGGCAAAGCCTGGTTGGAAAAAAAGAAACAAAAAAAACCCCACATGAAAAACCTGGGTTCTCAATCAGCGGTGAACTCTTGGGAAATTAATTAGCAACTTTTGATCAGCCCGGGCTGTAATTGGTTCAAATCAGCCTCAAACCTTCATCCAAAGTGGTAGAATAATTGCTTGTAAGCAGAGAGATTAATCTTCATTCACAGCTCACAACGCAACGTTTCATGCTTTCATTAGAGCGCGAGTTCCTTTGAGTTCCCGCCCTGAACAGCGCATCGCAATTAACCAGAAGTTTAAAGAGGCTACATGGTGCACATGGGAAACACCGGCGAACAAGCGCAGAGACGCTGGGTTGCCGGGAGAGGATTTCGTATTTGTACGTGCAAACGCGTGCAAGCGGATCCCAGTGGCGGCATGCGTGGCCGTTGAAATACTGTGGATTGACGCCGCCGAATACAAACCCCCGTATTAACATGAAGTCTTGTGGCGGCGCCGCGGCGGTGAGCTGGGATCATTTCTATGCATATTTGAGAGAAAAAAGAGAAAGATAATAAGATAATCGAGAGAAAAGGAAAAAGATGAACCTGAGATTCCGTTTTGTCTGGTTTATCGTTCAAATCCCAAAAATATAAAAGATAGATAATCCCGTCCCGCGCACGGCACCGCGTCATTTCCGGCGTCACTCCTCGCCTGTGTTCTCGTGAAAAAGGTCCCGGTGAAAACTCCTGGTGAAACATCTTGTGATGTGTGACGCCCCTGTCGCAGATCAGTCACGGAGTGTGAGACCACAACAAGCACGAGACAGAGAGTTGTGGAGCTGGAGTAGATCGAGAGCAGTGGTGGAGTAGAGCTGGATAAGAGGGAGGTAGAGTAGAGCTAGAGTAGAAGGAGGTAGAGTAGGGGTAGAGTAGAAGGAGGTAGAGTAGAAGGAGGTAGAGTAGAGCTAGAGTAGAAGGAGGTAGAGTAGTGGTGGATAACAGGTAGAGTAGAGGTAGAGTAGAAGGAGGTAGAGTAGAGGTGGATAACAGGTAGAGTAGAGCTAGAGTAGAGGTAGAGTAGAAGGAGGTAGAGTAGAGGTGGATAAGAGGTAGGTAGAGTAGAAGGAGGTAGAGTGGAGGTAGAGTAGGAGGAGGTAGAGTAGAAGGAGGTAGAGTAGAGCTAGAGTAAAAGGAGGTAGAGTAGTGGTGGATAACAGATGGAGTAGAGGTAGAGTAGAAGGAGGTAGAGTAGGGGTGGATAACAGGTAGAGTAGAGGTAGAGTAGAAGGAGGTAGAGGAGAGGTAGAGTAGAAGGAGGTAAAGTAGAGGTAGAGTAGAGGTAGGTAGAGTAGGGGTGGAGTAGATCGTGGGCATAGTAGAGTAAAGGTGGATAAGAGGGAGGTAGAGTAGAAGGAGGTAGAGTGGAGCTAGAGTAGGGGGACATAGAGTAGAGGTAGATAACAGGTAGAGCATAGGGAGGTAGAGTAGAGCTAGAGTAGAAGGAGGTAGAGTAGAGCTAGAGTAGAAGGAGGTAGAGTAGAGGTGGATAACAGGTAGAGTAGAGCTAGAGTAGAGGTAGAGTAGAAGGAGGTAGAGTAGAGGTGGATAAGAGGTAGGTAGAGTAGAAGGAGGTAGAGTGGAGGTAGAGTAGGAGGAGGTAGAGTAGAGGTAGAGTAGGAGGAGGTAGAGTAGAGGTGGATAAGAGGTAGGTAGAGTAGAAGGAGGGAGAGTGGAGGTGGATAAGAGGTAGGTAGAGTAGAAGGAGGTGGAGGTAGAGGTGGATAAGAAGGAGGTAGAGTGGAGGTAGAGTAGGAGGAGGTAGAGTGGAGGTAGAGTAGGAGGAGGTAGATTAGAGGTAGTGTAGAGTAGAGCATATCTTATATGCGTAGAGCACGTTTTCAAGCACCATTTATAGAAAGTCATTAAAGTCGCAGCAAAATGAACACGATGCTTCACATTCTTCCAAACCAATGTGTTCTCTCCCTCCCTCTCCCTCTCTCCCTCTTTCTCTCTGACTCAGTAGCTGCTTCTTTTCAACCTCAAACCCCTCCAAACACCTGCTGTTGGAAAGAGAAAAAGCGGCGTGTCATCGCCCGCCAAAACGCCGCTCTCCGATCGGTGTCAGCCGACAATCACCATCTGGACCGGGGAGACGCTCCGAGTGGCTCTGGAGGCAGAACAGCTGCAGACTGAACATCAGGGCGTCGTTTGCGAGGCGCCCTTTAGCGCCTCGTTTGGATCCTTTTCTTCCTCACTTCCTCGCTGATGTCGCCCCTTGTTTGGGCGCGGATGACGCTAACGATCATTTGAACGTGCGCGCTGCCGCCTCAGCCGCCCTCAGTTCTACGCGGTGGTTTTGTTCCGCGGCGACGGCGACACCAATCATGAACAAAACAACCAACACCGGCGGCGGCGGCTTCCACAAAACGCCGCATTTAAATTCTTGCAAGATTTTGTTCTCGGGAAAGGAGCCTCTGAAGAACAGCGAGGTGGGAAACCGGAGTCCTTTGATTCGGCGTGTACCTCGGCTGAGCGCCAACTGTTCCTAAACTGGATGCCTGTTCCACACGGAGGCGCTCTGTCGGCGCCGTCGCAGGCAGAACCGCTGGAGGGCCCTGTGCCAAAACAATCCACCGCTCAGGTCTCCACGGGTCCCGGAAGTTGGGCCCAACCTGGCACACAACCCTACCCAAAACGTACCCAACTGACCATAACAAAAAAGTAGACCGGGCCCCGGGTAGTCGGGTTTGGGCAGACCAACGAAGACCCCTACTCCACATGGAGAAGGCCCCAGAAGGGAAGGACGTATCTGTCGGGGCCTCTGAAGATGCTCTACAGTAGCACCGTGAGCCTGATCTTGGGACCTTTACCGTTCGGTCCTAATGAGCAGCTCGTCGGGTCTTTAAAGGTACTGGAAACATTTTGTTATTAATATGTAATTAATATGAGGTTTGGGACAACCGCAACGGGCAGACACGCCGAGGAGAAGCCACCGAAGAAAAAACCCCCGACGAACGCCGCCCTTTGCGGAAACGTTCGTAAGGCTACGATCCCGTCAAATCCGATGGGTCGCTCATTTCGGAGACCCCATGACCTTCTGATTTCAGTGCCGCCCTCAACACAGCCACGTCACCCCCCCCCCTCCTCCATCCAACCGCAGGGTCCTCCCCTTCCTACTGGAGGACATGCAGGACTCTGGGAGATAAGGATTCTTATCAGGGCCTGTGCAGGTGTTTGGCGAAGTGGCAGCTCGTAGCAGCTTCTCTGAGGCACGATTGGCCGGTGGGATTCCACTGGAGATGGAGTACTTGATTATGGCCAATTCCAGAAATGTCTTTAGTTGAGTTACGCCTATTTTTTTAATGATGGAGTTTTGACGCTCCCCCACTCTGAAGGTCACCTTTCCTAACTTCAGAAAAGAAAATAAAAAACTGTGGTCCGTTTCGAAAGAAGATGAGTAATCATTTCACGAGATACATTTTTTGTTCTTATTTTTTCTCAAATTTTCTCGACCTCTCTGCCACATTGGCAGCTGCCTCCACGTGATTCAAGCCTTTTTATAAATGAACTTTCCCTCCTATTTCGACGCTCAGGAGGGATGTCAGGGAGTGGCTGGGGTTGGAAGACCAGCGGTCTGGGGGGTCCGCCGATGGTCAGCACGTCGTGATGTATGAATCCCCTCGTGGTTCGGGAGTCCAGACACCTGCTGCCGCGGAGATAAGGACAGAAAAGCAATCACAGCGACCACCCAGCAGCCGTCCTCGCTCGCTCTCTCCAGGTCGCCCCCCTCGCTCGCTCTCTCTCTCTCTCTCTCTCTCTCTCTCTCTCTCTCTCCACGTCGGCCACCGCTGCGGTACTTAGGGTGGAGAGGAGGGTGAAGTGAGCGAGGAATAAACCCTCTGCAGCCTTCGGCCTTTTCGGGCGTTTCGGTGTTTGCTATTTCGCAGCTGAATAATAGCATAGTCGAAAGTCCTACCCCCAGACGCCCGATTTCATGCGCGGCAGAATTTGTCGTGACATCCATCTGATAAAATCTCAATTCCACTTACAGACGGACCAAAAGTCATAGGTCCAAAAATGCTCTAATTTGTTAAACCTAGCCAATTTGGGTTTTTCTCAACTTAAAATGCAAATTTAAACTTCGCGATTTCAGGCTGGAAAAAAACGAATTAAAATGTTGATTTTAGAAAAGTGCATTTTTTTTCTCAGTGTATAAACATCGCTGGACAAGTTCAGAATCTGTGCTTTCTCCGGGTTTTTCTGGGCTTGGTTCTACAAACAAAGTTATTAGAATAAGTTATTACCAAACCCACCAGCAACAAACAGCCCCTTTAAGGGGGGGGCCGCGGGGCTGGATGGTTCGGTCCTGCCCGCGGATCCCGTGCACCTCGCCGCCTGTTTCGTCCGTCATCGCAGACTAACTTTACCGCCGGCAGAGGTCAAGGACGCCCGTCTGGCCCTCGCCCGGAATGTCTGGGTCTCTCCGGAGAGCGTTCCTCATTAGCGCCGGGCCGACGCAGGATTAGGGGATGGATCTTCCACTCATCAAGGCGGAGGTTTCGTCAGCTGCCGCAGTCAAGCAACGCGGAGCGGCCGCTTGAATTATTCATTTCCCGTTTACGGCGGCAGGCGGCAGGTGCGTGGCCCCCGAGACGGGCGCCCGGGAGGCGGAGGGGGACAGGACGCGGAGCGCCGCCGCCCCTCCTTCGCACCAAAAATAAAGAACCGAAAATCTCCACCGGACTGCGTCGGCTGCTGTCTTAATTTAGCCGGCGCAAACTGGGACTGAAATATTCCTCACAACACTTTTTTTCTCTTTCTTTTCTTTTTCAAAATGAAATAGAATAGGCTAGACGCATTTGTCACCCTGCTGTCGGAGACTAAGACTTGTTTCAATCCAGAAATTGGTGCGACCATAAACACTTATTTATTATTGGCCCTATTATGGCCAATAATTATTAAATTAAATTAAATTAAATTAAAAAAATTTGGCTTTATTCTTGTATTTTAATTGAATTTTTCAATTTAGTATTGGTTGTTGCATCCATCGACGCTGATGTTGGGCAGTCGGGAGAAAGGTGGCCACGGCCGTTGCCTGTCTCAACTTTAATAGGATCTCAATTATTACTACTTTTTAATAATTGCAATTGGCCTTTCCCATTAATTAAATAGTTCAACTGCCCTTGTATAGGCTGATTTACAATATTGCAAAATACATATTGGCCAGTAGTCCCCAGAGCATAGAGGGGTTTGGTTTTATTTTCCAAACATCCGATGACTCAAATGAGACGTCTGAGCCTTCTGCTACCCCACAGAACCACAGCGGAACATCATCTACTTGATAAAGTGTCTCTCCGGTCAGTGACCTCAGAAACTACAATTTACCACTGAGGATGTAGATCGCCTGGGAGCTTTTCATGGAAATATAGACACAATCGGTTCATTAAATGTTATCAGATGAATGAAATCCAGGTGACTCCCCAGGGGGCCGTTTGGGCAGGATGAGCTCAAAGGACCAGAAAAGGAACATTATTTTCCTGCGTGTAGTGGGTGGAACGTGGCGCTCAGTAGTCCCGTGTGGAAGCGGCGGGTTGCTCTCGTTTGGGTGCGTTGGCAGACGGCGGCGCGTCGGGAGGAGAGGCGGAGGGAAACGGAAAAAAAACAAAACGGCGAAAAAGGCCGCAGAGCCCGCGCTGCTGCCACTGGAGCGGCATTTACGGTAACCTTTTCCTTCCCCCGCCTTTAATAACCCGGCACTGAAAGCGCGGAACACGCACGATGGCGACTCTCCGGGAAGCATCAGGCATTACGAGCCGGTCTCCAGGGGCCCCCGTCGCACGGGGGCCCAATAAACCGACAGGGAGAAGCTCAGCACTAAGTCAATGCAGCGCCGCTGAGTGTCCGCGTGAGACAGTGGAAAAATTAACAACTGTCAGAGAAGGCGAAGGAGATGGAGAGGCAGTGGGTTCAAAATAAAAGCAGTGCCGTCAAAATAAGAGCAGTACCATCAAAATAAGAGTAGTGCCGTCAAAATAAGAGTAGGAACATCAGAATATGAGGTGTCCCATTAAAAAAAGAGTAGCGCCGTCAAAATAAGAGCAGTGCCGTCAAAATAAGAGCAGTGTAGCCAAAATAAGAGTAGGACCATCAGAATACGAGTAGTACCATTAAAATAAGAGCAGTGCCGTCAAAATAAGAGTAGTGCTGTCAAAATAAGAGTCGGACCATCGGAAAACGAGTAGTACCTTTAAAATAAGTGTAGTACCTTCAAAATAAGAGAGGTGCCGTCAAAATAAGAGCATTGCCATCAAAATAAGAGTAGTGCCGTGAAAATAAGAGTAGTGCCGTCGAAAAAAAGGTTAATTCACCAGACTGGTGGCAACTGGTACTAAAAATGTCTGATGCCATTAGACTCTTTTGCAACACGCTGGCACCCTGTCGGTTTTGTTTATTTAGACAGGAATGGAATACCAAAGTGATTCGCAGGAATTCAATCTGGGTCAGTCAACCTGAACAATGGGCCCTGACAACTGATAGCACAAGAATAAGCCTCCTGTTTAAACACACACACTTTTGGGGACGTTTTTGGGGATGTTTACACGCATGCACGCACGCACACAGACACAGATACACACACACACACACACACACACACACACACAGAAACACACACACACACACACACACACACACAAAAACACACACAGACACACACTAATCCCCCATAGGTCACACACAAAGTAAATGAGCTCCGCTGTGCAGAATGCACTGCAAAGACAAATCTTAACAAGGCAGAAAATATTGATGATATACAGTGAATTTTGTGTTGTATTTTGAGACAAATTGGCTGGTCGAGTTAGAAATAAAATGGTTTAAGCTAATTTTAGGGATTAATTTGAGTAAAATAAGCAGGCCGTTAACACTCTCCGCCGTGAAAGAAGATTTCCTTCTTGTTGAAAAAAAAATCTTTAAAAAAATTTAATATTATTTTGTTATTTCTTTGTATTTGACCTTTTTTTTTTTTTTTTTTGCAGTCTGAGGACATCTGCAATACGAACATGCACACATGCATAGTACATGAGTCGCCAGCAGGTACACACATCCGTACAAACAATCAAGTGAGGGGAGAACCAGACCGACACTGACACAAACAAAGTGACAAACAGCTAAACGACACCGTCAGCTGTCTCCTCCGGCCGCAGGACGGAAACCAAAGTCGCTCTCAGGGAAGTGGGTTCACTCGGGCGCCATGTTGGAAAGGCTCCAGGCAGGTACGTTTGTGGCCAACAGCCCCAGACCCTTATATTGCAGACGGAGCGCTCTGGCATACATATCACCGTTTGCATTTCACATTTGGATGCAACGGTGATTTGTAAACAACACAGAATATTAAATGCTCACTGTGCGAACCTTAAAAGCCTGATTTGGGGTTGTCGTTTTTTTTCTTTCCCTGTGCCATACAAACGACCACAGAGGTGCGAGTATGGTTTCGCTGATGACACACTATCGGTGCCTCCATCTTTAGGGCGTAGTGATTTTCCCATTAAAAACTAATGGAGTGCTGCGTCTCCTCTGTAATAACACTGTCTCTGCAACCAGCCCTCTGAGACAGGACGTGCAAATGGCTGCCACCTCTCCCTCTCTCTCTCTCTCTCTCTCTCTCTCACCTTCCCCTCTTCTCTTTCTCCCTCTCCCTCGGTTCCCCTCCCTTCGCCTGGTTGCCGCACACAGACCCATGACGAGATTTCAAAGGCGGCCCCGTCGAAAATTGCGAGAGTGCTCTCCGGCTCCGTCGCGGGCTGCTTACAGGGAGGGAATTATAAAGAGGAGAGAAAAATAAGTTTCCCCCCCGAGCGGAGGATCCCCGCCGGCCGCGGGATCCACGTAGGCCTACTCCGGATCAGAACCCTCCCCGTGCGCGATCCGTATCAATCATGGGGCATCCGTACAACTTTTCATTCGTTTCCAGAAGGCGCTTCAGGACTTCTCCCCCTGGCGGCGGCTCCTCAGTCAAGAGGTTTGATCGCTGAGGTGGAAAAGCGCTGAATGTTATTAGATCCTGGAGAGCGGGAGCTGCAGGGAGGGCTGCACAGAAAAACACCGGAGCCGTGAAGGCTGCAGGCACATTGTGCCGATCACACTCTAGCTAGTTAGTGTTTGAGGAAGCGGCTACAATTTACCCAATTGCAGAATGTCGGCCCCTGTAGTTTTACCGCCCGACAGGCACAGAGTTTGCAAAATAATAATAATAATAATAAATAATAAAATAATATTTTTCCCCCTACGTTTTTGGAACTTAAAAAGTCATAAAACGCTGTTTGAAATGATTTGTTTGTCGGTTAAATTACACTACAACTGTGGTTGATTTTCCCTTCAATTTGTAGGGGATGACGGGACCCCTCTACTCTACCTCTACTATATCTCTACTCTACCTCTACTCTGCCTCCTCTACATTTGCCTCGACTCTATTTCCCTGTACCTTTACTCTACCTCCCTAGACTCTCCCTCTACCTCTGCACTGCCTCTACTCTGCCTCCCACTGTCTGCTCTACCTCTACCTCCACCTTTACTCTACCCCTGCCTCCCTCCACTCCCCCTCAACTCCACCGCTGCCTCTCACTACTTCTAAATTACCTCTTAACTGCCTCTGCTCTGCCTCTACTCTGCCTCTGCTCTGCCTCTACTCTGCCTGTGCTCTGCCTCCCACTATGTCTACTCTACCTCTACCTCAACTCTACCCCCTCCACCTTCACTCTACCCCTGCCTCCCTCCGCTCCCCCTCGACTCCAACGCTGCCTCTGCTCTGCCTCCCACTACGACTACTCTACCTCCACTCTACCCCCTCTGCCTTTACTCTACCTCTCCCTCTCCTCTACACATGCTCTTCCTTTACTCTACTCCACCTGCAGACGACCTCCCTCTACCTCTACTCTACCTGTCGTCTAGCTCAATATTCATTCATTAATTTGTCTGGCTGTCGGCCCGTGCTGTGTAGGTGTGAGTGTGTTTCTGTGGCAAATCTACGCTTCCACTTCAATCAATTCTCCGACGAGGGTAATTTCCACTAAATTATAGTGAAATGACACCATTTCTTGTTGTACTGCCAACCTCATCTCCAGGACCACCTGGGGCCTGGCAGAGCGCCCGTTGAGTACCACTGTTTTACGACACGGTCATTCCGAGAGCCAGACCTCAAATACTACACAGAGTCGATACAAACAAACTAAAGATCTAGGGTGATTAGCGCTCCATGGGGCGGTCGTGACCCTTGGCAGAGGACCATCTGACCGTTAGGGTCTGGACCCAAACCCCACCCCGCGGTGCGTCTGGTCCGTCACCGTCTCCCGAGACAAAGAGGATTTAGCCCCTAATCGGGGTTTTAACCAGAGCAGGGGACGGACTCTGAACAACAGCACTCCAGAGAATCCGACTAATCAAGACATCACGAACATCATACCGCCGACAATTACCCCTAATGGAATCAGTCCTCGCTCTGATTGATCGGGACGAGCGAGTCAGGCAGAGAGCGAGAGGGAGAGAGAGAGAGAGAGAGAGAGGAAGAGAGAGAGAGAGAGAGAGAGAGAGAGAGAGAGAGAGAGAGAGGAAGAGAGAGAGAGAGAGCAGGCAGGCAGCAGGGTTATTTGACTTGACTATAATTTAGTGTTTTGTATGTAATTATGCCTCCGTTGCCAAGGATACCAGTCTTTCTGAGTAAGTGGGCTCCCCAGAGTCCACCTGTCGTCTACCCTGAACAGCGGCAGGAAATCCCACTTCTCCACCACTGCAGCCGCTCTCCGAAAAAAAAACAAAAAAAAACACAAAACAACACACCAAAATTCACCAAAATACAATGTATGTGGGAGGCAGAGCATATATATTGATATGTTTAGCATTATTTTGTGTAATTTGAGAATTATTTGAGAATTGAGTATTTCAAGACTGAACAATTGGAAAGGAATAATAACGTAGTTGAAAAATGAATTGTGATCCTTCAATGCCTAGTTCTACATTGATGACCCAGAATTGAAATTCAGTATAATATTTATTTACTTCACCACCGTTCTATTCCCCTGTCAAGCGCTTTGAATTGCCCTTGTGTGTGAAACGTGCTAAGATAAGAAGACACTTGATTAATCCCCGGGCGAGAGAAATACAGCTGTTGACAGCAGCAGAGTTGTTAGAAAAGGGCAAGAAAATAAAATAAAAAATTAAATAAAAAATGAATGTGTGCAAATAAAAGATTATGTGTAATAATATGTAAAACATATGTAGACAAACATCTATAAACAGAAGATAACAGGGAGCAGCACTATGTGTAAACAGGGAGCAGCACTATGTGAACTAGTGGGCACAACATGGGAAAATGGCAGGTAAAATAAAGTACAAATAGTATATAGTATAAAGTGCAGAGCAATAATATTAATAGTAGTACTGGTAAATATGTGTATAGAAATATTGTATGAATATAATGTATATATAAATAAATAAATATATATATATATATATATATAGTTCGGTGATAGCACAATAGTGAAAGTAATTATTATTACATTATATTGTATTATCAGGGTTCCATCCCACTGTGATGGAACCCTATTGTTATTAACCTGATTATTATTATTATTCTCCTTGGAAACGTGTTTGTATATCGCCTTCCCAGCTTGATGTCGGCGGGGTGCTTCGATTGATGTTTTATTCTTTTGCCCTTTTTGCAAATATAAACGGATTCCGTTAGATCTAACGCGGCGCCGTGTACCTCCTGCGGCATTGGAGACTGTGCTAACACACAAACTATAGGACTCGAAAACAGTCCAAAGCATATTCCGTGTTCGTGTCCTTGGTTTGAATCGTGTCCGTTTTATTTTAGTCCCAAAAGTTTAAAAAGTTGATGAAATGTCTCTGAGGGACGTGCAGTGTTTAATCCATTTGAATGGAAGCGTGCTGTTGGGAACTTCCACACGGAGTGATTTCCTTCCACAGAGACACCGTGAGGCAGGAGTCTGAGGACTACAGGTAGTAGACAGACACCTTCTCATTTTTCGGATAAAATCATAACACGCAACAAGTATATCCTTGTATTAGTAATTCAGCATGTCACCAGGACTCTGGGTTCATGGGAAACTCGGAAAATTGTAACTCGTTTTAGACGTATTGCTGGTGTAAGGATGAGCGACAGCACGAATTGATGCTACGTTCCATGGGAACTCGGAAATTTGTAATTGGTGTCGATAACGGGCCCTGTATATTGCTGCCTGCAGCTATATTTATTATTATTATTATTATTCTTATAGTGACAGCCCACTGCTCCGAGATACGTAAGATACCAGGATGGGAAAATGCAGAGAACCAATTTCCTTATATAATAATCATTAAAATAAAAACAATATTAAGGATCAATGAATGGCAGGAATAATAATTGTGGTGTAACTAATGGAAGTATCATAAAAAAAAAAAAAAATATATATATATATATATATATATATGTATATAATTACAACTGCAAATAAAAATACTCGAACCGAAAGGGGGAGCTTAGGTGAAGGGTTCGGGGTTCCGGAGAGGAGGGCAGTGGAGGAATGGAGTAATTATTTTCCTGATGTGGGCTGTAGATACTGTAGATAAACCTGCACGAAATAAACTGTACCGATGCGCTGCAGGATAAAGCCACAGAGTGCACAGCGAGCGTGCACCGTCCCACACGTACGTACATGAACGCTCCTCTGCTGCACAGCCCGGGCTGATGAGGTGACAAAGAGGATATGATCATAATGGGCCCCATCCCAGTGACGCCATTCAAACTACTCGAGGTAGAGTAGAGGTAGAATAGATGGAGATAGAGTAGCAGAGGTATAGTAGAGGTGGAGTCGAGGTGGAGCAGAGGGAATCAGTTCCGCCCGGAGGCAGGACGCCTCGAAAGGCCTTTAACTCCATGGACAACATTGCAGCTCTTCTCCCACCAGGAGCAGGACAGAAGCCAAGATGGAAACAAACGTGCACGGCTCTGGGAGGAGAGCTGGCTCCAAACAGTGAAGGGCTTTCGGGACGTTATGCGTGGGAAAGAAGCAACGGGTAGAGGTAGTAAGAGTGGAGTGGAGCGTCATCACTGGGCCACGGTGGAAACGCCACGGAGTGAGAAACAACGGGGAGGCAGGGAGGGAGGGAGGGCGACGTCCGGCCCAGGCGCTCAGCAAACACAACGTAGGAGCCGAGGCTGGAAGCTCTGATTTGGGCGAATCCACTCCCCCGCCTGCGCATACATTTGTGCGGCGGCTTCTTCAACTGCGCGCACACGCACGCACACACACACACACACACACACACACACACACACACACACGCGCACGCCGATCATGAACGCATGCGATGGGGGTCACCGCCGTGATTAGCCCCATCCTGCTAATCGCACCTTATTAGACGCACCTGCGTATGAAGTGATTATCGCCATAGAAACGTTAAATATGAAGCTGCTATATTCGTGTATTATTATTATTATTATTATTATTATTATTATTATTATTATTATATAACTGCAGAGAGCTGCCGAAGCCAGGGACTCACGAAAAGCGGAAATCAAACGTCCTCACAAGACGCCCCAAATACCGTATAATCTCTCACATCATTTTGCATGAAAACACGAGCGTGCGCGCTCACACACACACACACACACACAAACGCTCACACACACACGCACGCGCACGCTCTGTGCTGCTGCGGAGAAAAGACATTGCTTATCAGCCTTCTCATAGAGAAGCAGGGAATGAAGGCATTTACTGAAATGAAAGCGGCGGCTTTTGCAGATAAGCCGAGAGAGACGGAGCCCGACTAAGCTCCGGGATTGGACTGAGCCGACGGAGGGAAGAGGAAAGAAAGGAGGGGAAGAGCGAGAAGAGTTGGGAGGGAGGATGGACGGGTTGGAGGGCGGCCCGGAAAGACTGCCTGGAACGGACGCACGGACTGACGGAGGCAATCGGCCCGAGTGGAGGGGACGCGAGAGGAACGAGCGATCGGCTGATGAACAAACTGAGCGGAGGATGGTGCAGCTTTTCCACTCGCGACTTATAGAAAGCATATTCGGAGGATCAGAGTGTGAACGGCATTGTGTGTGCGTGTGCGTGTGTGTGTGTGTGTGTGTGTGTGTGTGTGTGTGTGTGTGTGTGCGTGTGCGTGCGTGCGTGTGTGTGCGTGTGCACAGCTGGCACGTCAGCCCACACGGCGCTGGGCTGCGCGCCGCACTAGCAGAACCCACTTCAAAGGGAGCCATTGTCACGCGCTAATGTGCCGAACGGCGGCCAACGCTGCAGAAATCTGCACTCAGAGACACTGGATATCCCCCCTGAGATGGCGGGGGCGGGCGGGCGAAGGGCGAAGGGGAAACGGACAGAGATAGAGAGCGAGAGAGAGGGGGGGGGAGGGAGGGAGGGAGAGAGGGGGAGAGAGAGAGAGGAGAGGGAGAGGCTAGTGTGCCAGCCTCAATCATGTAGTCTCATAAAATCATTAGAGCCCGATCAGAGCCGCTCTCTTCATTGTGGCTCGGCATGCTGGGAAGGAGTCTGCCAAGGCGCGCACGCAACGCACGCGCGCAGCGAGCACACACACACGCACACAAACACACACCACCTCTGTAGTGCGAAAAATCCACATGAAAAAGTAAGTCAGACGGCAAGCTGAAGATTAATAGAAATATATTCATATCCTTGAATATTTTACACATAAAGCATGATTTATATATCATTATGCGGTGTGTGTGTGTGTGTGTGTGCGTGTGTGTGTGTGTGTGTGTGTGTGTGTGTGTGTACCAGCGGACAGTGTGATGGAAGCTCACATGGGCAGTGCAGTGATGGCCGAGTAGACTCACATGGAAACACATTCACACTGTGTGTGGATCTGTGTGTGTGTGTGTGTGTGTGTGTGTGTGTGTGTGTGTGTGTGTGTGCGTGTGAGTGTTTTAAAAGGACAAAATACCTGATTACCGGCCGCATTAATGGACATTCGAATCGTGAGGACAATCCCATCACAATCCCAATGTTCTATGAATGTCCTATTGCAGCATTTATACGTAATTTAAATGAAGATGTATTGACTTTATATATTAAGTTTTAATATTAATTTACTATATATATATATATTCTCATAATTATAAAATGTGCTGTTTCAAATCGACATAATAGCAATTTATCTTGTTTTTTTCTCGATGACTCCATTAACCACCTATGGGTCAATTTGT
>NC_137205.1:26476684-26478474 GCF_960531495.2 Zeus faber | reverse complement strand
TCTCTCTCTCTCTCTCTCCTTCAGCCAAGGTCAAGGAATCAAGCGGAGGTCTCGTCAAGTACTTCACATCAAAGCCGCCGAGCTGCAGGAGCCCAACCAGTTCAATGGCCAATCACACGCACACGCGCACGCGCACAAGCACACACACACACACACACACACACACACACACACACACACACACACACACACACACACACACACACACACACACACACACACACACACACACACACACACACTCCAGAACCCCAGCGGTAGCCGCGGTGCCAATTCTCCAGCGACCCTCCATCTTTAGCTCAAGCAGCTGGAGCAGGAGAGGTTAAGTGGGGGTGTTTAGCTGCCTTGGGTGGTGCAGTGGTTGGTGTGGGCCCGTTGATCATGTTGTCAGAGCCCTCGCCGGGCCTCGCTGGGCCCCGCCGGGCCTCGCTGGGCCCCGCCGGGCCCCGCTGGGCCTCGCTGGGCCTGCAGCTGCCTGCAAGCTGCGGGCATCATTATGGGCAGCCCGTCAGAGCCACTTCAATAGGAATGACATTCACTCCGGAGCAGGACCCCCATGTGGGGCACGGGGCCCCGGGCCCAGACCAGGCCACGTACAAAAACACACATCCACGGTGGGGGGGTAAAAGCAACCAAATAGAAGGTGTCAAAACAATTCCGCACCGATCACACCATGACTCGTCAATACAGCGCATGTGAGGATCAATAATAATGATCCGTGTTTTCTTTTTTCTTCAGGGTCAGGGCACGACACCGAGAAACAAATGAACACCACTGCGATGCTTCAGCGATCTTATTGACCAGCGACACCATCTGCCCCGGCCCAGGCACCGCCTCCGCCACGCCCCGCCCCCCGTCCCCGCATTCGCATGGAGCAGCGGGAGACCAAAACAAAAACCGGACCAAAATCAAGCCCGGCTCTCTGGGTGTCCGAAGCCCTCGCCCGCAACGTCACCGATCGGGAATCAGAGCTGAGGCTCGGTCCGCCGAGCGCGTCCGGTCCGGCGTCCGGGGAAACCGCGGGACAAGGCGGCCGGGAATTTTCCCGGCGGAGCAAGACACCCGAGGAAAAAACGGCCGAAAGGCAAATCAGTTTTCCGACATATTTGGTAAACGATGCGTGTGACATCACAGCGCGGGCACGCCTCCGACGTTCCGAACTCAAACGTATGTTCTTCCACGAGGCGCGGCAGCGTCCCGTCGCGCCTCGCTGAGCACTGTTCCTTATTATGTTACATTGAATCTCACGGTTTACTCACAAGGTAACCATGGTAACGTAAACACACACACACGCCCCGTTTCCCTAAAATTGATTCAGAATAACGAAAAGCCGCTTTTTTGGAGTTGTTTTTTTTCCCGGCTCCCCGCTCCCGCGGTCAGACAGGAGGGCAGAGCCCGTCTGAACTTTCTCCAGAGCTTATTCTGGTTTTTTAATGTTGGAGACCCCGATGCGGAAGGGGGAGAGGAATTTCGGAGCCTTGCGAATTTGGGATTTACTCGTGAAAATTCTGTGGTAATATCCTTCCAGCCGCGTCTCCGTCGGACAAAAGGTAATGATGTGAGTGCTGGGTGTGGAAACACCGCACACGGAGGTTCAAGCGGTTCGCGGTTGAAATTAGGCAAAAACCCTTCGATCCGCCGGCCACACTTTGGACCAAATGGACAGCGCGGTGCGTGCATCCCTCGGGCGGGGATTTAGCAATTAAATAGATAAAGAAAAAAAAATGTTCGGCGACTATCCGTTGACTTCCATGAAGAGCCCAAATATAAGAAAGTCTGATTGGTTATGG
>NC_137205.1:26466684-26471684 GCF_960531495.2 Zeus faber | reverse complement strand
ATCCCTTTCCCCTCCTACCGGTCTCTCTGACTTTCTCTCTCCCTTTTTTCTCTCTCTCTCTCCCCGTCTCTGTCACTACCTCCCACTCACACCCTCTGCACCCCTTTCTGTCTCCCCTCTCTTTCTCCCTCCCTTCCTTTCTCCTTCTACCTCTCTCTCTCTCTCTCTCTCTCCCTTTCTCTCTCTCTCCTCTCTCACTCCCTCTCTGTGTCCCTCCCTTCCTTTCTCCTTCTCTCTCCCCCCTTTTCTCTCTATTTGTCCCCATGTCTATCACTCACTCCCACCCCCCCTCTCTCTCTCTGCCTTTCTCTCACTCCCCCCTTTTCTCTCTCTTTCTCCCCGTGTCTATCACTCACTCCCTCCCACTCTCTCACTCTCTCTCCGCCCCCCTTTCTCTCTACTTCCCTCTCCCGCGCCCTCTTTCTTTCTCCCCATCTCTCCCCCTCTCTCTCTCCCTCCCTCCCGCTCGTTCCCAGGCGCCCTCTCCCTTTCCCCGCCCCGCCACCCTCTCTCGCCCTTCCTTACTCCCCCCTCTTTGTTTCCCCTCCCTCTCTTTATCCTTCCTCTGTGTAATTTATGTGTCACTTTGTCCTTTTTTTCATGTAACAGCAGGACGGGCGTGAATAAAGTGTTTATTAAAATTCTAATTCTCTCTCCATCTCCCCCCTCTCTCGCCCTCTCTCGCCCTCTCTCTCCCTCCCTCTCTCCCCCTCTCTCTCCCTCCCTCTCGCTCCCTCTCTCTCCCTCTAATCCGAACACACAGCTCAGATGGGTGAAATTAACCGTTTCCATTCGCTCTCCCCGATCCCGCTTCCCTGTGCAGGGCTGTCCGCCGGCGAACAAACCGCCCCCCCCCAGGCATGGGTCCGTCACGCAACGTGTAGCGACGGCCCGCGGGCGCTTCCCTCGCCCGGTCGCCCCGTCGCTCCGCCCACCCGCCCGCCCGCCCTCCCTCCCTCCCTCCCTCTGCTTTCCGCGTGACTTTCGCAGGAGGCGGCGGATATTTCGGGGGCCCTCCGGCGAGTGGCCGTCGACCCCGACTGCTGACGGCGGATGTTGACGTTGGCGTTGGGGTTGGGGTTGGGGTTGGGGTTGTCTTTGGCGTTGGCGTTGGCGTTGGCGTTGGGGTTGGAGTTGGGGTTGGGGTCGGCGAGGCTGCGGCTGGCGCGGATCCAAACGCCAAGTGTCTCCATCCTGGGCTCCACTGGGAACCTAATTACGCCTCCCTCTCATCCTCCCTTCCCTTTCTTTCCTCCGCGAGCTGCGCGCACACACACGCGCACACACGCACGCACACGCACGCACGCACACACACACACACACACACACACACACACACATACACACATACACACATACACACATTCACATACACACATACACACATACACACACATACACACATACACACACACATACACATACACACACATACACATACACATGTGGGGGGCAGGCTCCACGCTGAGGCTGCTGTGTCGATGGAGATGTCACCACCGTGGGGAGGAGATGTTCGCGGCGTCATAGCCGCTTTGTTCCTGACATCTGCATTCCAAAGGGAAGGAGCGTTCGGGAGCGCCGCGTTCCAGAGCCGCTCCTCTCATCAAATCCCTGGCACCGGAAACCGGGGGAGCATTTACACTGCTATGCTATAGTGTTTTAATTGCTCCGGCCGGGGTTTGTCTAAACCCAGGAGTGTGAATGCCGAGGACTCACGGTGTGATCCCTGAAAAGGGAGATGCAATCAAATAACGGATGGAATTTGAAATACTGTCTGTCTTTATGTTGTCAAATTAAACACTACAATTGTATATATTTGTCAAGATGTTGAGGGAAAATTAACAACAGGTATCACTTCATTTTAGAGCAAATCTGGCAGAGTAGACTCTCTTGTCCCGCTCTTCTTCCTTTTGGAGTAAATGTGTCATTTTCCAGCTAGTGTTTGTGTAAAGATAATGAATTCATCCAAATGTTGACAAACATGAGGGGATGAAGTCCCTGGTCAGTGCGAGGCCCACGGTGCTGGAAGGAGCGGCAGGGTGATTACAGACGCGGAAAACCAAGCCTGCACCATGGTCTCTCTCTCTCTCTCTCTCTCTCTCTCTCTCTCTCTCTCTCTCTCTCTCTCTCTCTCTCTCGCTCTGTGTCTCTGTCTCTGTCTCTGTTTCTCTCTCTCTCTCTCGCTCTCTCTCCCGAACGAACATGGCCGACCAGCTGGGCTGTCCTGGCGCCGCACGCCAACCGTTGGCCCACCGGCTCCGTCCAGCCAAGGCTTGTTACAGTCAGAAGAACAGCTCCGTGACTCATGGCGGCCAGACCGTTTGCCCGACAAACCACCGGACCGCGGACTCGTGGCGACATCAGAAAGTTGAACCATGTCATGTTTGTGTGCATTCTCTGACCCCTTCTGATATGTGACAATAACACGAACGCTGTTTTGGAAACATGAATGCGACGCGGGATGAGAACGTACACGCCACTGGGTGCTGCCTGCTCACTGCCCCCGTCAGGAACGTCAGCAAATAACACAGCGTCCCCCTAGGAGGTTGGACAAGGACGGGCTTTGTAAATGTTGAAGTTAAAGTTATGTATAAAGTTACGTCCTAATTGATGCCAAGCGGCAAGTATCTTTGGTGATGAGACAGCGGCGGGGATGTGTGTGTGTGTGTGTGTGTGTGTGTGTGTGTGCGTGGGTCAAGCGGCCTCGGCAAACGGTTACATGTGAGAATCAGACTGCGTTTCAGGCTACGTTTCCTAAACATACAGTCAAATGTAAAAAGTACCAAAAGTAATTCGAAATTGAAGAAAGTAATAGATACAGTATTTACCAAGCTGCATATCCATAGATAGTGAAGTACATAATGTTGTACATAGAGTCTGAAAATCAGCAAAAACAAAAGGCATCCTCTTGTTTCCCAGTTCAGGGATTTGAAGTTCCTTTGCTAAGTCAACGTGGATTCCCTCATCAATCGCTCTCTAATCATCATTATATCAACCTCAAATTGAACCTTCAAATTAAATAAACACTACATCATTTTTTTGGCATAAGGCGACACACGTTTTGACAACAACGTCACGAGGCTGGACTGCTTCTGTGCAGGTTGATGCACTTGCCTTTGTGTGCAGGCGCGTGTGTGTGTGTGTGTGTGTGCAGGCATGTGTGTGTCTGTGTGCGTGCGCGCGTGTGTGTGACGGAGAGAGAGCCGTTGGGGCAGCTTGCAATTGCCCTGCGCTGTGTGTTGACGACGGCTGGCACGGCCACAGCAGCGGGCGGGGTCGTGCATAGTGGCGGGGGCCGGAGGGTGGGACTGCAGAACAGCCTGTCACCCGCGTGTCACCCGACGGCGACGCGCACCCCCGCCGTAATACCGCGCGACACCGTATTAGCGGCGGCGCCCGAATATCTGTGGACGGCAGAGAAGGAGTCCATCTGCCGCTTCTCCCTCCGATCAATACCTGTCACGCCGAAATGGTCTGGACCCAACTCTCACTGTCCTCACAAAGAATCGCATGGTGTTTGTTTGGTGTGTGTGTGTGTGTGTGTGTGTGTGTGTGTGTGTGTGTGTGTGTGTTTGTGTATGATTTACGATTGGAAACACTGTTATCGGGCCCCTGGGCAAATTGGTATCGACGTGGTTGCATCTCACATTTCGGTGTCCATCAAGGTTTTTTTTCTTATTAATGATTTATTCCAGTGATTCTCAACCTTTTCATACCAGGGGCCCTTGTTTGATACGCATGAGGCCAGGGACCCCCCATTTGACGAAATGTTGTCTCTGGGAGAAGATCTTCATATTGTTAAGTCCAAACCTCCATAGTCCACATAACACAACAGCAAAATTATGATCAAAACAGTCGTTATTGGACTCTCATTTAGGTGGGAAGGGACCCCCTGGAGCCTCGTAAAGGACGTAAAGGACCCCTGGGTCCCCGGGGTAAAGGGCCCCACGCGGAGAACCACTGCTCCTGGTTCCACTCGATGCTTTCATTTACCGCAGCAGGTGATGACTGACAGGGGAGGAAATTGCAGCACCTTCACCCCTCTCTCTCTCTCTGTCTCTCGCTCTCTAAAAAAAACTTTTCTCTCTCTCCCTCTCTCTCCAAAACAACTTTCTCTCTCTCTCTAAAAACAACTTTTCTCTCTCTCTCTCCAAAACAACTTTCTCTCTCTTGCTCTCTCTCTCTAAAAACAAATTCTCTCTCTCCCTCTCCCTCCCTCTTTCTCTCTCTCCCTCTCTCTCTCTCTCTCTCTCTCTCTCTCTCTCTCTGTCAATCGCACCAATGAAAGGCAGAGCAATAGGGTGGAAGACCTTCGGAGCAGAACGGCTCGGGCCGGCTCCTCGCAGGACGGACGGACTAACTAACCGGCCGACTGACAGAGATGGACGGGAGGCCGCGGCGCTTCCAGCCGGCTGACAGTGTAAAGAAGGAGGCGACGCGTGAGAGGTTGATGGAGGGGAGGACAAAGTCATTTAGAGACTGATGGAGAGTGATGGGTGGAAAAATAAAATAGAAAAAGAAAAATAAATATTCCAAACACTGTGACGCTCTGCCCCTGTTACTGATTCTCTGAGCGTTTGCTCAGATAGATAGACAGGCAGACAGACAGATACTGTAGATAGACGGACAGACGGACAGTTACAGTAGATAGACAGATAGATAGACAGATAGATAGACAAACAGACAGACAGACAGACAGATACTGTAGATGGACAGACAGACAGACAGACAGATACTGTAGATAGATAGATAGATAGATAGACAGACAGATGGACAGATACTTTAGATAGACAGACAGACAGACAGACAGATACTGTAGATGGACAGACAGAGGGACAGATACTTTAGATAGATAGATAGATAGACAGACAGACAGATAGACAGACGGACAGATACTGTAGATAGACAGACAGACAGATACTGTAGGTAGATAGATAGATAGATAGACAAACAGACAGACGACAGATACTGTAGATAGACAGATAGATAGACAGATAGAC
>NC_137205.1:26456684-26464184 GCF_960531495.2 Zeus faber | reverse complement strand
GGCGCCGCCGCCACGTCCCCATACACGAAGGAGCTGTTGCGTTCTCTTTAAATAGCTGATCTTCTCAAGTCCAATCAATAATACAGCGCGCCGGTCGGCGACGCCCACGCCTCGGAACCGTTCCATAATTCATGTGCTTCCAGAGCCGCTGCCGACGCCGCCCGCTGCCGACGCCCGTCCTGAGTCACCGCCACGTGGATGGTGTGTTTACATGTATGTTCGGGGAGGAGCGCCATCGGGAGCGGCCACGTGTCCAGACTGCAGCTGCAGAAACTCCCCTCTGGGATGTTTACAATTCCTCGGCTCATCTCCAGGAAATGTAAATGACCTTGAGCTACGGACCAGGGGCAGTAATCACCATGTCCCCCCACCAGCGTGCCCCGCCCCCCACTCCCTCGACCAAATTTACGCCCTTGACACAGACGGTTCACATCCCACGATTCTGGAGATTTGCTCCGGCCTTGTTGGGGCCAACTCCAGTTCTGCATGCTAACTGCATGCTAACTGTGTTAAATGGGTTCAGCTAGCCTAGCTCCTGAGCCAGTACGGAAATACACCTTCCAGCATCTCAAAAGATACATTATTTAAGCGACAGATCGGGTGTCATACTTACATAGACATCAGACGAGTTGAAATAAAAATTGATTGAATTGCAAGGAGAGCATTGCTTTAACAAGATGGCGGCCGTGTGGGCAGACCTCCCTTCAAGTGACTCAGATGTTAAAAGACCAGAGGGTCCCTCAGAGGAGACGGGAGCCGACCGCCGCACGTGCAACATGGAGACTCACCCTGGGAAAATCTGTAAAACTAACGGGCCCGTGAATGAGGGAGTCAGGACCCACCCAAAATACCTCACCTTCACCCTCCCCCTTCCTCCCCCTTCCTCCCGCCCTGTGAGACCTGATCACTGCTAGCACCCTTGAAAAGGGGATCTAAAGAGACCCAAGGTCTATGTGGCAAGGGCCGTTGTGTATCTGTGCGTGCGTGCGTGCGTGCATGCTTGTATTTGTTTTGTTGAAACAGTTGAGGAGGAGGCGGGCGGAACGCAAGACAGCGGCACAGTTCTGGAGGTCTGTTGCAAGGCATGCTGGGAGTCATTTCACCGCCGCTCAGCCGAATAAAAACAGCATCACTTCTGGCTCCCCACGCCACGGCGC
Organism: Zeus faber; assembly: GCF_960531495.2. Lineage (NCBI taxonomy): Eukaryota > Metazoa > Chordata > Actinopteri > Zeiformes > Zeidae > Zeus > Zeus faber. Next base: position 26,463,027 of record NC_137205.1, on the reverse strand, counting down.
CGCGTGATCCAGCGTGCGTGTGCACACGCGTCCACGCCAGCGCGCAGGTGCACGTGTGCGCGTGCATGCGTGTGTGTTTGTGTGTGTGTGTGTGTATGTGCGTGTGTGTGTGTGTGTGTGTGTGTGTGTGTGCCCGCGTGTGCACGGCCGGGTGGCTCGGGTCGTGTTGCCGTCACGCCGAGCAGATCCCAGGTTCCTGCCTCTGACTCTGTGAGCCCCCCCCCCCCCCCCCCCCCACATCAGCCCCACCCCCCCACCCCCGCCACTGCCCCTCCATCCTCCTCTCCTCCTTTCATCCCTTGTTCCCGGGTCACATGCTGCTGTGGGCGGCTTCACGTCGCATCACTTCCTGCGGCTGACTGTCGGGGCGCATCAGGGCGACGCAGGCGTTTAAAGCTGATTGGCTGAGACAGTTTCACTCTGACTGGGGGCCACTCGGCTGTGAGACACACACACACACACGCACACACACACACACACACACACCTCGAACACACTGACTAATACACACACACACACACACAGGCTAACAAACACAGGCCAATATACACACATGCACACACAAACAAACACACACAGAGTCAAGCAGACTCTCTCTCTCACACACACACACACACACACACACACATGCACACAAACAACAACAACACAAGCGTACTCTACACACAAGCAAAGGCGCGCACGCACGCACGCACCAAGCACGCACACACATACACACACACACACACACGGCAGCGCTGCGATGTGAATGCATGCGTAAGTGTGTCACTACAGTATAAACGTGATGCGAGGCACAGAGACGCTTTGGGAGAAAATGAACCAAATCCAATGACAATCGCAACGAAACCGTAACGAAGCAGCGTCCTACTTTCCACAAGTGAGGCCTGGTTTATACCTGCCCCGAGCGCGAGGGCGGTGCGCGGCGGCGCGAGGGCTGAGACCCATCGGAAGCCACGGGAGATATTTTATTTCTGATACGTCGGGCGGCATTGATCCGCACAACAAGTCAAGATGTGAAACTGAAAGGCCACCAATTCCGGAGCCGTTGTGAGGTTCAGTTTAACAATAAAAGGGAACGTTTTTTATTGGCCATTCACGTGCAGTTTTCCTTTTCAGAGACCCTTGCAACGAGGGAGGATGCTGAGCTGAGCAGGACGTAACGGCCACCCTGCACGGAACGGGTCGACGGAGCAGATCCTTTTTCCCGGCGCTTTTGTCGGTTCAACGACCGCCGACAGCAATTCCTCCTCGGCGCGAGCTGCGATCCTGTGCGTGCGGCCGTGTTTGCGTGCTGTCTCGCCCTCTTCGGCATGCCCCCAGTACCTCCAGAACCTCCAATACCCCTAGTACTGCCACTACTCCCAGTACCTTACTGTAAGTACCTCCATTACCCCCAATATCTCAATACCTCTCATACTCCCAGTAGTTGCAGTACCTCCAGTACCTCCGATTTCCCCAGTTCCTCCAGTACTGCCGGCACCCCCAGTGACCCCAATATTCAAGTACCTCCAGTACCCCCAGTAACCACAGTACCCCACTACCCCCATCACTCCAAGTACCTCCAATTTCCCAGTACGTCCATTAATCCCCCCTAGCACCTCCAATACCCTCAGAACCTCCTGTACCCCAAGTACTTCCATTACCGCCAGCACATCCCATTATCCCCAGTACCCCGTACCCCCAGTATCTCCCAGTACCTCCAGTACTGGGAGTACGCACTCAGGAGGGTGAGAGTGAAAGCAGCAAGTCCAAACGGTGAAATGTGAGGCTGGGATGTAACCTTGGTTGCCATATTGGCCTGACTGGGGGATGAGCTATGGGCTGTTGCACGGACGTCACACGCTACACCTGCACGCCATCTGTGTGTGTGTGTGTGTGTGTGTGTGTGCATGTGTGTGCGTGTGTGTGTGTGTGCGTGTGTGTATGCATATGCATGTGTGTGTGCACGTGCATTTATGTAAGCAGGCATGTGTGTGTGTGTGTGTGTGTGTGTGTGTGTGTGTGCGCACGCTCACATTGTCACGCATGAAATCACCATCAAGAGGCCTGTGGCAGACACATGCCTATGGGCGTGCACTCACACATGCGCACACACACATGCGCACACACACACACACAAACACACACACACACACACACACACACACACACACACACACACACACACTGAGGGATGGCGTGGTATCAAAATGGCTGTTAGAAGAGGGGGGTTTCTATTTGACAGAAACGGGGTGAAGTGTGTGGAAAAAGAGAGAGAGAGAGAGAGAGAGAGTGACAGAGAAGAGGTTGAAATAATAGATGGACGGAGTGACGGGGAATCGATGTGATGGCGAGACCTGAGACGGGCACTACCAGGGGGGAGAGAGGGAGAGGGGGAGGCAGGGGGAGAGGGAGAGAGAGAGGGAGAGAGAGGGAGAGGCAGAGAAAGAGAGGGAGAGGGAGAGCAAGGGAGAGGGAGAGAGAGAGGCAGAGGGAGCGAAAGAGAGGGAGAGGGAGAGAGAGAGGGAGAGAGAGAGAGAGAGAGTAAGAGGGAGAGAGAGAGGGAGAGAGAGAGGGAGAGAAAGAGAGGGAGAGGGAGAGAGAGAGGGAGAGAGAGAGGGAGAAGGAGAGAGGGAGAGAGAGAGAGGCAGAGAGGGAGAGGGAGAGAGAGAGAGAGAGAGAGGGAGAGAGGAAGAGAGGGAGAGGCACGAGGGAGAGGGAGAGAGAGAGAGGGAAAGAGAGGGAGAGGGAGAGGGAGAAAAGGGGGGGGAGGCAGATGGACACAGCGGCGTTTGGCTACAAATGGAGTTTTTGAATCCCCACTCGGCTCCTCCTTCCTACCCGGAGTGACGGCTGAACCCCGGCCGTTGAGCGCCGCCCGAAGCCGCGTTCCCTCCTTTCTGTTCATTTTAGTTTTCAACCGGAGCAGCGTGGGCCGCGCTGCGGAGGGACGGAGGGAGGGGGAAAGGTGAGGTCGGAGGTCTGGGCGGGGGGACGCGGGCTGGGTAAGGGCGGGGACGCCCCTGGCTGACAGGCTGACGTCGGCAAATGTCGCAGTCGGCACCTGCGCGGGAACCCGCCGCCAGCGGAGGATAGGGATCCCCGTCGGCCCTGCGGGTGAAGGCACAAACCTTCAAATTTATTCCATCCGGTGCAGATGTGTCACGGACAAAACACATTGGTAGCACGTGTAGCGAGGTTTGCTAAGGTGAAAATCGACAAAAAACGGGAATTTGATTTGGATTTTGAGACTTTGGACCGCCCTCCCACCAGCATAAGGAAAGATGAGATGTATAAGATATAAGCCATAATACGAACGAGGTGGTACAGTAAAAATGTGCATAGTCAGAATCATAAAGAAAAGCATTGGTCGTAGAATCGCTCCTTGGTACTTTTCCCGAGTAGGAAGTCGGATTTTTCGGTCGGATTCGAAGTTCAATCGGCGTGTGATGACCGTGACTGTCTGCCCCATCTGAGGTTTGAAAGGAAAGATGGAAGAGGGGTTCTGGATAGAAAAAAAAAAAAAAAAAAAAAAAGGGGTTTCGTTTCGGTGGATATCTGAAATGATTTGTCAGGAAAGACGATGAGAGCCAGGTCAGGTTGGTGTGTAAGTGCGGAGTGCGGAGTCACGACCGATAAGGACCAAACGGTGCTCAGCTGGAGGAAGTCTGAGCAGCAGAAGAGGATGAGGAGCGACAGACGCCTCTTCCGCCTCGCCGACTCCCTTCCGCTCAGAACACACCGTCACGCTCGTAAAAGCGGCGGCAATTTTCAATTTAGGAGGAAACCGTATTTTCCTATTTTTTCTGGATTCCTCTCCGCAGTCACAGTCTGCCTTTTTTATTTTTGTCCCTCCCCCTGCATTTGTATATTCAGTCTTCTCTCGCGGCCCTCGCACCATTGATTCCTGTCACCGCTTTTGGTTTTTGCAAACAGCGAAGCGCTCGGACGAAAAGGGGGATTTACGCGCCGCTCCTGGCGGGGCTCGTGTTGGAGTGCTTGCCGAGCGACGCCCGCGTCGAAATTTGTAATCTTTTACCAAACTCGAGAGTTTGGGAGGCCGCTTGCAGAGGGAAAACTCCAAGCGGCTCGGAAACGTCGGCCTGCGGCGACGGATCCGGGCTGTTTGCGCCGACCGGGTCTCCGCTTTCTAGGTTTGAGCGCGCGCGTAAAAGAAGCGTGATCTAACCGGCGAAGTGCCTCCGACGCCGCACGCAGCCGATCATATGTCGGATCAGGAGTCCGGTAACCCTGGGAGGGGATAATGAGTGTCCCGCTCACGTCCCGCTCGGGCGGGCCAAAAAAGGGCCGAACCTTTCATCGCCGCGCCTAGACCCGGAGGGACGGCCGCCCTACCGGTGCCCCCCGCTCCGCCCAACTCGTGGGGAGGATGACTTCTGGCTTCACTATGATTTCTGAAAAAAAAATAACAAAAAAAACTAAAAAAAAACCCAGAAACAAAACAAAGAATAAAATCTCCCGCAGACGCTCGGGAGGAGGGCGGCCTCCCCGGTGGAGCCGTGGAGCAGCACCTGGCGGTGCACGGGGTGGGGATGGGGGTGGGGGCAGACTCATGTGATATTCATGAGGAACACGGCGCCGAACCTTGACACGACCTTCCGTCCGCGCCTCCGACATCAACATGATAAAGAATGCGCCGAGAAAATCAGCGTCCTTGTGTTGGTGATGGAAAGGTAAAGGCCCGAGGGCTGGTCGGAAAATAAAGAACAGCACCACGAATGTTCGGGGGGCTGGGGGGAAATAAACAGTGGGAGGAATAAAGGAGTGCGGAGGCTGCATGCGAATCCCGGAACCGATTGCAATACCGTAAACATCCACTAGGCACGCCGCAGGGGCCCCTCCATACGTAACCAGTGGTAAACTATCATCTCAAACATTAGGTGATTATGGCTTTAAACGTCGAAGGATGGAGGAACATTTTGACGTGCTTCCTGTATATCCATTGAATTTACGTATCTAACAGGAAGGAGTGGTGAGGCTTAATGGAAGGCTCCTGAAACTTAAACCAAAAATACAGATGTGTGTGTGGGGGGGGGGGGGGGGGGTTCTGCCTGCTTGAATTTATGCTTAAATAAATTACAAATAAATGACAGAATTTATTTAATTATTTATTGATCTATTTATTTATTTATTCAGTAGATTAGGCAAAAAAAAATTTTGGGTATGTAAATTGTAATATTGATACTTTAAACGATTGAATCGTTTGCGAACCGTCCATCAACTAACAGACACACACACACACACACACACACACACACACACACACACAGACGGCTGCTTACATAAATGCACATGCACACAAATGCATATGCATATGCATACACACATACACGCACACGCACACACACACACACACACACACACACACACACACACACACACACCATTTATAGCGTCGTCCAAGTCTCTGCTTGATATGGACTGATACTTGAAGTTTAGTACCCAGAGTCTGTACTGGCAGTATAAATGTGATATCTGTGCATCCCCAGCTTCCACACACACACACACACACACACACGCACACACACACACACACACACACACATACACACACACACACAAACAGATAGCCCTCCTCTTTAATCCAGCACTCCAGCAGCCTATAGGGGGAAGGTCTAATCCCGTTATCAGGCCCAACAGATGCTGTCGACAGGACAATGAGCGGAGGTTCAATATGGCAGCCGGGGCCCGTGCAGGTCAGGAGCCAAGCTCGTCACTGAGGCGGCGTGACTGGTGCGGGCCGGGGCCCGACAGAGCCCGCCGGGCCCGGAGCCCGTCACACACTGGCCCTCACAGGGGCCACAGCCGTCGCACAGAGCCCAGCTTGCTGCTGTCTGATTTTGTGCAATACGGTGGGGTTTGTTACCACAACATTAACAGCAGATTTCACACTGTCATCGGTGGTATCACGACAGTGGAGCTGTACGGCGGGAGGGTAAGGACCATTCTAAGGGCCTGTGACTGACAGGGGCCCGAAAGATATATACCAACATGAGGGTGGGACCCAATGTGATATCTTTTCATGGGGCCCAAAATCCCTGGCAGCACCACTGTACTGTAACACGATATCTGCTCATCAACTGAAAAACAAAATCTGAAAGAGTCAAACAATTCCTCTGAGGTCGCTTGAAGTGAACTTTTTGGTTCGAAGTTTTCGAATGATCATCTAGTTTTCAAATGATCAGGGAGTGGCTCTACCGAGACCAACCAACAAAGTTTCTGTTATTTTTAACATGGTTGGTGGAGACTTTATGGCCCTTCAATGGGGCTACAGAATAAACTACAAATAGTCTGTGATGTGCTGCGCTCAGTGTGTGTGTTTGTGTGTGTGTGCGTGTACGTG
>NC_137205.1:26411684-26446684 GCF_960531495.2 Zeus faber | reverse complement strand
TATCTATAAATGTGCCACGGTAATGCAATACGATTATAAATTAATGCTCTTTTCTTTCATTTTTCAAAGCAGAAGAAAAAAAACGCCTTTGGAAACAATTTAATATGAGCTTTTTAAAAGGCTTAAAAAAAAAATCACATTCAGCTTGTCAATAAAAACAATGACACCCATCTTCAAAATCTGCATACAGCTCATATATGCACACAGTATATATATATATATTAATACTTAGTTGTATGTGCCACCTCAATGTTCAGTTCCAACCCCAAAACACAACTTTGTTTTTATCCTGTTTTTATTCTTTGTTTTTATTTTTCCCTGTATTGTTCTTCTTTTATCTTTTTTTTTTTTCTTGCAGCACCTTGAGGTTTCTATATCTTTATTATTTCAGAAGATTTGTTTTTATCATATAATAAATATTTTGGTCTATTTATATATCTTTTGTATATATCTCACAATTTATGTTTTGTATTTCTTTGGGGGACTATCTGTATATATTTGACAATTTCAATTTTATTAAAAATGTTATTTTTACCACACTTTTAATGACTTTTTTTTTGTTACTTTTATTCTCTTATTCCTTTTTCAGACTGTTAAGCCTTTTAATGCTAACCGTCTGCCAGAGTCTGTACCGTGTAAATGTACCTGACGGAATACACTGTTTCTGATTCTGATTCAGGTAAACTGTCCTCCAAAAACTCACTTGACCATAAACTTCATATCAAAATAGTGGTTTTGTAGCAGAATTAAGCTTTTAAACAGCCATTGATGTATTTTAAGCAGCGGTTTCTTTAACTTAAACTGAATTATCGCCCACATACACACGATGGGTGGTTGAAAAAAAATTGGTGTTTGGGATTGTTTTTTATCGCAGTGGTGGGGATTTCTGGGCTCGCTACAATGGAACCAAAGCGCCATCATCACTCTTCATCCCATCATCAGTTAGGAAATCAGGCCGGCGTTGCCATGGGAACGACCCGTTGCTATGTGATTAAGTCCACTGGTAGCACGGTCTCAGGGTCCCTCCCCTTTAAGCCAATTCAAGTTTAACTTGATTATGGGTGAAAAAAAACAACTTTGTTGTTTGGTACAGACCATAATAGTAATAGTGTATACTTGCTTACTCATTGTTACCATGCCTCTATTACTTTATACTATTTAATTTTATAGATTTTTTAGCAACCAAGCTGTCAATTAGCCCCATGTAATGCTTTCAGAATAGAATCTACAGTGTATATACAGTATGTATATATATATATTTGGCAATTTGTTTTTTTGACTTGGCTATTTCTCTGAATATTTGGCTAATTCTGTATATTTTATTTGACTATTTTGGGGGGGTAGTCGTTCAGTCTGTTAAGCTTTCTTTTGCCAATAGTGTGTACAGCAACGCAGCAATCGTCACCACGACAAATTCATTGAAAATGGGATATAATGACAATGTCGGAGAAAAAAACCCCAACGCTCTCACTCACACACACACACACACACACACACACACACACACTGTAATCAGCTATAATTACGGTAATTCAGAATATAATATTGGGGAAATGTTAAGTCTAACCTGACATTCTGGCCGACAAAAATCACTCAGTGAGTAAACGCTGTAGACCACAACTAAGAAAAAAGTGAATATTAATCTGCCAGTAGGCTACTTTGTATGAAAAGCACATCAGCTCGTCATTATTACCGCCGTAAAAATCACCCTCCCACAGGCTCTCGGTAGGAACCAATCAGCTGCTTCATCGCCACTTACACCAGTAATACTGCAATACTGTGGGCTGTACTTACTGCAGGCTGACTGACACTGCAGGCTCACTACTCTGTGAGTGTAGTCCTACTCCATGTCAACTGATACTGTAGATGTGTACGTGCGTGTTATCTCTCATCTCATTTTAGTTTGTATTTCTTTCCCGACTGCACCGTTTTTTTTTGTGCCATGACGCCTGAATCTCCCCCCGGAGGCGAGCAAAGTGTTTTCTTAGTGAATCCTCGCCGAATATTCTCAGTTCACACTCCGCGCACTACAAAAGGCCGGCTGGTCGGGTGACCCGGAACCCGCGGGCCGATAAGAAACTGCGGCAGTTCGGAGAAAAAGCCGTTCGGCGAAAAAGCAGACCAGCGGCGTAGTGGAGACGACGTCCCGCTCACGCCGGGGCACCGGGGAAGCACCGGCACTCCACCGAGCGCCACACCTGAAAGTGAGAGCACTTTTCTCACTCTCAGAGCCGCTTCTGGAAATACGTAAATACAAAGAATGCTCGCAGGGACTCGAAGATCCATTTTTATTTTGGGGACGAAAGCCCCGACGGATCCAGTGCGCGTCGCCTTTTCCTTCCGGACGCATTGTACCAGGCAGCATCGGGCGTTTCTACTTCGGCCAGAAATATGGTCGGCTTGCCAAAGCGATGGGAGGGATTAGACGGCAGAAACTGGGGCAAGCGGCGAGAGCGCGTGGAGCCGTGCGGCGTGAGCAACACACGGGGTGGGTTTGCCGCTGCGGCGTTCTGCCCCTCTGCCTCGGTTCAGTGTGAAGTTCTGGAGCAGAGCGGCGGCGAAGTCATTAAGAGCTCACCGGATCTCATTTCAGATAAGCCGAGTGTGAGAGCTTCATTCCCATGATCCTCCTCGCTGCATTCATTCATTATGTGTGGGAGTCTGTTACAATCTTCGGGGCGTGCACGTTCCCAAACATACAAATCAGACTGGAACTAAGTCAGAACTCGCAGGATAATGCAATTAAATGTACAAATATAATAATAATAATAATAATAATAATAATAATAATAATAATGATAATGATAATGATAATGAAAATAATAATAATAATAATAAATATCATTGCAGGCAACAATACACAGGGTCCAGTTTTTTTTTTTTAGGTATGTACAGGTACTCCTCACTAAACGACCAAGTTCCGTTCCTAGGACCAGGTCGTTCGGCGAACTGGTCGATTAGCGATGACCTGCCCCCTTACCCCCCTTATTTCAAGGTAAGGGGGGGCGTGGCCATTGAGAACGCTAGTGTAGTGAATACTGACAGACTGCTGGAACGAGACCGAGACTGAGACCGAGTTACAGAAGTTACAAACACGTGGACGTGACCCTTTGGGGTTCTGTAAAAACGCAGCACGAGTCACAGTTTTCCGAGTTCCCATTAGACGCAGCATCTGCTCTGGATTTATGTCTACGCGTAGCAAACGCTATGCAAGCCCACAGGGCGCACATTGGATGCAAATGACTTCCGGGAGACGAAGCTAGAGAGTTATATAACTTAGGGTTAGGGTTAGGGTTAGGGTTAGGGTTAGGGTTAAAACTGACATAAAAAAACGTTTTTTCACCAATTTCTGCTCCAAATGTACATTGATATCGATCAAACAAGAACAACAAGCAATCTGAAACGTCCTGGTACGAACGAGACCTCAACCATGTCCGTGCGTACTGCAGTTGTCGTGTTTCTCGATACTTTTACCCTGAAAAATGCCAAGAAGATTAATGTGTATGTGTGTGTATGTGTGTGTGTGTGTGTGTGTGAATGTGTGTGCGTGTGTTTGTTTGTGTGCGTGTGTGTGTGTGGGTGTGGGTGTGTGTGTGGTTATGTGTGTGGGTATTGTATGTCTGTGCACGTGCAGCCCAGGGCTCCGTCTGCAGACATTGAGGCAAATGGAACAAATGAAATCCAATTTGTTGAACTTGTACAGAGAGCAGGTTGGAGGGTGGAGACTGCAGAGTGTATGAGTGTGTGTGTGTGTGTGTGTGTGTGTGTGTGTGTGTGTGTGTGTGTGTGTGTGTGTGTGTGTGTGTGTGTGTGTGTGTGTATGTGTGTGTGTGTGTGTTTGTGTGTGTGTTTGTGTGTGTGTGAGCGTGTGTGCATGCGTGCGTGTCTGTGTGTGTGTGTGTCTGTGTGTGTGTGTGTGTGTGTGTGTGTGTGTGTGTGTGTGTCTAAACAGATCCTTTCATGTGGTAAAGTGGAATCTACGATCTGGATGCGCTCTTGCGTCATGTGCTGCGCCGGGTGATACACTGTGGTACCATACGCACCATCCACCTTTCCTTCCCGCCGCAGTATACACCACCTCGGCAGGCGGCCGGGCATCCATCCACCCACAAGCTTCTCAGAGAAGCAATTCTTCTCGGAGATTCGCAATTTGATTCTCCACAGGACGGAGGAGTGCGTGAGTGTGTGTTTGTGTGTTTACGCCGCTTGGTCCTCCGCGGTCGTCGCCTCCCGTTTAACCCGCGACTTGCCATGCGTTTGCATTTTCATATTTTAATGTTTGTCGCTATGGGTATAACGTCCAGCCGGCCGCTCATTATCGCAAAATAATTGTTATTAGTTATAACAGTTAAAAAATTTTATAAATGACTGTTATTAATGTTAAATTGGACATTTCCGTACGTCGTGAAATGGGTCGCGCTGAATGGGACATTAAGACTTTGATAATGACGTCTGCGTTGTCTTTTACTGTAGTTTCTCTGTAGTGTCACAAGATGGCGCCACGAGCAAGTGTTGGCGCCACGGGCAGGCGGAGTGAGACGGGGGACGTGAAACCCCCGTGGAGAAGTGGTATATTATTAGCAGTAATTATTAACAGATCAGTGGTCATTACTCAAAAATAACTGACGGCTGATCACATGCTATTGACCAATCAGAAAAGAGTATTCCACAGAGCCGTCAGTTTGATTCTACGTATGTACGCTCAGACAGGCCGGCAAAGGGCGGCTCAAGTTGTAAAATCAGATTCCGCTCCTTGGAATAAACTCAGTGTGAGTGTAGATGAGTGAACATGTGTGAAACCCTTTCTGGGAACAAAACCAAATGATTACATGAGCAAGGTCAGACCCTGCACTAGAGGTGGAGTACAGGACTGAAATCAAACCGTCCACGCTTCGCGTCTGTAACTCGGGGTTTTCTCTCCGTCGGGCGTTGGGTCCTTACCTTTTTCGGGCGGGATCTTCCCGTTGCTGATCTGCTTGAGTCTCTTCTGGTGGGACTTGCCGTTGTAGTGGATCTGGGCCTGGGCGGCGGAGTTCAGCTGGATGTTGCACACCTCGCACAGCGTGTAGCTGCGATGCTTCCTCTCCCTCTTGGCTCGGTGGTGCGCCGGCGGCGGCAGAGCGCCGCCCCCCGCCGGCTGCTCGCACGCCACTACGCCCTCGTCCTGGGAGCCACGGCGGGGCCCCCGGCCGTCCTGCTCGGGGCTGGGCAGGGCCGGTGGACTGAATGGGCGTTTCATACCTGGGGGAAGCGGAGAAGAGAGGGATGAGGCGGATGGGCGGGGAGGAAAGGAGCCGTAGGACGGAGCGTCTGGATACAGACAGAATAACAGACGGAGGAAGAGTGAAAAAGAGGAGCAAGGCCTTGTTGTGTTTGTAGGTCGGGTGCATCACATGATATTAATCTAATCGAATGCAGATTTTGAACAAGAATGTATGAAAAAACACATTTTTACCAACTAGGTGTCAAGGCCATGGCCACAGTCAATAACATGACATTTCATCAATCCCTGGGGGGAAATTTGGTAGAAAAGATGCGAAATTCAGGGGCCGATGCCAGAGCGGCGCAGTGTCAAAGATTCAAAGACGCTTTGACGTGCCACCAAAAAGAGCCTGGGATCAAACCGGCGATCCTCTGGTTTCCAGACCACCCGTTGTACATCCTGAGCCACCCAAACGGGTGCAAGGCTCCACCAGAGCCTTCTACCAGGGCCCTGGATCTGCAGCCGGTCCTGGATCGGCAGGTAGCCCTGGATCCGCAGGTCCCAGGATCCGCACTGTAGGTGGTCCTAGACTTCGTGGAAGACCGTTTCAGAGCCTGTTCCACTTACGATCCAAGGTAAGCAAGCGCACAACAGGAACGCACACCCAAAACAACAACCACGCTACATGCTGCTGTGTGTTGTTGGGGTGCGGTCAGGCTCCACCAGGGGGGGACAGAGAGCTGCAGCGAGGCTCCCTGAGGCCCAATTCACTGCCACGCGGTGGGGTTCAGGGCCGCCTGCTGTGAAGGACAGCATCCATCTAGTGGATCCCAGCCAGGACAAAACACGACCAAAATCAAAAGACCTTCACCCGATGATCAAGGCTTTCACTGACAAATACTTCACTTATGCGAATCAGGAACAAAAATAAGATTGTGTGCTGGAAAGATGCTGGAATGAAGATAAGAAGACAACATGAATAAAACCACATGTGTATACAGTATGTGATGAATCAAATCTGACTTTAAAAGGAACACTCTGAAATGTTTCTATGTAGAACCTCTTGAGGGTTCCCCACGTCAACCAATCAACAGAACACACAAAGCTTCTATTTGAGAAGAAGAGGAAGATGGAGGAGGAGGAGGGGGAGGAGGAGGAGGAAGAGGAGGTGCGGGGTTTCAGGGTGGAGGTTCTTTGAGGAGCCGCTGGTTCTGCTGCCGCCGCCTAAAAATAACATGAATCAGTCTGATTCAGACACCAGCGTTCAGTAAAAAGCCCCGAACACCCGACTGGGCAATTCGGCCTTCTCTGCCCCCGCCCAGAGTTATTTACGTACACACACAAACCACACACATACACACACACACACACACAGACAGACACACACACACACACACACACACACACACACACACACACACACACACACACACACACACACACACACACAGACATGCGCAAAGTGCTCAAAAACACATGCACATGCACTGCAATGAAGGCTTCTATTCATGTTGCCAATGTGGGAACACTCAGCGGCTCCATCAGATGTTTTCTCTAAAGCTTAAAGGGGCACCGCCCCCCGCCCCGCCCCGCTCCGGCTGAGGACCCACAGAGCATCGGCTCACTCCCTCAAATATGGAAACATGACCAGAAGATCTGCTGAAGGGGAAGTCCCGAAAACACGCTCCGCAGGCTCTTGAACAAGCGGTTTGTCAAGTTAGAGGAGAAACGGTCCTTTACCCTGATGAACAGATCGACATCTCAGCCGCGTTTCTGGTGCCAACAGTTATAGGTGCGATTTTAGTCACTCTTTGGTGGTTTTCATGCTCAGTACTTTCGCAAACTTGATTTTTCGGGTCCCACCGACGCTTGCTTACTTACAGGACCTGGTCATCGCTGCTTGCGGCTTTAAGCCACCAACCAGAAGCTTGGGAAAAAAAAACCCAACTCAAATTCTACTCCATCTTCCTCTACTCAACATCTAGTCTGTCTCCGGTCTCCTCTACCTCTACCTACTTTGACTCTACCTCTACTTGTACGTCTATTCTACTCTACCTCTACTCGACCTCCCTCTACTCTATCCCCATATTCTGCCTCTATTCCTACATCACTCTACACTACCTCTACCTCATTCTTCTTCTTCATCTACTGTGTTCTTCTACTCTACCTCCACTCGACCTACCTACCAGGGGGTAGACCCAATGTTTCAGTGGGAGTTTGTATGCAGAACATCATGCTGGTGTGCGTTTGCAAGGCCCAGTTCCAGCCCAGTCCACCCCGCGTCCAGGAGGTCCCGGGCTGGCTGTGGGGCAGGAGGGGCAGAGGGTCCTGGGCAGGAGTTCCCGGGCTGACCGTGGGGCAGGAGGGGCAGAGAGTCCTGGGCAGGAGGTCCCGGGCTGGCCGAGGGGCAGGAGACTGTGCAGGGTGCGACCCAGGATCAGGACAGTGGATTGGGGAGGAGGAAGAACCCCCAGCCCTGCCGTGTCTGCCATGTCTGCATCCATTTCTGCTGTCTTGCACCCATCACTCTCTCCTCTCTCCACCTCCTCCATCTCAGCCACGCTGCGGCCATCAATCAGTGCTGCGATCCCGCGCTGAAAGTGCGGCACTCGCCCAACGCAGCCACCCGCCAGTAAAAACACTATTTACGAGCCTCCGTTGCCAAGCCCGAAATACTAGAGCAGCTCTGGAGCAGGCTGGAGCCCTCCGCCCTGCCGCAGCCACAGCAAGCTGCCCCTTCCCTGGACCCCGCCGTGGGTGCACGGGCGGTTCCTGGTGCACGCACACACACACACACACACACACACACACACACACACACACACACACACACACACACACACACACACACCGCAAGGCATTTCTGCACCTCTTAAATTACCCTGATGAGACGAAGCGTGCAAGCCAAGGAGATGCAGCGATACGATGTCAAACACACACACACACACACACACACACACACACACACACACACACACACACACACACACACAGTAACGTGCAAACTGTGGCAAAGCACAGGCATTGACACATAAACATACACAATTTGAGGTACACTCGGATAAAGGGTATACAAGAGTGTGCCAATACACACACACACACACACACACACACACACACACACACACACACACACACACACACACACACACACACACACACACACACACACACAGGCACACACACACACAGACACACACAAAGGCACACATTGTCATGTGCAAGCCGCTGCAGAGCACACGCATTAAAACATAAACAAACACACCTCTAGGTACCCTGCATACAGGTTATGTGCCAGTGTACCAGCACGCACACAAACATGTCTGGACCACAAACTCTGCAAACAACACAAACAGACCAGGCATTTAAACCAGGCCAAATATTCACTCTCCTGCCCAAAAGCACAACGCTGAAAAAATATAAAATATCCAGTTATGTTATGTAAGTTTCAAAGTTTAAAAATTGCTGATTCACATGTCAGAACATCAAAGAGGCCACAATGCAGTGATGGACAAATTCCATATTCCAGCTTCACAGGAGAGTTCATCAAACTTGACTATTTTCACTGACGTGCCACATTTCCCCAGTAAAGTGAATGAATGTGAATAAAGTGAAATAGTGACACGAGCAGGCAATGCTATCGGTCTCATTGAGTTTAAATGAGAATTGTGAATGAATGTTCTTGTCGTCTTGGTATAGCTACCAAAAGTGGATGGAAAACGTTATGATTTTTTATTTATTTTGAACAACTAATCACTTTATGTCTTGAGTAAAATATTCACAAAAATATAGACAGCGCATGTCAAATATATGCTGTAAAAATTTTTACAGTATAGTTTATTCATGTTTGAAAATGAGATTCTGACGACGCTGCTGTCAGTGACGACATTTGGCCACCAGGGGGCGTTGCGTTGAAGCACCGCCATTGACTTGAATGACTTCCTGGCTAATAGATAATAGATAATAGATAATAGAAAATAGAAAATAGATGGATATTGGATAATCCCTCAGCTCCTCTTTAAAAAGGCCTTGCACTCACTCGTCTGGCCTGCTGGGAGTGGGGGCGAGAGGCGACCAGAGATGGAGTGCGATTGAACAGTCGGAGAAGAGAGAACCCGCGTGAAAATTGTCGACATCAAAGTGTCATTAGCGTGGCTGCTATCATTAGTGCAAAAACGCGACCGGTCCGGGGTCTTTGGATCCCGCGTCTTTGTGTTCGGGGGCATCAGTGTTATTATGTGAAGTGTGAACCACAGTCCCTCTAATGAGGCTAATTACCCACAAGGCTGTTCTGTGCCCACAACGTGAACAGCTACAGAGCCTGTGCAATTGAAACAAGGTCCGGGATCTGCAGGTGGTCCTGGATCTGCAGGTCCCAGGATCTGTACAATAGGTGGTCCTGGGTCTGCCTCTCCAGCATCTGCAGTTAGTCCAGGATCTGCAGGTCCAAAGATCTGCAGGTGGTCTTGAATCTGCAGGTAACTGGATCTGTAGCTCCAGGATCTGCAGTTAGTCCAGGATCTGCAGGTCTCAGGATCTGTACAGTAGGTGGTCCTGGGTCTGCATCTCCAGCATCTGCAGTCAGTCCAGGATCTGCAGGTCCCAGGATCTGCAGTTGGTCCTGGATCTGCAGCTCTAGGATCTGCAGGTCCCCCGTCACCGCTGGCTGAGCCCAGAAAGTAAGTCCAAACTCTGTGGCACATGAATTGATGTGTTTTCTCTAATCTCTGTTTGCAGGAGTTCTGGTGGCGCAGTGTGTGTCTGTGTGTGTGTGTGTGTGTGTGTGTGTGTGTGTGTGTCTGTGTGTGTGTATAAACTATAACACCAGGGAAAATGCCTCACACTGATTCTATCAGCAAGATATATTTGTGTGTGTGTGTGTGTGTGTGTGTGTGTGTACCCATGTGTATGAGACTGTGTACAAGGTTTATTTGGGTGTGTGTGTGTGTGTGTGTGTGTGTGTGTGTGGGTGTGTGTGTGTGTGTGTGGAGTATGTGTGTGTACTCGCGTGTGTGTGTTTATGAACAAAAGCAAGTGAGAGAACAACAATGAAAGTAAAAAGGAGTAAGAGATGGAGGGGGTGGGGGCGGGGCGGGCGGGGCAGGCGGAGTGCGCCTTGAGAGAAGGAAAAATCCATTTGGTTTAATAAACAGAAAGAAAACACGCCGGATTGTCCGCTGTGCCGGAGCCGAAATGGCGGAAAATGATCGTCGGTGGTGCACGTGAACGTAAACATCCTACAAAGCCTCTTTGGCCAGAATCCAGGAAGCGGATGGAGATTCAGCCCAAACAGACGAGCCGACTGAGAACCGCCCAAACCGGCCACTCGGATGTAAGAGGAACGTAGCACCGCGCCCTAACACCGCGAGCTCACGCCGCTAGCTCCTTTGTTGTAGTCCTGTGCAGAGACACTCGTTTGGGTGAGTCGGTGCGTTCGAGTCAGTGCGTCTTGGTTTATTGAGTTTTCCGGCGTTCGAGTAATTTTCTTGGAAAGGGTGTTATGTACCTTTTTGGCCACCAGGGGGAAAGGGCACGGAAATCGGTAACATTGATAAGAAATAAGTAAAAGCCAAGCAGCTTAACTACCGGTAAAAAAAAATTCAATGACCACTGCAGACTTTGTATATTTCGATTTCACAACCCTGAAATGTGAGCTGCTTTCATCACACGACCCAAAGTTTTCAACATTCGGACCATCGACGCTAACTTTTTTCAAGTCGTCATCATAACGTTAAACAAGAAATTCGAATAAATCCTTTTCAATTATTCCGTCTTGTTGTCTTCTACCCAGTTGGTGAAGCCTGGCATCGCCAGAACAATTCCAAAATGAGTATTAGTCCGGAAATCTCTGTTCATTTTAGATTTCCAATGGGTGTTACCAACGGGTGCAGAGTGAAATGTCTCACTACAACCAATCAGAGCGCTGGATAGACCTACAACCAATCAGGGCACCGGATAGACCTACAACCAATCAGGGCAACGAAATGTTGCGTAGCGCTGAGCTAACCTTGGCGCGTAGCTTCGACTCGCTTGCCGCCATGGAGAACGACTGACTTCCTGTCGCACAGGAAGTCCAGTTTCCCGTGCTTCCCCCTTCGCCCAATCATCAGCTCCACTTTGTGCTCCATAAGCCAGAATGGGATGTTCCGCACGTTCCCATGTTCACGTTCTGTTCTCTCTCTTCCTGCTGTTGTGACATGAGTTACTGAAAATAACGGAACCTTAAAAGTCAAACTCTCGCTCGCTCGCAAAGTACGCTTCAAGCCAAGTCCAGTCCGAATGCCCGGATGTGGACTTTTTCCGCCCATTTTATCGGGGATGCATCGGTGTGGACCAAGCAGCAAGCCGGGTCCGATCCATTATTTACTTCGTGTTTAGTCTAATTTTAATTTTTTTAAATGTCTGCTCTCTCGTTTGTCCTCCTCCTTCCTTCATACACCAATATCCCCCACAACCATCTTTTTCCCGCCACCGGCCTTTTATATGTCGGCTACAGATCTTGGAACATTTTAATATTATTACAGTACATATTAATAGTACATACAGGACATATTAATATTTTTGAAAATGAAAAGAGGTAGGGTTGTGTTTTATATCACATTTCGTTTTATTGTAAATGCACGTTACAGTGAAGATAACCGGAGTAGACGTATTGCCAAGACGAGCTGAGATGATGACGTCACACGTCGACGTCATCACGTGCGCCAAGTCTGAACTACCAAGTCCGCAAGTCCGGACTTCGCGTACTTGGTATTGAGAAACGACCATTGTCTCTCTCCCCCCCATCCATCCCACTCCCTCTCCATCCCTCCCTCGCTCTCTCTCTGTCGCTCTCCCTACCTGCTGTCTCATCCGCTCTCTCCATCTATATCTATATCTCCATCTATCTATTTATATATATACTGTATATAACTTCCACACCTCCAGCCGACAAGTCGCCAGGGAGCAGCGCTGATGTGTGTCTGTAGTCGAGTCATATTTAACCTTGCACGCACGCACGCACGCGCGCACACGGCTGTATTTGTATTATTGAAAAATCCCGGCGTGTTTGTGTTTGCGGTGGGCTGGCGCTGGAAGGATGGGGCCGTGGGGCAGGGGGGTGGCGCTGGAAGGACGGGGCGGTGGGGCGGCGCCGGGAGGATGGGGCGGCGCCGGAAAGACGGGGCGGTGCTGGAAGGATGGGGCGGCACTGGAAGGATGGGGCGGTGGGGCGGCGCCGGAAGGATGGGGGGGTGGGGCGGCGCCGGGACGATGGGGCGGCGCCGGAAAGACGGGGCGGTGCTGGAAGGATGGGGCGGCACTGGAAGGATGCGGCGGTGGGGCGCCGCCGGAAGGACGGGGCGGTGGGGCTGTGCCGGGAGGACGGGGCAGTGGGGCGGCGCCGGAAGGAGGGGGCGGTGGGGGCGGCGCCGGAAGGAGGGGGCGGTGGGGCGGCGCCGGAAGGACGGGGTGGTGGGGCGGTGCAGATAACCTTTACACTGGGTCGAGGAGTTACGGTCGACCTGCGGCAAACCAGAGGATTTCTCAGAAAGCTGCAAGTGCGGTTAGGGTTGGGGTTGGGGTTGGGGTTGGGGTTGGGGTTTCTTTCTGTTTGTCTATCCCACCAAAAGTCCCGGAGGTAGAACGAGGTCACCTCAGTGCGACCAAAATGCGAACGCCCCGATGACTGGAGGCGAACATGAGGCACGCGCAGAAAGACGCCCGGAGACAAAAGTAGGAGACACACAAACACTTTGTTTCTTGGCTGCGTCTGCATCTCTCTGGAGGGCGGTCAACCCTTCTGACGGGTTTTTCCCCGTCAAGAGGTGGAGCGACAACAAAGCGCTGATGCAGCTCGTCCCAGGGTGGAGGTAAATACGGTCGGGTGCCAGCCGTAGTAGCGCCGCAGCTCGGGCCTCGGGCAGCGGCCCCGCCCTGGCCCCCACCCGCCCCCCCTCAGGCGGCGCTAAAGTTAGCCCAGGGAGGGGAAGACACCCAGATTCCCCTCATGCCGCAAAACCCCGACCGGGAGGGAAGGGAGCGGCGTTTCCACGCGACAGCGGATAAACTTAGACACGGGAAAAAGGAAAAACAGCCGACCTTGCGACGCACACATGTGATGTACGGTAAACCACCTGTCTCACACACACACACACACACTGGTTACTGTCCGGACGTGGCCTCATTCTGTGATTGGACGAGTCACTTGGAACGAAACGGACGTTGATGAAGCGGTGTCCGTGGCTTCCTGTCCCACACACACACACACACACACACACACACACACACACACACACACACACACACACACACACACACACACACACACACACACACTACACTACACTACACTACATGCTGGACATAACTTCACTGTAATAAGACTGGAATGTGCACTTCCTGTGTTTACGTGTGACGTTTTATCACTTATTCAACACAGTCTCTTTAAATAGTGTCACATATTGAAGCCTGTGGAAAAACAACATAAAACAAACATAAAATAATGGATAAAAATGACGTTTTATAAAATGATAAAATGTTGTATTGTATTACATCTCTTCAAATATATTTGGCAGGACATTGATGAAAATGGTGAATTCCCTCAGTTCCCAGTTCCGTGTAGAGTACAGGTAGAGTAGAGGGAGTTAGAGTAGAGGTGGAGTAGAGGTAGACTAAAGGGTAGAGGTAGAATATCATAGAGGTAGAGTAGAGGGAGCTAGAGTAGAGGTGGAGTAGCAGTAGAGTAGAGGTAGAGGTAGAGGTACAGTATCATAGAGGTAGAGTAGAGGTGGAGTAGAGGTACAGTATCATAGAGGTAGAGTAGAGGGAGTTAGAGTAGATGTGGAGTAGAGGTAGAGTAGAGGGAGGTAGAAGGAAAGGTGGAGTAGAGGGAGGTAGAAGTAGAGGTGGAGTAGAGGTAGAGTAGAGGGAGCTAGAAGTAGAGGTGGAGTAGAGGGATGTAGAAGTAGAGCAGAGAAAGGTAGAGTTGATGCAGAGGTAAAGTAGTAGTAAAGTAGAGATAGGTGTAGAGTAAAGGGCGGTAAACAAGGGGCAGTGTTGAGAGCAGAGCTTTCAGCAAATCTGCCCGAGGGAGAAATCTAGATTGGTTTTACTAAAGCAATTTGAAGAAAGCAGTTCAAACTACTTTGTAAACAATGATCAAATTGACAATGTGATGCAAAACGATAACAAAATATAATACAAAAAAGTTGCAAGCCAGAAAAAAAAAAAATGCAGCTCAATGCAGCTTGAGTTTATTGCAGAAAGAGACAACTCGTTCACAGGTTCACATAAACCAAAAAAAAAAAAAAAAAAAGAAATACCCCAATATCCATAAAAAAAGTACAAGGAACGTCAGCTTTGGTTTTGAATACAATGTCCGTCAGTCAGACACAAAGCAGAGTCTGCCATGCAGCAACTTCTCTGAACATTTGTTCATAAATAATAATCATCAGTGCTTTTGGCTTACACCTAATAAATTCAAGTTTAGTTTTACAAATTCAGATTCAAAACATTAACTATAAGCAAATATATTTCATCGGTGAGCCGAGCTGACAATGCAGCTCGCTGGAATACCCCCCGAGACCTTTCCTTTTATGGCCCAAAATTGTTTGTGGATTCAGTCGTAACTACAGAAAAAATGGGAAAAAAAAGTCACGGAACCACTTGAATCACTATGCAAATATGAATGTAGCTGAGCCACAGCAGGTTCCTGCAAAACTGAAACTACGAGTTGAATTATATGTAGTTTACTACTCCCCAACACTGAGTAGAGGTAGAGTAGAGGTAGAGTGGTGGTGGAGTAGAGGTAGAGCAGAGGTGAAGCAGATGTAGAGTGGAGGTGGAGCAGAGGTAGAGGTGGAGAAGAGGTGGAGCAGAGGTAGAGTAGAGGTCGAGCAGAGGTAGAGCAGAGGAAGAGCTGAGGTAGAGAAGAGGTGGAGCAGAGGTGAAGTAGAGGTAGAGTAGAGGTGGAGCAGAGGTGAAGCAGATGTAGAGTGGAGGCGGAGCCGAGGCAGGAGAGAGGTGAAGCAGGGGTAGAGTAGAGGTGGAGAAGAGGTGGAGCAGAGGTAGAGTAGAGGTCGAGCAGAGGTAGTGCAGAGGAAGAGCTGAGGTAGAGTAGAGGTGGAGCAGAGGTGAAGTAGAGGAAGAGCAGAGGTGGAGCAGAGGTAGAAGAGAGGTGAAGCAGGGGTAGAGTAGAGGTGGAGAAGAGGTGGAGTAGAGGTAGAGTAGAGGTGGAGCAGAGGTGGAGCAGAGGTAGAGCAGAGATAGGGTAGAGTAGAGGTGGAGCAGAGGTGGAGCAGAGGTAGAGCAGTGGTAGAGCAGAGGTAGAGCAGAGGTAGAGTAGAGGTGGAGTAGAGGTGGAGCAGAGGTAGAGCTGAGATAGAGCAGAGGAAGAGCTGAGGTAGAGTAGAGGTGGAGTAGAGGTAGAGCAGAGGTGGAGCAGAGGCATCTCGCTGGTGGGATGCCCAGAGCATCCGTCAGGTGGGAGATGACCCCACCTTGACCAGGACACGTGCCGCTCTGAAGGAGCGCTGGGGAGTGTTTGCTGGTATCCTTGATGCGAGGCCTCCGCCCAAGCAGGAGACGGAGGCGGGCGGAGAGGTTCTTTAAAGCGGATCAGATGCGGCTTCCATCCGACTCCTTGTACAGCTTAACTCTTAACTATGAAACGATATAAAGCCATCAAGCTGAGGTAAATATAGTTTGGGGTTTTTTCTTTTTTTTGGTTTTGTTTGTTGTTGCTTATTGAATAATTGAACATTCAAATCGTGGTCGATTCCGTCATCAGCTCCCGACGGAGGGGAAGAGTAGAGGGAGGTGGAGTAAAGGAAGAGCGGAGTAGGGGGAGCTAAAGTACTGAGGTAAAAGTCCAAATACCCTGACACAAGGTGACAAAAAGTGAAAGCGCCACACTGACGTTCCTTCTTAAGTAAAAGTATGTAAGTACTTGCTCTTAAATGTACTTAAAGTGTTAAAAGTTTAAGTACTTGCCGTATCCAGTGTCCTGATAAAACAGTCTTTAGGGTAATACGGGATAAAGTGCCACTGCAGATATATATATTTTTTTGTGCGGATGAGAGCCCGTGCAGATCCTGATTACAGTTTACAAAAAAAATAAATAAAAAACTGTAGGTGGCCTCATCGCAATTTAGAAGGATATCCAAATATGAATAAAAATATTGATAAAAGTTATTCGTTACGTATGCTACGTGACATGTGATACGACTGTGTTGGAAAAGTACAGATAGCATGCGTTGAAATGCGGTGG
Source organism: Zeus faber (assembly GCF_960531495.2). Lineage (NCBI taxonomy): Eukaryota > Metazoa > Chordata > Actinopteri > Zeiformes > Zeidae > Zeus > Zeus faber. The sequence goes on along the minus strand of NC_137205.1, from coordinate 26,430,233 downwards.
AGTGAAAGTCAAAAGTCTCCAAAAGAGAATAGAAATACTTGACAAAATGCACTTGAAGCCGAGCAGCAACGCGGTCACCCGCGGGTGGAGGCGGGCGCACGCGGCTCCCAAATGCGGGAAACCATTAGGGCTCATTTTTGAGCTCGGTTCTGATGCCGCGCTCGGCACCGGCAGCGGGAGGCCGCGCAGGAAAAGAGCGACTCCCAGGCCGGTTCCCTGCCAGGAGCCGCCTCCTACGGAGCTCTGCGGCTCCCTCCGACGCGCCCAAAAACAATACCAGCGGCGCTAATAATACCAGCAGTACATCCCGGCCACGTGCGGAGCGGAACAGTCTTAATATCCCCGCGCGGAGCCCAAACGGGACGCCGCCAGTTGAAACCGCACCGGCACCACGTCACCAGCGCAGGTCACGGACGCCAAAAAGAGACCTCCCAATTATAAGTCTTTCTCGTGGTATTTCAGGAGAAACGTCGTGTTCTCTCAGTGGTTTGTACAATGATTGTTTTGCAAGATGTAATAATCCAAAGACGTCACCGGGTAATGTACGGGAAAAGGAACACAAGTTTGTTGTTTTGAACGGGGCTTTTATTATTTCCATCCCAAATATATTTATATATTACTTCCGCCGCCTTTGCACATTTTAAACATCTTCATGTTTTATGTATATAAGTGTACGTCAATATTTTTCTTCGCATTCCTTGTATATGTTGGCGTGTCGGGCCAATAAAGCCTTCGACAGTGCCCTGTGGATGAGAGCGGCAGCGCTGCGCTCAGATCTGACATGAGGTGAGTCACTATCGCCATAAGTCTCGGCCTAATTAGGTGAGTTATAATTACTACCGCCGTCTGACTAGGCCGAGCCCTCAACTGTTTTCAGTGCCTTTCTCTGCGAAGGAGGAAATTCATTAGACGCCGGGAGATGAGGTGGCTCGGCGCGCACTGTGTGTCCCGGCGCGCACGCCAAACACACACGCAAATTACTGTTCCGAACAAATGTGATTTGGTCGGCGCTCGGTCAAACACATACTGCGCGCTCCAGTGACGCCGTTCCCACGCCCGCCCCCCCAAAATAGGGATGTGGATAATAAAATCATTTGGTTTGTGGGAAGGAGAACACACGGGGAAGCACAACGTCTTTCAAAACATGGACGACGGCAGCGATATTCAATTAAGAGAAAAACCTCTCCGCAGGAATGGCTGAATGAAGCCAGACGTGTGTGTGTGTGTGTATGTGTGTGTGCGTGCGTGCGTGCGCGCGTGCGCGTGCCTGCGCGCCCAATATCATTAGAGCCCGGCTCAACCGGGGTGTTGGCGTTGGCATCGCACCCCTGCTGTCGTCCCAGACTGGAGGGGTAAGATTAGCCGCCTCCGTCCCCCACCACAAAGAATTAGGAGCGCTTTGTTTACCTTGTTTATGTTGCCATGACGCCCAGAGAACAGAGAGGTACACAAAGAGGGACCGCAGGAGAGAGGGAGCGATGACATACCGCGGGGGGTGACAGAGAGAGAGAGACAGAGACGTAATAAGTCACTGTGAAATGATTGAGGGAGAGATGAAGGGAAAATGGATGGGATGTGGAGTTAGACAGATATATAGGCGAAGGAATACAGGAAGTGCAGCACATAGTACCACAGTACAGCACATAGTACCACAGTACAGCACATAGTACCACAGTACAGTACATAGTACAACAGAACAGCACATAGTACCACAGTACAGCACATAGTACCACAGTATAGCATGTAGTACCACAGTACAGTACGTAGTACGACAGTACAGTACGTAGTACGACAGTACAGTACGTAGTAGGGTTTCATATTTTTCCCAAAAACGAGAAGCACGCTATCCCGGGAATCCCAGGAAATGGACTTGTTTTCAGCTAAAACACATTGGTCATATTTAAGCAACACTAAATTCAACACGGAGAAATAAAGGTTCCCGATCGCTTTAGTGTATTATATGGTGGTATTAATAATAACTGAGGCGAGAGAACGCCATTTATGTTAATAAACATTAGGACGAACATGGTATGAACTTTGCATGCGGCTTGATTTTCGCTGTAGCTGCGACGCCTGCCTGCGATCAGGCCGCCATGGAAGTCATATTTGACAATTCACCATTAAATAAACAAACGGAATTCGTTAAAGCGAGCCATTTGCCGGTTCCAAAACCATTCCGGCAAGCGGCGACGGATTCCGTTCCGTGAGCGCTCAGGGGCCGCCGCCGGGCGCCGCGACCCTTCGACGGCCCAGCGGCGTCAGATTTAGTGGCGCAGTCAATGATCGCTCAAAGTAAACGCAGCGTGTGTTTATTTTAACTTCAGCTTTTCAAAGTAACGCCGCGCATCCAAACTGCGCATCCAAGGCCGACGCCGCGAAGGATCCCGGCTTCATCTGCAAAATGAAAATCAACATTTTACGAACGGGGCAGGCCGACGACAGCGCTCGGGCGCGACAACAAAATAGAAGCCTGCAAAACATCCGAGGTGGGCCAACGCAAAGTTCACTGTCAGTGAAACAGACACAGCCAGTCATGAACAAAAGAGACATCACTTTGACGCGGTGGGTTTATACAGTCAGGTTTCAGTGTAGCACACACACAGCTGTTGCATAGACTTAAAACCATAAACAAAACGTATGCAATGCAAATGTTTTAAGAAGGTAAATGTTGGGCCGACATATTTTCTATACAGGCCTGATCCAATATGCTCTAAATGTAAAAATAAATAAAAAATAATTCCCCTTCCACCGTTATTTTATTTCACCGAAAATGGGAAGTGGTTTGGATGGGCACTCCCAGGAAGCCCGTTTCCCAGGATCAAACCCTTGTACATAGTACCACAGCACACAGTACTACAGTAATACAGTACTACACCGCCGTAACGTTCACCCTGTTACACCCAACATAACAAACTGTGTGACACCCACGTAACATCCACCCAGTGACACTCACACAACATCCGCCCGGTTACACATTACATCCCACGTGACCAAACAACCCTGTCACACCCGTATAACATAACCCTAACCCTAACCCACCCTTTTACACCCACATAACATCCACCCTGTTACACCCCACATAACATTCACCCTGTTACACCCCACATTACACCCTGTCACACCCATATAACATCCACCCTTTTACACCCACATAACATCCACCCTGTTACACCCCACATTACGCCCTGTTACACCCCACATAACATCCACCCTGTTACACCCCACATTACCCCCTGTCACACCCATATAACATCCACCCTTTTACACCCACATAACATCCACCCTGTGACACCCACACAACATCCATCCGGTTACACATTACACCCCACATGACCAAACACCCTGTCACACCCATATAACATACACCCTGTTACACCCTACATAACATCCACCCTGTTACACCCCTCATAACATCCACCCTGTTACACCCGACATTACACCCTGTCACACCCATATAACATCCACCCTTTTACATCCACATAACATCCACCCTACATCCCACATTACACCCTGTTACACCCAACATAACATCCACCCTGTTACACCCCACATAACGTCCACCCTGTTACACCCCACATCACATCCACCCCATCCCCTCATGACATCCACCCCTTTCCAGCCCACATAATGTCCACCACGATACACCCCACATGCCGTGCACCCTGTTACACCCCACACAACGTCCAGGCTGTTGCACCCGACTCAATCTCCACCCCTGTCAGAGAGCCGCAGCTGTTTACCGCTCCATCCACGGTAATGAGACACAGAGCTGCGGTCCTTTGTCACCACACACAAACAAACATGGCGTCCTTTCAGTGGAGCTGAAGCCCTGACAATTGGGTCCAGGCCACCTGTCGGCACCTCTGACTTCACTTAATCCCATACAATCAAATCCGATCTCGGCTTACGTAACCCCGAGACTAGTGGCACACAGTGGAAGCTGGAAGAATGGGCTGCTGGCGGACCAGCCCCGGCGCAGGCTGCAGGGGACTTTGCACATTAAGCCGCTGACCTTGCCCTCACGCTGCACTGGAAAACAAATTAAGTGAGATTTATGGAGGGTTCTATCCCAACATCTTCTGTGTTACAGTCGATTATTTGGAGTATGAGGTCTTACGGTGCCCGATGGCAGAGGCTTTGCCATGGGGGCCCCGGGACTCCGGGTGACCTGTCTGAGGGAATAACGCTGGCCGAGTCAGTGGCTGCTTTTAAAGCTCTTCTTAAAACGTACAAAGACTGAGAGGCGTACTCCGATTTTATTTCTGTTTCTGTTTCTGTCTTTGACACCATTTACTAATACTGGACCAGACAATTGCTGTTGACAAGTTGCCCCAGGCAACCAGATTTGGGCCATTGTGAACCATCAAGTGTGGTCTGATGCAGTAGCAGTAGTAAGTATACTAGTATACCTATAAATTATATTTTAGTTAAAATATTTTATCGATATGGTTGTTTATTTTTTGTGCATGTTTACTCCTTTATATATGTTTTTGTTTCCATGCAGGATTTTTGATTTGATATTTGTTCTGAAGAATTCTCCAGAGTGTATTATTATTATTAATATTATCATGCAGTTTCCACACATAATGGTTTTCGGAGTGGAGGAGAAACTAATGATGTAGTCACATGGTGTCAGAAGGGAGCCAAACACACACAGTGTTCCAGTGAAAAAAACAAATCTACAGTCTGTAATGAGTTGTGTCGCCCCTTGCGGGATGGTCCACTTGCCTAACAGCGTCCCAGCGATCAGAGGCAGGATGCATGCAACCCCTACGGAGACCCTAACGAGGGAAGACCCCCAGTACAGACGGAGGGCGGGAGGGAGGGGGTAGGGGTCGGAGGCACAGATGGAGGAAAGGCAGCGGAGGCACGCTCTCTGGAGCCATAGGGTCACCCACGCAACACGGGTTGTGGACTGCTTGCAGCCTCTCTGTCTTCGGAGGCTTTTGACAGAAACGCTTCACACAGAGGACGGAGAGGACCCTGGTTCCGTAGCCTTGGAGGGTGGAGGCTTGGCGTCCGGCGCGGGCGAGTGAGCTTCTAACCGAGCGGCAGAGTCGCGCAGAAAACTTGGGGGGAAATAAACAAACGAATGGACTTCGCACGTCCAGGGCCATAAATCATGGAGCAGGCGGTAACCTTCCTGCGGTATCTGGGTCGCATGGAGCCCTGCAGCTGAGGAAACCGCAGCCAGGCACGGGCACCAAGCTGTGGTGCGGTGACTGAGACATATGTGATCCAAATGGGTTCACATGCAGATACACATGCACACACCAACACCAACAGCAACACGCAAAGAGGAGGAGGCTTGTTACAGCTGCACGTCCTCCTCGGACCGCAACATTTTTCCCTCTTGTTTGAAGACTAGAACTTCAGCGCCTGACGTGTACGAAACTGTACCATAGACCAGGACTTCTACTGAGAGAGAGTGGGGTTTAGACCTGGTCTTCTTCTTGGACTTGGGGGTTTAGACCTGGTCTTCTTCATGGACTGGGGGGTTTAGACCTGATCTTCTTCTTGGACTGGGGGGTTTAGACCTGATCTTCTTCTTGGACTGGGGGGTTTAGACCCGGTCTTCTTCCTAGACTGGGGGGTTTAGACCTGGTCTTCTTCTTGGACTGGGGGGTTTAGACCTGGTCTTCTTCCTGGACTGGGGGGTTTAGACCTGATCTTCTTCTTGGACAAGGGGGTTTAGACCTGGTCTTCTACTCAGACTGGGGTGTTTAGACCTGGTCTACTTCTCGGACTGGGGTGTTTAGACCTGGTCTTCTTCTCGGACTGGGTAGTTTGAGTAGCTCGGAGGGCAAAGCCCTGTTACGAAGTCCACACAGGGAACACATGTAGTAATGCACAGTGACACACGAGGGCTGTTTCCAATCATGTATAATAATGTTAAAATGATCTGATAATGTAATGCAATAGAAGCACAGGATATCATTTCACGTGTTTCCAGTGGGGGGCGAAAATTGCGGAAAATGGTCAAAGACACGCGCACGCAGGCACACAGGCACGCACACACGTACGCACACACACACCTTTTCAGCAGGGAAAACTTCCCCACCAGAGATCCCGAGGGACCTATTAACAATGTCAAACGAGGCTAATTAGATTGCAGGCAGTTCTGATAATGTGCAGGGGAGAAGTGTGTGTGCGTTTCGTTTGTGTGTGAACCTATGACCTATTAAATGACTATATGACTGTGTGTGTGTGTGTGTGTGTGTGTATTTCTCCTGTAGGGGTGTGTGTGTGTGTGCGTGTGTGTGTGTGTGTGTGTGTGTGTGTGTGTGTGTGTGTGTGTGACATTCGGAAACATTAGCGTGATCCAGCGTAATGTTTCTGTGTCGCTCTCTCCCAGGTCGCCGAGCGACTCAATCAGTGTGCCACTCACAATTACCCGACTATTAATAACACAACAGTACGGCACCGCCTCCCCAAAGCGCCATTACCACCGTAAATGACTCCTCTAGGAAAATAGTGTTACTGCCATATCAATAAGTCATCCCCCAGCGGTGGGGAGGAGAATTGGCCCGCTCCAGACGGAGGCGCTGACAACGCCCTGTTGGTCATATATCTGTTTCCCGGCCGTGTCTTCGGATCCCAGCGACTCTCCGTCACCGCGGCGCCGCTGCTGACAGGGCCGACCGCCCATGCACGCGCCGCGCGGCCCGAGTCGCGGACACTTAAAATGTCCCCCGACTTCCCGGCTGGCTCGCGGCGAGCAGCGGCGGGCACGGGGTGAGGAGTGAGGGGCGAGGGAGAGAGAGAGAGACCCCACCCACGGACGGATACCGGAGCAGGCACATCGACGTGGCCCTGACTGGGCCTTCCAAAACCCGCCCCCGCTGCCATCACCCCACCCCGGGCAGCGCGCCCAAGAGAATTGACGCCACCAGACAGAACTGGACCATATTGACTGATTCAACTGGAACTTTCTCATCATTTGTACGTTCGCAGTCAGACATAGAAGTTGGTCGGGCTCTGCAGAGGAGACGCTTGGGTTTTGGATTGGCCGCCACTTTTGACACAACTTCTGTTTTTTCCTTCGATTTAATTGGATGAGAGTGGCCAACTGTAAGCTCTGAGTTTCATGCCATCAGGGTTTACCAGCAGTTGGAACCGGTTAATTCTACGAGGGACAAGAGAGCGTTTCCTGTTTCACGTTTATGCACAGTTGAGCTTTTCGTGGATTTAGGGACGGGTGGGGCTGACACCGAGCTCGTCACGCTGGATCCACCGTATCCTCCTTCAGGACGATCCGCTCGCAGGACCCTCGCCGCTCCCTCCTGTGTTAATAGCCATCTTTTTGTTCGCAAGCTGCAGACCCACTTCTTCGGGTTACACCTGGACCCCCACCTGCGCCGACGCCTCCATCTCCTAAGGATCCGCCACCTTGCATATGTGCTTTGACTCGACCCACGTACTCGTTCCTCTTGGAGGCTGTGACGTACAGTCCGGGCGATTGACTTCTAATGACAAAGGGACCTGTTATTAGTAGTAGTAGTAGTAGTAGTAGTAGTAGTAGCAGCTATGAACTGTTTGGCTCTGTTATGAGACTCAGCGGCAGCGCGCCGGAAGTGCCGGCTTAAAAAAAACGTTGACCCCAACCACGGAGTCGGCGGCGGAGGAGGAGGCGGAGTTGACGGCAACCGCCAGAGTCCTTCTTCCCGCGCCGGAGAATGGAGGTAAAAGGCCCCCCACCTCCCCCCATCACCGCTACGCCCGTGATGAATGTGATATGTATTCCTCCGGCGCACAATACCCAAGGTGCACATGAAACCGCCCGAACCAATTATGCCATTATCACCCTATTACACACTAACTATTACGCTGCTTGCTTTTTTCCCCGGGTGGCCGGGGAGGAGCCATGGCAGCGGGTTTTCGTGACCTAGTTTGCGGCCGGGAAAGATAACAGCAGCAAACGCTGCTCCACCGGGGAGAGGAAATTACCTTTCCCTCGCATTAAACCGACTGTCAACTGTGGTCATGACACGCTGCCACCTGTCTCACTGTCACCGAGGGAGAGGGGGGGAGGGACAGGGAGGGAGAGAGAGAGAGAGAGAGAGAGGGAGGGAGAGAGAGAGAGAGGGAGGTGGAGAGACGGGGAGGGAAAGTCAGGAGGAAAGAGAGAGGCGGGGAAAGAGAGGGAGACGGACTGGGAGAACGATGGGGAGAGGGAGAGAGACAGGGAGAGACACAGACAGGGGGAAAGCGAAAGGCGGGGACAAAGAGGAACGAGAGAAAGGGGAGAAAGGGAGAAAGACAGGCAGAGCCAGCAAGACAGAGAGAGGGAGACAGGCCGATGGAGAGACCCAAATAAACACAAAGTGAATACAGACAGAGGCAGGGGGAGAAAAGGTGGAGGGAGCGGAAGGATGACGAGGGCAGCGTCCAGATGGCGAGCCAATTAGGGCGGCGGTGTCGTCACCATCACGCGGGGGCCCAGCGAAAAAAAGCGCCCGGAACCTGACGGGGACGCTCCGATTGGCCGAGGGCCGGGGGGCCACGAAACGGGACGGGGGGGACGCGGGGGGAGACGGGCGGGCGCTAATGACGCGTGAAAGAGAACGACGCCCGTTCCGCTCCACAGAGGACGGTCGCTTTCAAATGACCCTGCTTTATATTCATGGGCCACCACTCTCTTTCCTGCACTCGCGGGGGTTCTTTTTTTTTTGGGGGCGTTTTTTTTGTTCTTTTTCTTCTTCTTCGCCGCGGGGAGGGTGGTCCTCTGGGCCCGTGCAAAGTACTGTAAAGAACCGGCGGCTCCTTCCGCCTCATCAGGACCACGAGGACTCATCTCGGATGGAAGCTCCAGCGACGACGAAACAGAGGGAGTGGAAGAGTCAGAGAGTTGTGTGTGTGTGTGCGCGCGCGCGTGCGTGTCGTCTAAAACGCTGTGGATGGAGGTGTTCGGGAGGCGGACGCAATTGATTGTCCCGCAAAAACACAGCGGTTGCCCTCTCGCAAGGCGGGTATTTACCGGGCGGCGGGCGCGGCGGGGGGAGGAGCGTCCTTGAGATGGCGATCTGCAGCTCTCCCCGGAACAGAACCTCGGCACCAGCCTTCTGGGAGCCTGGGGAAGGGAGGGGGCGGAGCGGGCGGAGGGAGGGGGCGGAAACGGAAATGTTCATTAGATGCTGCTCAAACCATAGACCGCGGCGTCTGCGGTCGCCCGCCGGCTTATGGAAACGTGATTTGAAGCGTCAGGTTGCGGTGTACGCTCCCCGTCTCCTCCACCCGCACGCCCACCTTGGTCTCTCGGTCAGGGCAACCCCGCCCTCAAAAGTAAACCTCTCTTGACGCCTTCAATATCCTCTTTATTGAACACCACAAAATCACAACCCAGACACCCGTTAGGAGGAGTAAACAAGGAAAATAAAATGCATTGACACGTGAGAAATGTCTTCTTTTTCCATTGACTTCCATCCACTTTGCAAGCGGAGAAGATTTGAAGGGGCAAGCAGGAAGTGAGGTGGGACTGGCGGAGATCTTCTAGAAAACAGAGGTTTATATTTCTTATTCCGAAATCGAATTTGAAGAATGTGAATATCTTGCAGAGTTCCTCAACGTTCCTCAACATGAGGTCCGGGGACCCCCGGGGGTCCTGCAAGAGGTTCCAGGGGTCCTTAGCAGAATGATAGACAGTAAAACCATCTCAAAGTGGACTCCCGGGGATCAAATCTTATCAAATGGGGTCCGTGGCCTAATGTGTATTAAACGGAGGGTCCTTTGAAATGAAAAAGGTAAAGAATCACTGCTTTAAGGAACCTTTTGGCAACCAGCACCTCCACCAAAACGTTGTCATCTTAACTTAAAGTAAAAACTCCACCCATCGATCACTGAAAAACTACACCTTTCCGTTTATCTCCACGACTCTGACTCCCTGTGACGTCGGAACAGCTTTTGAAAAGACTGCAACGTCTCACACACACGCACACACACACACACACACACACACACACACACACACACACACACACACACACACACACACTTCACGCGAGGAAACCACAAGCAAACCATCTTTTGTGGATTATTCAAGGTGGATTACACACACACACACACACACACACACACACACACACACACACACACACACACACACACACACACACACACACACACACACACACACACACACACACACACACACAAGTGCATTGTGTTGCCCTGGTATGAAATGTGCTCTATAAATAAAGTGTGACTTGACTTGACACACACACACACACACACACGCATACACACACACACACACACACACACACACAGGATTAAGTTTAGGGATGCGTTTTCATGCTCAGACTCATCGCAGCGCGTTTGAAACACTGCAGGAGAATTTTGGGGTAAATTGTTTCTCTGGTTCTAGATTAATTGTTATATGAGAAATATTAAAATATGTTTCTGGAGACACAGAGCCAATTTTGTGCAGACATGGCATAGCTTCTGATGTATTCAGAATGTATCCATGCTTTTCTAGGCGAACCTCAGTCTGCTATTGGCCAGCAACTTTTTTTGTAGATAATTATAGGTGTTATATATGTTATATATTTTTGGATCTATGATATTGATAGGGTTGGGCTGGAAAAAAAAAAAAGATTTTAAAAAATGATACTCCGATAGGGTTCAAATCCATAGCTTTAATTTCTGAACCAATTGCAACATTGTAATAGCTTTCTTTGGAGGTGTTGCAACCATTTTACACTTGAAATGAAATGAAATACCACCATCGCCAGAAATAAATATAAATATTAGATTTATGTAGTGGACTGAATTGGCCGCGTGAAATGTCTTTATAATGCACAACGGACGGCGAAACTGAAAAGTTTTTTGCAATTCTCATGATGTGTAAAATGTCATAAATGCGGCATACTGATATAGAATCACACCGTGAGCCACCTCGCCAACATCACATTATCGTGATGCCGGTATTGAAATTGAATCCTCAGAATGACAGGAGCCACGTAAAGGATGTCGATCACGGTGTGAGTCAGTGATCGGTCATCTGGGAGAAAAGGAGGGAGGAGGGGAAATTTAAGACAAAAAATACAAATAAACATGAATAAGCGAGTGGCCACTTGGGCCTCAACTCAGAGCGGTTTTCTTTGGGGGGGTGGGGGCCAGTGTGTATGAATAAGTCCAGTGTGCTCCAGGACTTTTCATTTATTAATTCACTAACACACACACACACACACACACGACACACACACACACACACACACACACACACACACACACACACACACACACACACACACACACACACACACACACACACACACACACCTTCGCGTGACGGTTAGGAACATCCAGAGAAAACACCAGCCAGCCGACGGTGGAAGCAGGTTTGTTTGCTCGTGGGCGCTGGCACGCAGCATCCATGCTTCGGAATGAATTCATATTTAATGTATCAGTTAATATATATCAGTCTCGTGGACATGTTGCTCTTGTTTTAGCCGAACGTAAACGGACCCTGCGTTGGCTTCACACTGAGGTGATCGTGCTGATGGAAAATGATTCTACAAGAAAATAAAAGACTTCCTGTTTGTGGGGGATGTCAGAATAACACGATAAAGTACCTCCCAAGACGTTTGAACATCACTGAAACATGAGCTTTCCCTCATCACCATCGATATAAATCGATATCAATACGCTATTTCTGCATAACCATTATGTTTGTTATTGTTTCTGTTTCCATGTAAAAAAAAACAAAAAATAAAAAAATAAAAAAAAACATTGACGTTTTTGTTTTTCCACTTCATTGACAACGTTCTACTTATCTTCTGTTCATTGCCGGTCGCCATGGTGACGTCTATGCTTAACACTCATTTACTCATTTTCTGTTGGGATAAAACGGGCGCGGCACCTGAGTCAGAACCCTAAACAGGCGTAGAACCGGTCAACATTAAGAATTTACGTCCAATCAAGTGGAGCAAACAACATCTCCCTGAATGAAGGAGCTTTAGGAACAACGTCATGGAACTGACCTCAATGGCAGCTCACAAGGCACCGATCGTTACTTTAACCAGGTTTCACGGAAATTAAGGAGACGCGTGTCAAACCAGGCCACACTGGGAAAGTGTGTGTGTGTGTGTGTGTGTGTGTGCGAGAGCATGTTTGTGTGTGTGTTTGCTTGCGTGCGTGCGTGTGTGTGAGTGTGTGAGAGTGTGTGTATGTGTACGTGCGCTTGTGTATGTGTACGTGCGTGTGTGTGTATGTGCGTGCGTGCATGTGTATGTCTGTGTGTGTGTGTGTGTGTGTGTGTGTGTGTGCTTGCGTGTGTGTGTGTATGTGTGTATGTGCATGCGTGTGTGAGTGCGCTTGTGTGTGTATATGTGCATGTGTGAGTGTATGTGTGTGTGTGTGTGTGTGTGTGTGTGTGCGAGAGCATGTTTGTGTGTGTGTTTGCTTGCGTGCGTGCGTGTGAGTGTGTGAGAGTGTGTGTATGTGTACGTGCGTGTGTGTGTATGTGTACGTGCGTGTGTGTGTATGTGCGTGTGTGCATGTGTATGTCTGTGTGTGTGTGTGTGTGCTTGCGTGTGTGTGTGTATGTGTGTATGTGCATGCGTGTGTGAGTGCGCTTGTGTGTGTATATGTGCATGTGTGTGAGTGTATGTGTGTGTGTGTGTGTGTGTGTGTGCGCGGGAGCATGTTTGTGCGTGTGTTTGCTTGCGTGCGTGCGTGCATGTGTGTGTGAGTGTGTGAGAGTGTGTGTATGTGTACGTGCGTGTGTGTGTGTATGTGTACGTGCGTGTGTGTGTGTGTATGTGTACGTGCGTGTGTGTGTGTGTATGTGCGTACGTGCGTGCGCGTGTATGTCTGTGTGTGTGTGTGTGTGTGTGTGTGTGTGTGCATGCGTGTGTGAGTGCGCATGTGTGTGTATATGTGCATGTGTGTGTGTGTGTGTGTGTGTGTGTGTGTGTATGTGTGTATGTGCATGCGTGTGTGTGTGTATGTGCGTGCATGCCTGCGTGCATGGCGTTGCAGGGGATGGGGGCTGGGCGCTCGCAGCCGGCCATGCGTACCGGGCCAGTCTGTTGTAATTTGGAGGCTCACTTCTTTTGGCTCTGGATCTTTTAATAAGCTCCTAATTCGCTGCAGCTCCAGTGGAAGCGGCGACCGAACTGCACATCCTCAGGGCTCTGACCAGATTTCACCCTCGTTAAAATGAGATACAGGCCTGGGATTGGAGGCGTTTCTCTGAGGGCCGGAGTCAGGACAGAGGGCAGGAGAGAGTTAAACGCTGTTAACTGCAGTAAACCGGAGTGAACTGCTGTAAACTGTGTTCCACTGCTGTAAACTGCTATAAACCACTGGAAACTGCCATAAAGTGCTGTAAACTGCTGTAAACCATAGTGAACTGCTGTAAACTGTGTTCCACTGCTGTAAACCGCAATGAACCACTGGAAACTGACATAAAGTGCTGTAAACTGCTGTAAACGGTAGTGAACTGCTGAAAACTGACATAAAGTGCTGTAAACGGCTCTAAACCACATTGAGCCGCTGATGGAAACTGCTGTTAACCGTAACAAACGTTGAAAACTGCCATAAACCGTAGTAAACTGCTGTAAATTACAGTGAACTGTGTCCTCGGTTCAAACGGCCAAAACCGACTGGTTGAATAATAAAACGTCTGCTGTGCCTTCCTACTGTTGGACACAATAAGCTCCGGGCCGCGTACGAGAAAACAGCCGACGGTGGAAATGAGGACTCGCTGCATTTTGGAGAGTGTGTGTGTGCGTGTGTGTGTGCGCGCCCGCAGGCGTGCGTGTGTGTGCGTGCGTGCGTGTGTGTGTGTGCGTGTGTGTGTGTGTGTGTGTGTGTGTGTGAGTGTGTGTGTGCCAACGAGGGAACCCTCAAACATTTTGGCGTTTGTGGACGAGACGGGATCGACGTAGAGCACCATATTAATAAAGGAGCGACAAATAAACTGTTATTCGGTTTGTTAACGGAGAAACATCTGTTTCCGGTCGTTTGTTTATAAAGTCACGATAGCGACAAAATAATGCAATAAATAAATGCATAAATAAATATGTTCCACTCACGTCCAAAATCTCAGCGAGAGAAAGAGAGAGAGGGAGTGAAGCAGCTGCACGCGTCTGGGCAGCACCGTGGCTGTCATCGACTTCCCAAATGCAGTGACTTTATTTGGGCTGGCTTGGAGGGCATGAGCAGGGAGGGAAACGATCCAAACGATGGATCCTGTCCTCGGAACAGCTTGAACGAGGCCTGATATCCGACGGCACCGCGGTCCAGCTGCGCAGCTGACTCCGCTGGCCGCGGACAGAGTCATTACGCTCATTACCGCTCCGTTGTGCTGCCTCCAAAATCGTTGCGAAACCCGCGGCACGACAGCGGAGCTGCCCCGCGCCGGAGGCGTGTCCAGCTCGGCGTAAAGCGGGCGCCCGGCTGGGTGGAATGGTTTCAACATGGCAGCTCTCTGGTCTGCGCTGGGTTGATGGGAACGCACTCGCTTCATTCAGGTAGAAAGAGGGAGGCTTCGCAGGGAGGCTGGTCGAGTGTCATGCACTTCACATGCTGACGCAGATGAGGAAAATAGATCAAATAAGGCATGACATCTTATATTATAAATTTCTATAATATATCATCAAAATAGACATATATATATATATATATATATATATAAACATATAGATAAATATAGATCATTTATAGAATATTTGAAAACCAACATCTTTTTTTTTTTTTTTTTGTAAAGAGTAACAATCCGGACAGTATTGCGCCCCCTGCCCTCCCCATATTCACATGAAATGGTTCAGCCCTGCCCAGAAGCGAAACGGACGCAAAGGCGGCAGGCAGCCGATCGGGGCCCTGAAGAAGGCCCCTGACTGGACTGGACTTCACAGCATTGACAGCAACAACTCCCCAAAAGGGGCCCCACCTGTCACGCAAGTTTGCTTTGAAGTGATCTTTACACATCCCTGTCCGGTTGCATTCATAGTGAATGAGTTATCCCTGCCTGCTGGCTGGCCCACATACCCTGTCCCCTCCGTCCCCACACCCCACCCTCCATCCAGCCCTACTCCCAACTGAATAAGGTGGGAGCCTGCCTGGCCAACCTTGGCATAATTGCAGGAGTTCCCTGGAAAGTTTTTTTCAATTATTTTTTATTTTATTATAAAGAACAATAATGATGAATACTTTGTTCCATAAAAAAGATCAAATAAAATACGGAGGAGTCAGAGAGGAGTGTAGTGCTCCGGGAGCTGG
Source organism: Zeus faber (assembly GCF_960531495.2). Lineage (NCBI taxonomy): Eukaryota > Metazoa > Chordata > Actinopteri > Zeiformes > Zeidae > Zeus > Zeus faber. The sequence continues at coordinate 26,415,008 of NC_137205.1, read as the reverse complement.
AAGACCGAGGGTATCGTAAAACAAGCTGCAGATAGCGAGTTATATGGAAGGGATTGAGAGGAAAGATGCCACTGCACTGTGGAAGGTGGCGTTTAGCACATCACTCACGTGCCAGATAGTCCTGCATCAAATAGTGAATTACACTGTAGATATTGAATAGTTCATATGGGACTGGGAGAGAGCTGCAAGCCGACCAGGTGGAGTTATTTAAAGCTCTGAATGGATTGATTTGGATCTGGAGAGATGTGGTTACATTAATGGCGCAGGGTAGGGGGGGTCCTGGGTTGGTGATGCCCAATGTTATGTCTTTTCACGGGGCCCCAAACCTGTGAGGGCGCCCTTGGGAAGAGGAGATGGAGGTAGAGGGATGTGGAATAGGGGTGGTGTAGAGGTAAAGTAGAGCGGGTAGAGGTGGAGGTAAAGGGAGGTAGAGGGATTTAGAATAGAGAGAGTAGGGGTGGGGGGGTGGAGGTGGAGGTAGAGGGAGGTAGACAGATGTAGAATTGAGGTAGAGTAGAGGTAGAGTAAGCGGAGGTAGAGTAGAGGTAAAATAGAGGGAGGTAGAATAGAGGTGGGGTAGAGGGAGGTAGAGGAGGATGGGGGGGTAGAGTACACAGAGATAGAGTAGCTATGGAGTTAGAGTAGAGGTAAAGGGAGGTAGAGGAGAGGCAGAGGTAAAGTACAAGTGGAGTACAGGTAGAGTAGAGGTAAAGTAGAGGGAGGTAGAATAGAGGTAGAGTACAGTAAGAGGTAGAGGGAGGTAGAGGAGAGGTGGAGGTAAAGTAAAAGTGGAGTACAGGTAGAGTAGAGGTAAAGTAGAGGGAGGTAGAATAGAGGTAGAGTACAGTAAGAGGTAGAGGGAGGTAGAGTAGAGGTGGAGGTAGAGTACAGGCAGAGGTAGAGTAGAGGAAGGTAGATTACAAGTAGAGTACAGGTAGAGTAGAGGTAAAGTAGAGGGAGGTAGAATAGAGATAGAGTAGAGGTAGAGTACGGGGGAGAGGAGAGGTGGAGGTACAGTACAAGTACAGTACAAGTAGAGGTAGGGGGAGGATGAGGAGAGATGGAGGTAGAGTACAAGTAGAGTACAGGTAGCGATAGAGTAGAGGGATGTAGAGTAGAGATGGAGGTATAGTACAAGTAGAGTACAGGTAAAGTAGAAGGAGGTAGAATAGAGGTAGAGGGAAGTAGAGCAGAGATGGAGGTAGAGTACAGGTAGAATACAGGTAGAGGCAAAGGGGGGATAGAGTAGAAATGGAGACAGAGTAGAGACGGAGTAGAGATGGAGTAGAGGTACAACACATTTGATGTTGGTGTGTGTGTGGTCAAAACATTCTCAACACTTCTGCAGGAGCGTCACTCGCAGACGCCTCGCAGGACCGGACTGAAGCGTCACAAGGAGGGAAGACGCCAAGACGACAATTCAAGAAGCGCCGCCTCCACCGCCTCCACCGCCTCCACCGCCTGCCGGCCTGTCTGCTGCGGCACGTTTGGGACGTTTTAAAATACACATTTAGGTCTCGCACTCCTGGGCAAGACCCTACTTTAAATCCCTGTCACTGTTGTCGCTGCCATTTGAAGTAATCCTACGGCCTCTTTGTGTTTTCAACCCTCATGGATCATGAAGCACCTTGTTTTTTTGTTTCTGCTGCTGTAACCTCCAAGCCCTGTTCTATGCACCGACTGGTCGACCGAGCAGCAACTAATTGCTCTCTTGGTCATGAATGAAGTTTTTTTGTACATACAAAGTTGAATGCACACACAAATATAACATATAAACACTCACATTCTATATTATATATATATATATATTTTTTTTATATTTTTAAACACACACACACACACACACACACGCACACACACACACACACACACACACACACACACACACACACACACACACACACACACACAGACACACACACACACACACACACACACACACACAGTGTATGTGCCCACACAGGCATTCTTCTTAAAGAAAGCCATCTTCCTCTTCCTCTTCCTCTTTCTCTGCTGATTCAGACTCTTGTGGCCGTTAGAAAATAAAGCAGCCTGACAGATAAATGACTGTGGTCCGCTCTCAGTCGGGGCTGGACGCTGCGGGAAGACAGAAGTCTGGAAGGGGACAAAAGAAACGATCCCAACCAGTACACCACCACCACCACCACCACCACCCCCCCCAAGCCCACCCCCACCCGGCAACTGCTGAAGCAGCACAGGCCGGATGAATGATAGAGCAGCTATATTAAAAAAAAAAAAAAAAAAGAAAAAAGAAAAGAAGAAGAGGCACGAGGGGTGAAAGAGGGCGGAGGTGGAGGTGGAGGTGTTTACGGGTTCGTCTGCACCCCGGTGGTTCATGAGAGAAAAACAAACGCCCTCCCCGCTTCAGGTTTTGATTTCCTCTATTAGAATAAATCCAGCGCAGCACAGTTCTGGGACTTAAAAAAAAGCCCCCGGTGTTGGAGATAAAGTGTGACAGGTTCAGGTTCCTGGAGTTTATTTTCAGACCTGTACCTTGTTCAGGGTTCATCCTCGGTGGTGAATAATTTGTCTTTTTGTTTTTTTTATCATTCCCGGAAAGTCCCAGCGAGTTTTTTCCAAAGAGCAGAACTTGTTGTGCTGCTGTGATCAGGTCCTGAACGAAGCAGAGGTAAACCAAGGCGGCTATCTGGGGTCGCATGAATCATCTTTAAATATTCTAAAACAATTTCAGATAAATATCACATCCATCTTGTCAACAACTTTTCATATACAGTATATAAAAAAAAACAAGCATGGTATACCTCTGCAATTTTACAAACTTCCGCCAAGGACTTTCGCTGGTGCGTTGACTTACTTTATCAAAACCGGCGAAATGAGTGAAAATATTGAAATATTATTACAAGGATTATAGTAATAGGATCATTATCATTTAATTATAAAATAATAAAAATTTGGCAACCGTTTTGTCAGTGCCGTGGTTGGCAACTTGGCAACCACTTCTAAAAACGTATGGCCTAATTCACAATGAATGGTTTGCAACCATGAAGTGTGCATCGGTTGCGTCCGCCATCTGCACCGTCTCAGCGTCCGATTCACAAAGAAATATTTCAATAGCTCCACGACACAGGACAAATTCTTTTTTTGCTCGTTCAATTAGGAAAAGCGGTAAAATAAATACATCTAAAATACAAAGAAGCACAGTGCTTGTATGTGTTTTCTCTGGAGAAACAGGCACGGCGCAGCGGGGAGTCTCCGTTACGCCTTTACGCTCACTTTCCTGTTTTACAAATGATCGGTCTTAAATGAATAAAAAACTTTAAATAATTGTCGGACAGTAGTTAT
>NC_137205.1:26319184-26406684 GCF_960531495.2 Zeus faber | reverse complement strand
ATCGGAGAGTCCCTCTGTCCGCTCCAAACGTCCCCGTATATAATCACAGAGTGCAAATGCACGAACATTTCGGACTGTTCTAAGACGACAATGATGATTATATCATATATTTAAATGTATATAATATATATTTATACATTATTATTATTTTTTTTTATATCTCTATTTTTGTTTACATATTTTTCTTATTTTATTTATTCAGTGTTTAATGTTAATCCATGAGAACACACTTAAAACTGTTAATTGAGCATTATTATTATTATTATCATTATGACAAATAAATATATATCATGATAATTATCGACATCGATTCATATGAAAAAACAAAACGTAATAACATGAAGTAAAGTGCGAATCCGCAATTGTTGAATTTGTCGACAGCAAACATATTTTCCATTATTTCAAGCTTAACCGTCTGTTTTCTCATGCGACGTCCATTATGAGAGTGCGCAGGCGAACCCGCTCCGCCTGTGGTCGCCAAACTGTATCCGCTGCTGCTCAGAGATAAAAAATAAAATACATTTAAGTAATTTAAATAATTTAAAAACCCTCTTGATGAGGGAGATGCAGGCAGACAACATCCAGACCGACCGATGCGCATTGTATTTCTCATTACAACAATTGGCTCCTCATTTAGGCCGTTCAATTCATTAGGAACCCGCCGGGGCCTCAGAACGAGCCGTCAGTCAAAATCAGTGGAATCGACGCGCGGATGACTGGTAACTGGAGCAGCTCCTCCAACGCCCTCCAATCATAATCTGATGAGGGCCAACGCAGTGTCGGCGCCGCGCTCGTTCCCGGCTAAACGGTTTCTCCTCTGAGCTCCTTTAATTGCGAGTGACATTTAAGTAAAAGTCGCTAATGTGTGTCAAGGACAGAGAGCGCCGTGTTAACAATTACAGCGCTGCTCAACGGGGCGCGCCACGACTATTTTGAGTGCGTGTTGTGGGGGAAGAGGACGGGACAAACTCTATTAGTCGGGAGCCTCGGCGCCTCCCTCAAGTGGGCCAAGGTCAGAGCCGTCCCTCCGAATCTGGGCCGGATCCTCGTCGCCGGGGCTCTTCAAAAAGCCGGCCGGCAGCCATTTACTCCGCACCGCCGCCGACCTGGGAGAAGCCGTTTAGCGTACAAAGAGCCGTGGAGGACGTTGTGTCGTTTACATAACGCTCTCCAGGCACGGAGCGGGCTCCCATCCCAGCCCCGGGAGAACCCTCAGGACTCATTATTCCTCTCCCTCAAGCCCCCTCTCCTCCCTCTCCGGGGCCAAGAGGGAAGGTTCTCGGCGTGGGTTCTGGTGACGGGAATTGGAGCACCCTCTCGCGCCCCAAACGACCCACGTGACGTCAGACTCTCTCCGAATGCAGGCATCACCACACGATTACAAAAGGAAATATGCTTCTATTTTTTGTCCATTTCACTCAGATTCAGCTGAGAGGGTCGATACCCCACGGCATCCCAGTGTGCCCGGCACTGAGACCGCGATGGGCCGAGGGATCAACTGGCCTTGCTCCTGTGAGAGAAACTTGGAAACAAAATCCCAAAACTTACATTGGTCGGGAAAACTGGGCTGACTGAACTGGCAACCCTGCGACACCAAAGCAGCGAGTTGAGAGAGCTGCGTCTGAAACATCTCAGATCTTGTTTTTTATGTCTTTTTCCGCTTAAATAACTCAGCTTTTGAGATGCCGGACGGTGCTTTTCCCTAATTTCAAAAGGTGCTGGGCCAGTTCATCCTCTCTGGTAGGACTCTCTCACTCTCACAATGTGCCTGAGGAGTCATCATTTTTTCCATCCTGCCGTAACGACCTGCAAAGCTGAACGCCCGCCGCAGATCAATCGGGCGACACCGCGGCGACACATCACCGCTTTTACAACCGTACGATCCGCTCACATGGCCTCTCTCGCACCCGAAGAGCTCAAGCCGACAGCACCTGAAAAGCCATTGGGAGTCAGCAGATTCAGAAGGCATCTCATAGGTATCTCACATCCGAGGAGACTATGTCGGAGGTTTTTTTTTTTGTGGCAATCAATTTGGGTAAAAGAAAACAAGCGGGTAGGAAGCCACGACGAGGGCTGTAATGGTGTAAAACCCACCTGGCCTCTTATGCGACTGCTACAAAGAGCTGGATCCCTGGAGCCTCCTTGGAGTTGAACTCCGGTCTCAGACAAACATTGAACAGTCCCAGTCCCTTAGAAGACTTTGTGTGTGTGTGTGTGTGTGTGCGCTTGTACTCAGTGTATGCTGCCCGGGCGGGCGGACAGGACCAGAGCGGTCCGTGGAGGAATGTGACCCAGAAGGGGAAGCTGGAAGACAGAGCTCCTTATGTTGGTCCTCCTGGGTCTCTCTCTCTCTCTCTCTCTCTCTCTCTCTCTCTCTCTCTCTCTCTCTCTCTCTCTCTCTCTCTCATATCCAGGCAGCCTCACCGCTCTAAAGACTCCAGTGTGTCCCAACGTCCTGGGGGCCGAACAGGGCTGCTCTCTGTCCTCCAGGTGCCTCCGGACCCCCATGCCCCCCAGCCGGCCCCCAGTGTGTGCTTTTGGGGAGCCACTGTGTGTTCCGGTGCCACTGCGGGGTTTGCAGGGGGGGAGGAGAGCGCGGATGCCGGCTCTGAAGTGGTCTGGCAACCCGGCGCCGCAAGCGGCCATGACTGAGCACAGTGTTAATAAAGTTCACAAATCTGTCGCACTTTCCTGCGAGCGTGTGTCGGTGCACAGGAGGGGAAAGACTGGGGTGGAATGAAAGGCTGGACTTTATTGCTCCAATCCTTCGCTCCCCTCCACCCCAGAACCTTGAACATATGTTTCATTGCAGTCATAATTTTATATATATATATATGTATATTTATTATTATTAGTGGTACGACCATCATTAACATATTTTTTATTATTGGTCCCCTATTGTTATTGTTCGGATTATTATTATTATTATTCCCCTTGTCACTTTTCGGGCTAAAGTGTCTGGAACAGAACAAACGCTGCAGCTATGGACACAGTTGAGGTCTTGTTAAAACATGGACGTAACAGACACCTTGTGGTTCAAGTTTCATCCAAATCGATCGACAGGCGGAGCAGGAAGTAGTGAAAACCCGACGGAATATGACCGGAAGTAGCCGTTTGTGGAGTAAGACGCTTTGTGACATCATCATCCAAGTCGCTATATAGGTGCAAGTTGCACGAACGTCCATGTCCTCCAATGCCGCAGGAGGTACACGGCACCGGGTTAGATGGATCAGAATGCGTTTTTATTTTCGAAAAGGGCAACAGAATAAAATATCAATCAAAACGCCCGCCAACGTCAAGGCGGTAAGGTGATATACACACACACGCACATATACCCCTTTTCAAAAATATAAACGCATTCTGTTCCATCTAACCCGGTGCCATGTACCTCCTGCGGCATTGGAGCCAGTCCTAACACACAAACTGTAGGAGTGGAAAACATTCCAAAACATATTCTGTGTTTGTGTCCTCACACATGGAGTTTGCTTGCAGCTCCAGAGCAACGGGTCTGAATTGTGTCCTTTTTATTTTAGTCCCAAGGGTTTAAAAAGTTGATGGAATGTCTTTGAGTGTTTCATCCGTTTGAATGGAAGCGTGTTGTTGGGAACTTCCACACGGAGTGATTTCCATCAACAGAGACACCGAGAGGCAGGACTCTGAGGACTACAGGTAGTAGACAGACACCTTCTCATTTTTAGGATAAAGTAATAAAACACAAGTGTATGTATTGTATTAGTAATTCAGCGCGTCACTAGGACTCAGCGTGTAATTGTGTGAGTCGATGCTGCGTTCATGAGAAACTCTGAAAATTGTACTCGTATTGCCGATGTAAAGAGGAGTGACAGCGCGAACTGATACTATGTTCCATGGGAACTCAAAAATTTGAAATTGGTGTCGATAACGGACCCTGTGTATTGCTTCTTGCGGCTATACTTACTATTAGTACTATTATCATTATTACTGTTATTATTGTGAAGATTGCTGTTATTCTGGTATCTTCTAGTTAGTGTTTAGGTTTATGTACATTACCAAATCTATTTCATTTTTTTATGTAATATTTATATTTTTGTCTTTTTATATTTTATATATTTATTGTTTATCAATCAACTGTTTATTCTATATTGCCATATTTTTTTATTTATTTTACTTTACTGGTGATTGTTTGGTTTCAACTTTCTAAATCTTTCCATCCTCTAGTCTAGCCTTCAAGGCGTGTTGTGTATTGCAATTTATTTTTTATTTTCTATTTTTATTCTATTGTTTTATCACTACCTATATTTTTGATGTGAGCTGCTATGACCCTGCAATTTCCCTCCGAACATGAATACAGTATCTTCTATCTATCTATCTATCTATTATGATAATAATTAATTTCACAACTATTCTGCTATTTCACCAGACTATAGAAAGATATTTATACAAGTATGCACTTTACTTTAGGGTCACTACTCGCATAGTTGGCATAGTCAGGTGCTCCCTGTTAACTTCTGTGTATGGATGTATAAATATCTTTTTTCGATTTATTTTTTTTAAAATATATATATCTCTTCTTCGACTTGGGCCACTCTGTCAACTCCCCCGGGGATCTCATCTTCCATTTCACAGTGTGTGCTTGTGCCTCTATGGGGCGTTTCCATGACTGAGCTCCCTCTCCCTCCACGGTGTCAGGTTGTCGAAGCGTTTTCCGCCGACGTTCCGCCCGCGGGCGCAGTGTAAAATATGAGGGGAGCCTTTAGCATCACCGCTCCCTCTCCACGCGGCGTCTGGGAGCTGATTTCCAGCAGACGTTTGACGTCTGATTGAGCGCGGCTTTAAAAGACAAACCATGTTGTTGTTGTTTTTTTTACACCCCCCCCCCAACCCCCGGTTCGTTGAAGAGTCACTGAGGATTTTACACGCTCAGCGGCATCAAACTCAGACCGGTGGGGGAAAGTTCAGACACCGTAAGCTCCACAATTCATCCGTCGGTTGCCAAGACACGAAAAAAAAAAAAAAAAACACTGGGTGTCAGCTTTATGCCAAGATGAAAGTAAAAATAACCAAACAGGGTTCTCAAAATAAATTATTCTGAAACTGTGAAAAGGAGGCGTTTCCAGGAAAAAGTCCTCCTAAGCTCTCCACACACTGAGGAACCAGAAGAAGAAAGCCACAAAGACTAATACCTCCATCTGCCGTCCCCGCTGGCTGTTCCAAAGCTCCCACTCCGACACGAATGCTGGGAGTGTCCTTGAGGAGCAAGCTGAGAATGGCTTTGTCCGACCGCATTTTACAGCATGGCAGGTCACACTTCCAGGTGGTTATTAGCGCCAGCCGCGGGCAGGTTCCGCTAAAAGCCGTTTCTAATAAACCCATCAATTTAGAGAGCTGTGTTTGTTTGCCTTTTTGCTCTACACCATGGTCTGGGTGACTGTGCAAACGCAGAGGCGGAGGTTTCCTGTTTCTTACAGAGGGAACAAACATCCATTTTCCCCAATTTCACGGTGCGCTTCTTCTAACGGGCAGTGCCAGAGCCATCGGAATCCCAATCTCAGCAACCTCTGTTTTGTCAGCAAAAGAAAAAAAATCGTCAGGGGATAAAGATGCCCCCCCCCTTGTCGTCCACAAACAGATATGCTGTAGATGGATGGATAGATTAAACAGTAGAGAGATAGCTCATGGGTCAACCTTAGCGCTATAGCAAATGCAATTAGTTTGAATTGCATTGATCTCATTCAGCCCCGATCCTGCCCCATCTCACACCTCTCACAGAACCGTCCAGCGCAAGGTGGATTTTCTCGACCGGCCCCCTTCACACCTGATATTATCATGCATCTTGTATCCAGAACGAAAAAAGGAACCGTCGTGCACAAAACGCATTTCCACCTTACAGACTGTTCTTAACGAGTGACTCAGTGAAAAAAGTCTTTCAATTTTCCCACTCTTTGTTCCTTAGACGCAGGCGGTTTAATGAACCTTGAGCAAGGGGTGACTTCCTGAACAATGAACGAGATCCAAGGAGAGTCGGTTCAGCTGCGAGTAGGATTTTCACAAGGATCACTTCATTCTCTGGAAATTATTTATTTAGCAGGAGAAACTGTAGATCCCAAAATGGTTTGGCCTAATTCTCTCAAAATGGTTCACTTTGACAGAGAAATGCAATGAGTGTATAACAAAAGCAATTTCTAAATGATTTTATTCACAAACTAAACCAATGAATGTCTCTTTTGCCGGAGTGACACGCGACTCCCGACTCATTCACTCTGTCATCACTATTTTACACAGCTCACTGTGGTCAGAATGTCTCCCTGACGTCTGGGGCGGTGGTTTTTTGTGATCGGATCACAATTTATCCTCAATGTGTCGTTGGGCAGATGTACCCCTTTATTTTCACACGACAATGGAACAGAAGTTTATTGCCACAAAGGTGGACAGTTTTCCTTTTTTCTTCACCAATCACCCCAGACGGAGACGGGATAGTTCCCTGTCATGGCCACGGACGGTGCAGTGCAGCGAAGACTGAGAACACATGAGAAACCCCCTTCACAGTGTGCCTTCAACAAAGTGCAGTAATTCAGAGATGGTACTCAGTAGACTAAATATACTGTCGATGCGACGCTGTGACCTGGCGTGACTCTCAACAAGTAAAGGACTGCGGCAGACGGATGCGGCAACCTCGGAAACCTCAGAAAAGCCATTTACCGGATCAGTGAGTCAAGGTGTGCGTCAGCTCGCGGAGGGGGCTCGAGACGGGAGAAAGCTGAGCTAATGATGACGATCCCTCCGAGCGGAGTGCAGAGGCACAACACCCACATGCACGCTCCGGCGTGAGGAAAACGCAGCTCGAAAAAAAGCACCCCCCCCGAAAAAACAAAAGCAAAACGGCAACATGAAAAATAAAACCGAGAGACTGAGGACGCAGAGGACAAGACGTCGGCGTGCCGCCTCCTACACACCGGTGCCCCGGGAGAGGCGTGACCCTCCGCCCCCGAGCGCAGAAGGGCTGATAATGTGAATTTTTTTTTTTAATCCGATCTAAACTCCGCTCCGGTCGGAGGAGGCGGCGGCGGATTAACGAACCTCTGGTCGGTGAGAACCGATCTGAGAATCTGAATCCACCACGGGGCCGGATCCCCCTCCCTCCGTCAAGACCCTCGGCAGCATGTCCAAACAATCAATGACTTTGATTGACGTTTTTTTTTGTTGTTTTTTTTACTTCATTGAATCCGATATTGGATATCGTTATATTTGAGCGTCCCGCTCATCACGTTTCCATGATGCCGGATCGGTACGGGGTGACGACCCGGGCTGCGGCGGCGGTTTCCCTAAATCTCATCGCACAGAACATTCAATGGAGTTTCAACCTTCCGGAAACAATACGTTCACTTATAGATACCTGTATGATCGTTCTGCCTGATCGGGAGGAAAAATGATGGAAACTGTAGAAACTAATTTTTCATGATGCAGTCACAAAAAACATGAGTTATATCTTGTAATGATCTAGTGGTGTGTGCGCGTGTGTGTGTGTGTGTGCGCGTATGTGTGTAACCCTTACAGCTGAAACCCAGTATCTGCACATTTCAAGGGGATTTTTTTCAATATTTAGGTCATATACAACTAGAAAGATATTGAAAAGCCGTTACGTTAAACAATCACCTTTCTCCATCATATTAAACTCATGGTAATGGACCAAAAACCTACAGTACCTCAAGTACATCATCATCCTGCCATCCCAATTTAAGACGAGGAAATGATGTGAAACAATGTGATGATGTGTGATGTCATCGCAATGCAGCGATGGTATAATAACACAGAAATAAAGGAAAATATAGTTTAGAATTATTGCCCTGCCCAAAATTGAACAGTCTTTACTCTTCTCCTAAAAAACACAAATTCTAGATTCTGGTTGTTTTGTTGGTATTGGCATGTTCATATCTTCTGAAAAAAAAAAAAATTTGAATCGCCCCAAACAAACAGGCCGTGAACGCAGGCAAACCCTAAAGTCCCCGAATAGAGTCAAACAATCTGTGAAATACGTTCCTCGCGGCGAGAGGGAGAGAGAACGCTCCTCACGGTCCCAGCGTTTACAGACAAAACAAACAGAAACGTTTCCGTTGGGAGCTGCCAAAATGCTCCCGACGTGAATGTTTTCCGTCGTCCTTTGGACCGGGAGGTGATCGCCAGCGATCGAAGGCGCGCGCCCGCGCTCACGACCCAGAGAAACAAACCCTGAAACACAACAAACACCCTCCCTGCGGTTTCTCCTTCGACTGGATTGGACAGGATTGAGGGAAAGAGTTTTGCTCTCGGAGTGAAAAACGACCGTCGCGCCCGAAGTGGAAGAGTGGTGTTTTTTCTTCGCTTCTGTCAATTACGCTGTTACACAAAGTAATTAACCCCCCCCGACTCCCTGGCGACGTGGTCTGCTGCGGTGCTGAAAAATCACGGTGCATGAGGCACAACACTTCCATCACTATGCGTGTGAAGCAGAGTGCTTTAAATTGCACTTTCTTTGATATTTATATTCTAAATCTAACGCTGAAAAAACAGTAATGACTTGACAATAATTGGTGTAAACCCTGTGCACCCACACCAATAACTTATCCTGTGCATAGAATCACGTGTCTATTCTGTATATTTTTATATATTTGACCATTTCAGTTTTTTCACAATTTTCGTTTATTTGGCTATTTTGGTTTTATTTTTAATTTTATTATTATATTCTATTGTTAATTTTTTTATTTATGCAAATTGTCTATAAAGAAATGCACCAATGCTCACCATGACAAACTCCACATGTAAATGCATAACCTCATTCGGATTTTATCCATCGTTTAGCTCTTTATTTATGTACTTTTATTAATTGTTGTCTTTGAATCTATTTATTTTAATTAAATGTCTTTTATGTATAACGCTTTGCCCTCATGAATGAAATGTGCTGTACAAAAATGTGCTGTATAAGCACGATACACTCAGTGGTAGGTAAATTAGAGTGCACACACACACACACACACACACACACACACACACACACACACACACACACACACAGTCAATCGCTGCATTTCCACAGAAGTCCTGATTATTAGTGAGTTCCTGATGAAATGGTTCTCGCCCTGCCCTTTCCTGCAAGCCGCAGCGGGAGCTGAACAAACAGAGCGGCTCGGCTCTGCACACTGAGCCAGTGTGACCATCCAGACCACTGCTGTTTACTGAGCAGCATAGGCACACAACTGATGTGTGTGTGTGTGTGTGTGTGTGTGTGTGTGTGTGTGTGTGTGTGTGTGTGTGTGTGTGTGTGTGTACATACCACTGACACAGGAGTCATTGAGCTGGACTCATTCAGTGTGTGTTTGTGTGTGTGTGTGGGGGGGGGGGGTGCATAATGATCTCATAAAGGGGAATCACAACACTGGGAGAAGGAAAAACAGGATCAAAGTTCAGCAGAGGTCACTGATACACTCACCTCTAGATCCCTCATTAATATATCCCTCCGCTCCAGATTCCTCACCACTAGATTGCTTGCTGCCAGATCCCTCACTGCTAGAACCCTCGGCTCCAGATCCCTCACCACAACATTGTTCACCTCCAGATCCCTCACCACTGGATCCCTGAGCTCCAGGTCCCTCGTTAATAGATCTCCTACCTATAGATCCCTCTCTACCAGACCCCTCACAACTAGACCCCGTACACCTCCTCGCTAGATCCCTCTTAGAGAGAGGAGGTTGAAGTTGCCAAAAAAGCAGCATGGGGGAAACAGATGGAGTGTGATGGGGTGTGGCGATGGGATGAGGTGATGGGGTGCGGCGATGGAGAGAGGCAAGAGAGGAGTGAAATCGCATCATCAGGGTCAAACGTCTCACTCCTCCAGGCCCCCCAGCGGGAAGCTGGCAGCCTCCGCTCAGTGTGCCCAGGGAACAGAGCTCCACTGACGGGCATGCCGGGATGCCAGGCAGGGGGTGGCGCGGCTGTCCGCTGGAAAAGGGCAGCCTGCGCGCCCTGAGGCGGCCTCCACCAGCTGTCCCCTCCACCTCCCCCGATCCCGAAACGTTCCCTGCTCACTTCCAGCCCTGCCGTCTGCCACCAGATCCTCACGGCAGCGTCCCAGGTACTGAGTGATGGGGGGTGGACGAGGGAGGAGGGAGGAGGGTTCCCGCCACAGGGGACTGACGTTTAAGCCTGTTTATAGAGATTTGCCCTTTTGAGTTAACCTGTCACACAAAGCCCTCCGCGATGTGCCGGCTGCACCGTCAGTCACAGCCAAAAACCCTGACTGTGCATCTTCAGGATGCTTCTGTGAAGCCACAACTAATATAAAAACATCACCGATACACCAAAATAAATGAACCATAATATATGAGCAGAATTGATTTCTCAAACTGTCTTTGAAATTCTCCATGGCGTCAACATAATACAAAAACAAATTTAAAATCTTGCCTCACACATTTAATCTTTGCGCAATATCAAAAATTATTTTCACCTTTTACTTCTGAGGGGATGAATTTACGAGAATATCAGGACTTTAGGAACACGGACTATACAGTCAAGACCTCCAACAAAAAAACAACAGATTTCAGAATTAATTCTAAAATTCCTTTCGTGGATTTCTCAAAGGGGAGCTCAAATTGGCGAGCAAAGAGTTTGTTTTGTATATATTTTCAGGCGGCCATCACAAAGTGTCTCCACTTGGCTGTGACTGCAAACAGACCCTCCAACCCAGCCGGCAAACTGGGCCTTCAGGGAAAAACCTTTCACAGAAACGAAAAGGTCCTTGTGTGACTCTGGCCATTGATTACGGTGATGGAGGGAGAGAGGAAGTATGTACAAAAAGTACAAAAAATAAAGATGAGGTGAACAGGAGCGTCCGACTGTCCTTAAATTCAAAGTGCGGGTCCTCGGGCTCAAGCTGTGTGCGCCGCATCACCTCGACTCGGCAGGCGATGACAGTGGCGCCGGGGCTCCGCCGAAGGTCGCAGCCGTACATGGGGGAAGGGAGGGCCGCAAAGCAAAGAGATGAGCACAAAACAAGGGGAAAGGAGTCAGAGGGGGGTCAATGGGAGTCAGAGCGGGGTCAATGGGAGTCATGGGCGGCGTCAATGGGAGTCAGAGGGGAGTCAACGGGAGTAAAGGGGGAGACCGTGCGGAGTAAGAGGTAAGAAAAAACAGGAGACAGAGTCAAAGGAGGAGACAGATGGGAGTCAAAGGGAGTCAGGGGGGAGACAGCGGTGTTGGAAAAAGAATCACAGCCAGATACAACAAGAGAACACTGGCTGTAGACAGAAGCACAATGTCCCAGGAAGGGTGACTACTCCTCGGGCTAACCTGCCCCCCTCTGCAGATATGCGACTGTGGACTCCCGGTCCTTCCGAAACCGCCGCCTGAAATGTGAAGGAGTCATTTCCGAATGCGCGCACACCACGTTACCACCGTGACCCGCTTTGGTGCACCGGAGCCCCGGTCCGACGCCGGAATCGGCCGCCGGCTTGACGGGTCTCCCCCTAACCCTAACCACCGGGGAGAGAGAGGACGGGCCGCCTCCTGGCGCACCGCACCACCCCTCAAACCTCTGAGCAAATCGTCAAAACGCCAAATTCCCGTCGAGTGAAAGATCGGAAAGGAAAATCAAAAAACAGAAAAAGACCTCAAGACACTTAACGCGCCGTCTGATGGTTCGGCCTACCAGCGAGGCTCCGTCAATAAAGCCGCGGTTACACAGCCGGGGAGGCGGGGGAACCCATAAATGAAACCCTGCAGGCTGGAGATGTGTACCAGTTCAGTTTGATTCTTTTGGACTTCCAACTTGCAGCAGCACAAACGCAGCGGCGACGCAGGCCGCCACGAACAACAATGGGCAGTCGTAAAGTGACAGCTGGAAACTCAACAGTAAAGCTCCTGATCACATGTGTGAACAGTAATAAAAGAAAGAAAAGAAAAAAAGAAACCCTCTTATTTTGGTCACACAGCTGCTTTGTGAGAAAACGTCCCTCAACGTTGTAAAGACCCGGATTACTTTTTGTTGTTGGAGATCATGACCAACTCACAACGATAAATATGGAATCAAGCACATGAAATAACAGGGTTTTTGTTTTTTTTCCAAGGTGCTCTCGGGTCTCCGCTATAGCTATAAATATAACTGTTTGATTGTGTTTGTAATTTTGTGAATTGTGTGAACTACATTTGCTCTAAAGTCCTCGAGGCCGACTCAACTGCAGTCGATTGAGCTGCACATATTAGTCATACCTAATTGCAAATCATCCCGCGGGCCAATCGGACTCCTCTCTGGGCCGAATCTGGTCCGCGGGCCGCATCTTTAACACCGTCTACATAGTGGGGAGATAACGGCTGGAACCGCAGAGCGTGATGAATGGCCACTTTGGTGGCATCGAAGTAGAGAAAAAGTGAAAACTTTGCATTTTCGAAGCCGACAGCGCCCTGTAATACTCCGCTGAGCGCAGTGTTAAGGAAGCGAGCGCCGCGCCGCCTCGATCGGATCGATTCCTCCCGATCAATAACTTTCACTGCAAGACGCGGAGGCAACGACGCGGGGCAAAACAAAACAACAGGAAGGAAAAGTGAGATAAAAACTGTTTTTTTTTTGGACCGAGGGGTCCCGCGGGTCGGCGCAAAGCTCCGCAGCAGCCACTCGCTGAACAGGTGGAAATGAAAGATCTAATGGAAATTAAACAGAATAAAAGGAGCTGAGATTTATAATAATAATAATAATAATAATAATATCAACACTCATAGCAATAACAACAATAATAAAAAAATAACAATAATAATAATGACAATATTGGCAACAATAATAACGATAAAAACAATGGCAATAACAATGATAACTGCAGACTTTACCTGTCCCGTTCCGTGTCCGACCCTCCCGGTGTTCCTCGGTGCCCCACATCGGTAACTCTCTGAACCGACTGTCTGTCAACGGAGAACCCCGCGTGCACACACACCGTACACACGCATACACACACGCACACACACACACACACACACACACACACACACACACACACACACACACACACACACACACACACACACACACACACAACACACGCACACACACCGTGCGTAAAGAGCGCAAACGGGAGACACCGAGCGTTCAGAGTGCGTCCCAGTGTAGATTCAAATGTTTCCCGGAGTCCTCCCTCCCTCTCCCCCTCTCTCTCTCGCCCCCCCCCCCCCCCCCCTCTCTCTCTCTCTCTGGTAAAAATCAGTTTGTTTCAAAAGAACAATTATAAATAATACATTAACCCTGATCTAACATTGAGTGCTGTCCTGCAATAACACACACACACGTACTGTATTTTTTATCTCCTGCCCGTCTGCAGCTCTCTCGGTGCTCTCCCAACAGGATCGCCATCTTGTTCTGATCAGCGGGGTGGTCCAGTTGGGGGCGGAGGCGTGCGCACTCCAGTCAGGAGAGGGCAGCTCTGCCTCCCCTCCGTCCCGGTGGCGCCGGCAGGGTCGCTCCTCTGCGGGGAGCCGTCCCTTCCGCTCGCGGCCGGTGTCCGCGGCCCGGGCCGCGCTCGCCGGCTCCGCCCTCGGTCAAGGCGGTTCTGTGCCACGGGGCGTCGGGGTGGCGGGCCGCCGCTGCGTGCCCTTGGCCGTTGGGTTGACTCTCAATTGGTTGGATGCCACACCGGGGCCTGATGTGGAACCGGGTCAGGAACCGGCCCCTGAACTCAGCCTCTGGACCAGCTGGGTAAGGGGACTCTGTTCTCTGCTCAGCTCTTGGCGTTGCAGGGCTTGGTAATGATAGGAGTGGGTGGGGGGGGCCGTTTTTGAGAGAGAGCCGATATATCTCATTGATCTTTTTTGGGGATTTTGACGAGTGGTGGTAATTGTCCTAATTCCTCTCTACCGGCGTTCTTTCTAGTTTTTGTGTGCACCTGTAGGATTCTTTCCTTTGTGCGACGCCTCGCTACTCTCGGGAAGATCTGGTTCTGTGACTGACTGAACGAATTTGAGCCACTTTCGAATTGGAATTTAAATAACATTTGCCGTTTTACTGCGCGGAACGCCCCGGATACTCTCTCTCTCCCAGTTCGTTTACCGATGGATTCAAACTTCCCAGCGGAACTCGTTTTTAATCCAAAGTGATTGCAATCATTTGAGCGGTTTTCTGATTTCTACGTCCCTTAATCGTGAAACTACATTTGTTTCCCTGAGATTCGGATCTTTTGGGGAAAATCCTGGTTTCTGTCCTTTTTTTTTTTTGCTATTTACTGCCGGTGCCCGGGTGCGGCGACGCTGCCCCGGCGGGGGCAGGCTCCGGCGGTGCACCCCCGTTGGGTGGGAGGCAGCGGAGCGGCCGTCTGTTGGGTAGGGCCGGCAGGGGATGGGGCTGGGCGTGGCCTGGTGACTCTGGGTGTGGTGGGTGCTGGTGTTGCTCTGGTATTGTCGCAGCCGCTTTGGGGAGGATGAGGTGGTGCAGGGTAGTAGGGGCCAGTAGGGGTACACCCGGGGCTCTCCCCGAGAGGCAGAGAGGTGCAGGGCGGCTTCCTGGAGGCTGGGTCCTCTGCTGGTCCGGGTCGGGCTTCCTGGGCTGCGTCCTAAAGCCGCGTCCTTTAGGGTCTTAGCGAAGGTGTTGACCCTGTGTTAGCGAAGGCGGACTGGTGGAGGCCAACCGGTTCGAATACATGTTGAGCGGGGCCGGGCAGCGACCCTGCTTCCCGTCGCCAACGCTTGTGCCGCGCTTGTTTGCGTGCATTGATTTGACGATGTCACGATTCAACCCCCCCAACCCACCTACACCGGAATCAATAACCTTGTTGGATGGACATTGGCGCCAAATATAATTGGATGCCTTTCCCGACTCGAATGAAGCGGGTACAGTTAATATTTTAGTATTGTTTTGGTGAAGGTGTTTTGTCCATTAGGGTGAAGCGCGGTGATTGGGCGTGAATCCAATCGACTTTTGCTCGAGACGTCGCGCTCAGCGAGGCGGTCTGGGAGTCTCGAATTGATGACGCGGCAGGAAAACCTTCCCCCAGATCGCTGTTCACACGGATTCACCTCGGCAGTTATTTGGGTCGAAATCTTTCTCCATTTTTTTTTTTAATTGGGTGTGATGAGACCCTGATTGCAGATGTCAGGTACGTAACCCGCGCTCAGCCTCCAATTTAATAATTTCACGGTGGCCGACTGAAATTTCGAGCTTTTTTATTCTTTCCCCAGCATCTCATTCAGGATGCCATCAAGCACCGCTTTGCTATTTGCCACTGAGGGCGCAGGGTTTTTGGGGGAAGTTCCTGCTCAGTGATGGGGGAGATCAGAGGGTTCTGTCTTTCTTTTTTTGTTTAATTTGGCTCGGATGTGGTTTTGAGTTGGCCCCGTTTGATTCTGTCTCATGAAGAGTTCCAACGTGGCTGACCCAAATGCCGGCGTCCTGTATCGGCCATTCTTCAGATCTCCATTTTTTCCCAAAACTGGTTTCATCAATTAGTGTCAGCTGTTCGTGGGTGTATTGTGCCGTTTTGATTCTGAGTCCACGTTTGTGGTGCTTCAGTGTGTCACAGTAAAGAATGCGTATCTCTGCTTTTCCTGGATCTCTATGTTTTTCGTCAAATGATTTCCTGAGTTTTTATCCAATTTTTGGACATTCTTTGTCAAAGCAGTTGTTCAGTATTGAGTTTTGGGGGGGGGGGTTTTCTTCTTTTTTTGACTGTTCCGACTGCTTTGGGTTTTTTTTCCGCCAGATTGGATCCTTCTTCACTGCGAGTGTACTTGGGGTCCAGAGAGGTGTGGACAAAGCGGTTGAATTTCAGGGGTGCCGATGGCTTTCTGGAAGTCTTGCGTGGCGTTTTCGGCCCGTCTGGAGGGTCCCCTGATGCTGAACGGCTTGCTGGGCGCCGGTGGTGCGGTGATGGGGATCTCTCTACTTTTTTGAGGTTGATTTAGTTGGTTGTGATCGGACGGAGGGGTTAGCGCTTTAAGAGTCAATGCGCTGAGAGAGGAAGCGTCTACATTGGCGACCGCGTGGTCAACCGTGCCGCTGTCGAGACATGGGCAAAACGTGTGTCTTCCTAGAGTCTCCTCCTGACCTACAGTCGAGGACGTACAGACCCAGGCTTTGACAGAGCTGCGGGGGGTCTCGTCCATTCCTGTCGACCTGGAGGTCAGAATTGTGTTGCTGGGAAGGATAGTTGCATTACCGTGGGAGTTTGTTTCCCGGCTCCGACCGGGTCTCCGCGGTTGGGCACGCTTCACTAGACCTGGAGTCTGCAGGTCCGCTCGCAGAGGAGGGGGAGGATCTCTTCGTCAAAGTACGGCGAGTCTCTCGGGGGGATGTCAGGAGCAGAGGAACACGTCTCTGGGGCAGTTGGCGATGTTTAGGATTTTAAGCCAAATGTGTGATTTTTCTTTATATTGGGATAATGTCATTTGATGTTTTTGTACCAAATTATCATTCCCCCCGAATCGCTCCCCCTTCTAACAGTTGGGAGTTTGACTGATGACAGAATGATATGTCTGTAATTTGTAAATAAATAAAGTACAGTATATATATATGTAAATAAGTATATATATGAATAAAGTGTATATATATATAGATATAAAAATTATATACACACAAACACACACACACACACAGACACACACACACACACACATATATTCATATACACATTCATATTCACACATACATACATAGATATATACATCACATACATTCATACCCAGACATACTGTACATCTATACACACATACTTATGCTCAGCAGAACAAGGAAATAAAGTACAAAATACATAGAACTGAAGTAAAAATAAAGAAAGAGAAAATAAAATAATTTAACCATGAATGAACGTTAACCGATCTATTTGGGTCCTGTTCATTTACACTCACTCTGGTGCAGATGAGCCCCGGTCTGCAGCGCTGCCTCTGCTGGCTGGGGTTTTCAATGCAGCAGCGTAGCTCTTCTGCCGTGGGTGCTGGGCGAGGCCCTGGGGAGTCTGGGTGGGTCGGTGGTGTTGGGTAGGACCGGCAGGGGATGGGGCTGGGCGTGGCCTGGTGACTCTGGGTGTGGTGGGTGCTGGTGTGGCTCTGGTATTGTCGCAGCCGCTTTGGGGAGGATGAGGTGGTGGAGGGTAGTAGGGGCCAGTAGGGGTACACCCAGGGCTCTCTCCGAGAGTCAGAGAGGTGCAGGGCGGCTTCCTGGAGGCTGGGTCCTCTGCTGGTCTGGGTTGGGCTTCTTGGGCTGCGTCCTAAAGCCACGTCCTTTAGGGTCTTAGTGAAGGTGTTGACCCTGTGTTAGCGAAGGTGGACAGGTGGTGGGCCAGGTGGACATTTGGCAGAGGGAACATCAACAGGAGATGTCAGCATTTATCCTCTGGATGGTGGCAGGATGGAAGTCTCTATGAGGCAGGATGGTGGAGGTGACGATCTTGGAGGAGGGGAAGGTCTGTGTAGCTCTCTGAGCCAGCCTCTTCACAGTCTATGCTACCTTCTCCTGCTGTGCCCTCCGGGTCGTTGGCACATATGTGCACGATGACTTGGCTCGTTTGACCCAAAGTGGACTTTGTGAGCAGCAAAAGGACATTTTCGGTTCTGGGGCACGTCGTGCCTGGAAAAAGCTGCTCCTCACTAAGAAATTTCCCATTTGAGTCCATAACGATTATTATGTCAGCGTCACTGGGGATCTTGTCTCTGGAGGTCTTGACAGGCCTGCTGGTTCCCGTTTGTGTCGGTGGTCGAGGGGGTTGGTGTTTCAGCAGGTTCTTGTGCTGGCCCGGTGTTCGCTAGGGTTATAGGGGGCTATGGCTCGGAGTGGGGAGGGCAGGGGAGGCTGTTGGTGGGGTGATGGAGAGTGCAGTCTCTGTGGGGGGTCATTGGCCCGCGGTGCAGGTCTGTAGTTGTATCATCAGGCTCAGTATGGTTGTGTCTCTGAGGTGTAGCTCCTCCCCCCACAGTAGTGAGCCCTCTCTCCCCAGAGCCTCTCGATCATGCTGCAGCCCCTGCACCTCTACGCTCAGGCCCCTTCCTCACCTTACCATCCGGCCCCAGTCTCTGTTTTTCGGTTTCTGCAGGGGCTCCAATGGTACTGAAGTCCTCCCGGACAGAGTAGAGACAGGCCTCGTTACCTTGGAACATGATCGGTCATTATGATGGATGTTCACAGTGAGAGCTGGGCTGTCACTTCCTTCACTATCTGTTTCCCGCTACATATGCCCCCTCTCCCTTAATGCTTGTAGTGGGCACACAGAGCTCTGTGCCAGACCTGGTCGTTCTCGGTGTACAGCAGCAGGTTGATTAGGGGCGGCGCCCTGTCTCCCGTGTGGGAGAAGCCTGTGGCCAGGGTCTCTGGGTTCTCGCTCAGCACTCTGTGCTTGTGCTGCGTCTTGGCCTGAGCACTCCACAGCTCTGATCAGACTGCTTTATTTCATTGTGCTGGAGTTTGGTGTCTGGAGTTCTTTAGCTTTCCGCTCCTCCCCTGTTCCCTCTGCTGCCACTTTAGCCACGTTCGCTTCTCTGGGTCTCTTCTCTCTCTTTGTGATTATTTCCTTCAGATTTTTCTTCGTAAGGGCGTCCTCTTGTATTCTCTTTATATAGGTTGTATTTTTTTATGCTTTGTATTTTTGTGAGAGCTTCAGTGAAACATGACCTCTCTCTCTCTCTCTGAATTTTTCTGTGCCAGTTTTAATATTCTCAGCAAAATAATCATTTTATTGTATGCACTGGTATGCTAATTAATGCTTTACAGTAGGAATTGACCGTTTGGTTTAAACATTAGTTTCTTTAAAAAAAAAATGTTTTTTTCTTAATAGTACTTCATATTGTGAGTATGAAGGTTGAAGGTTGAGGTTTCCAAAATTGCTGAAAATGTAATTGTGAGTGGAAATTATATCTGAGCTCTGCTTTAAGTTGTTGTGTTGTTGTGTAATAGTTGAAATGTTACTTAAAGAGTGATGGGGTTGATGCTGCTTGCCACTTGGGGGCCAGACGTACAGTACACATGGCCTTCCCTTGTCCGTGCAAATGCCCCTGGCACTCATACACTGGGTCAAAACAAGCAGCGCTCATAAAAATAACCAAAAGAACACAGAGATCAAGCAAAGCCACCGACCTCGTTGATCTCTATTGTGGTCATCATCAGAGACCCGTTCCTGCAAAGCTACAAAAGCTGTGATTGGTCAGTGACGTCTCCCAGATCCCAGACTTTAACCACACAAGACAAAAACCAAACCATAACAATCTCCAACGCAATGCCAAAAACATAACCATTTCAAACCTTCTACCTCAACTTAAACCCCCCAAAAATGGATATAACTATGATTCATTCAAATTCACCTATAACCATCATTCACTATCGTGTCCCCCAGGTGCCTGTGCAGTAGCCTGGGCAGAATGCTGTGTTCGGCCTCCCTTCCTTGATTGAAAGTCTACAAGGGGACAATGTTAATGAATCGGCATCAGAATATTCAAGAATGGAATTCCTGGGTTGGAACTGGAAGAGGGATTCAAACTCACCGCCACTTTGGGGCCAAACTAGAATAACTGGAGAACACCAGAGACACGTTTGGAGGTTGTAGCCTCTCAGGAACCTCTCAAAGGCCAGACAGAGTACAGGGGTTAGGGGTCACTTCCTCTCTCCTTGAGTCTGTTTATTCCGAATCCCCCAGACAACGAGCAGCGCTCCAAGTAACCCCATGAAAGGTTAAACGGACTGCATGGTTTACATGCTAAATCAGCCATGGTATTTACGATTCAACTTTTATATTACCGGGTGAGTCTCATCCCATTCAGAATCCTCTTACAAGAGAGACCTGGCCAAGAGCTGCTGCTCCTCCGCCATGCAACGACATTTCACAACCGTGCGATTGCGTTGGTCCTGATGATCGCTCACCTCACCTCTCCGACTCCCACTCGCTTCACTCCTGGCGCTCCGCGCCGCAACCTGGTTTCCACGGCAACCAACCTGATACCCCCATCCACCCGGTCCATCCAGCGTGAACTTTTAAATGTACGTCTAAATGGAGCCTTTGATGGACTAGAGTGAGTGAAGCGGCGAACAAGCAGAACAAGGCGAGGGAGGAGCGGAGAGGCACTTCAAGCTGATTAAGTGGAGCGGAGAGAGGAGTCAAATTTAAAATAATGGAATATGGAAATGCGGCATCGGAAAAAAGCGACTGAAACAATTCTCCTTTTCGATATAGATTTGTTATTCCTGGCATGTGCTACATACAGTACAGCATACTGTCGTGTTCTACTGCAGTTCTGTACCGTGGAAATTTTAAAAACTGTGGATTTAGAGCCGATGTACCAAATAGAAATATCTTTAAATCTTTAAGTGCAGGCTTATGTTAGAGGACCTGGACATTGTGTATTTTTCCATGGGTCCTCTTTAACTTTTAAAATGTCATATTCGAACATCTTCAGACACATCACAAGGCCTTGTGTAGGCGGAGGGCAGCATTCAGACATCCAGCCCAGAAGCTCTGAACGGAGGCTTTCCTGAATGCCAACATTAAACAGCTTCGTACGCCACCCCGTGTACTGCATAACAATCTCACCCACGGCTGTTGTTTGTGTGCGTTACCATCAGTTTCGACTGGATAGATCTGTCTTCCTCTCTCTCTCTCTATCTCTCTCTCTCTCTCTCTCTCTCTCTCTCTCTCTCTCTCTCTCTCTATCTCTCTCTCTCTCTATCACTCTCTCTCTCTCTCTCTCTCTCAAAAATGATCCACAGTCTGATTGAGTCTCATTAACAAGGTGCATTTTCCTGTGCCAGTTTTTATATTCTCAGCAAAATGATAATTTTACGGCAGGCGTTTGCTAATTCATGCTTTACAGTATGAATTGACTGTTTGGTTTAAACATTAACTCCTTTTTTTTTTTCCGGGAGTGCTGAAAATGTAATTCGCAGCGTAAATTATATCTGAGCTCTGCCCCCCGGGACGAGTCAGCGCTCTCGCCTTTGACACTGGTCTTAATTAGAAGTATCCAGTGGATTTACCTTGGAGCTGATTCTGCCAGATGTGCATTAAAACACTGGCAGAACACTGAGGAACAGGACAATGAGGAGCAGGACAGTGAGGAACAGGACAGTGAGGACAGTGAAGAACAGGACAATGTGGAAAGTGAGGAGCAAGACAGTGATGAGCAGGACAATGAGAAACAGGACATTGAGGTACAGGACAATGAGGAACAGGACAGTGAGGTACAGGACAATGAGGTACAGGACAATGAGGTACAGGGCAGTGAGGTACAGGACAGTGACGTAAAGCACAATGAGGAACAGGACAGTGAGGTACAGGACAATGAGGGACAGGACAGCGGGGGACAGGACAGTGAGGTACAGGACAGTGAGGAGCACTACAGTGAGGAACAGGACAATGAAGAACAGGACAATGAAGAACAGGACCATGAGGGACAGGACAGTGAGGAACAGGGCAATGAGTAACAGGACAGTGAAGAACAGGACAATGTGGACAGTGAGGAGCAAGACAGTGAGGTTTTCGGACAATGAGGAACAGGACAGTGAGGGACAGGACAGTGAGGTACAGGACAGTGAGGTACAGGACAGTGAGGTACAGGACAATGAGGACAGTGAGGAGCAAGACAGTGAGGAGCAAATCAATGAGGAACAGGGCAGTGAGGGACAGGACAGTGAGGTACAGGACAATGAGGAACAGGACAATGAGGAACAGGACAATGAGGAACAGGACCATAGGGGACAGTAAAGAACAGGACAATGTGGACAGTGAGGAGCAGGACAATGAGGGACAGGACAATGAGGAACAGGACAATGTGGACAGTGAGGAGCAAGACAGTGAGAAGCAGGTCAATGAGGAAAAGGACAGTGAGGAACAGGACAGTAGGGGACAGTGAAGAACAGGACAGTGAGAAGCAGGACAATGAGGAACAGGACAATGAGGGACAGGACAGTGAGGGACAGGACAGTGAGGTATAGGACAATGAGGAACAGGACAATGTGGACAGTGAGGAGCAAGACAGTGAGGAGCAGGTCAATGAGGAAAAGGACAGTGAGGGACAGGACAGTGAGGTACGGGGCAGTAGGGGACAGTAAATAACAGGACAATGTGGACAGTGAGGAGCAGGACAATGAGGAACAGGACAGTGAGGAGCACTACAGTGAGAAACAGGACAATGAGGAACAGGACAGTGAGGAGCACTACAGTGAGTAACAGGACAATGAGGAACAGGACAGTGAGGAGCACTACAGTGCGTAACAGGACAGTGAGGAGCAGGACAGTTAGGAACAAGACTTTGAGGGCAGTGAGGTCCAGGACAGAAGCTCCTCTCCAATAACATCAAATAATAATATAATCCTTCATGTCCTTGTGGATGTATTTGCCTCGAATATAAATGTATGTAAATAAAATGTATGTTTCAACACTGCTTGACTTTATATTCAGACTGAGCCAGTCTAGACTTATTATCCTGTCACAATTGTGTCGAAATAGGTCCTGTGCCTTTTATAGCCGATTAAATATGTATAGGAATTCAACATTGAAAGGCTACAATAACTTGAATAAAGACCCAGGTAACAATGGAGTTATTAATGTACTACTATCGGCAGCATCTTGGCCCACTCAAAGTCACAGCCGAGCAAACCCGCAGCCTTGAGATGCAAGGTTCTGGGTATAATTACCAACAGAAGTTAATATACTTCAGAATCTCCAACATGTTTCTCATTTTTTCCGCAGCCATTAAGATACGGGAGAAAATCATGGCGGGGAGCAGCCATTTGTGGGGAATGAGTCGGTGTGTGTGCAGGAACCATTAGCCAGAAGTCAATGATACGATCAGGAGTCCCATCATACAGCAACACGGAAACAACTTTGGTTTCCCCTCATTTGCTTCACAATTCTGTCCATCTGAAAGTTAATGGACGACGAAATTACTTTAAATACGTAGAAGTTGCCGTGTGAGGCTTTTGGAATATCTGACACCTTTTTAAAGAAGGACAATGTCCTTAGAATGCTCCCCTGACCTTCAGCATTGCCTCAAGGTCATGTAGAAAAAGAACAACTGCACAAATCCTTTTGTTACATAATTCATCTTATAATTCATTGAACTACCACCCCCCCCCCCCCCCTTGAACACGCTGACTACCCACAATCCTACACTTCACAGTTGCCCTTTTACCATCTGTTCCATAGAAAGCTGTAAATCCCTCGCTGCTGATTGACGCATCCTGAATAACTGTGCAATCACGCAAAACAATGGAGACGTTCAAGGCGTTCATTATTTTGTCGAGAATTGAGGGAAAATGTCTCCGATATTAAGAGGAAGCGGCGTTAAGACTATTATCCTCCTAACAGGCCCCCATTTCTCTGTCGTCTCCTCATCACCGCACGTCATTCAGGGTTGGGCGATTTGAGCGGTTTGAGAAATGGGCTTAAGCAAAGCAGTGAAGTGAGAAAGTCTGATGAGCAGGTTGAAGTTTAACCTGAACGGCGGTGGAAGTAGTAAAAGTACTTCAAAGTACAAATACCACTGACCCAAAATGACCCTTGAAAAACCCACACTTCTTCTTAAAGTAGTACATGCTCTTAAATGTCCGTAAAGTAAAAGTACTTGTCATATCAAGTGCAAAAGTCCGCAATATGGCATAAAGTGCATTATAGGTGGTGTCACAGTAATTTACAAATATATATATGATAAAAACAAAAAATATTCATGTGACTGTTAGTAATATAGTAAGATAGTTCAAAAGTATAGATATGCTTTGAAACGCAGTGGAGTGAAAGTCTCCCGGAACGGAATCTACCTCGGTGTACAGTGCAGTACAGTAACAAAGTTTTTGTACTTAGTTACTTTCTGCCAGTGCCCCTAAAGGACCCCTCCCCATTCCACTCCTTAATGTCAGCCATTTTTCTTCCAACCGCCAGTCGCCCTCGGGCACAGACCGCTAATTATTTATCTGTCTGTTCCGTACCTACCCTCCGTTCCTACTTTCGCACTGTTCCATCATTTGTATCTCTCCCTCGGTCTCTCCTCCCCATCTTTCCACCCCCCCCTCCACCCCTCCACCCCTCCACCCTCCCTCCTTCGCTTTAATAGTTTCGGCTGAAGGTGCCTCCTGCCTGCAGGGCTGTAAAAATATCAGAAGGAGCCCACTCCATTCTGGGATACGTAAATAGCCATTTCCCGCCAGAGCAAACCCACTTTCCCAGGGTTTGACCCCCACCCACATCGTGTGCTTCACACCAAAGGACTTTTGCTCCGATTTTCCGAGTCCAGATCATCATAGAATCATGAGGAAATCTGTCCGTCTTAAGGGCTGTTACTGTAAGAGCGCGGCCCCCCGTCACCAGGGCCCATTTCATTAGACTATGCACGGGTCCCAAAATTCAGACCCGAATCCTACTGGACCTGGGAAATACGTCCTGATATCCGATTGGAACTGACAATTTTACGATTTTTTTTCTCCCGTACGTCAGGTTGGTTTTGATGTTAAGTCTTGGTCTCGGATCTGGCAGCGTGTGCTGCACGGAGATGGAAACTGAAAAAAACTCATTTTTAAATGTGGTGAAGCTGGGATTTGAATACGTTTGCACCCCTTTGCCGTCCCCCGCTATGAGACGGACTGAATACTCAAACGTTTGTTTTTTTTAACGCACGGATCCGATCCGAATGTCTGCCGCAGTCTGCCTCCTCTCCTGTCATCCTGGAAGATCAGGGGCAGACTGAAAATAAAATACTCAAGTTGACAAAACACAGACATGCATTACCCGCAAAAAAAACACCTCATCAGTTTCTTTTAAAGTTAAGAAACCTGCAATTGACAAATAAAAGCTTCTCTTTTCACGGTCATTACTCACACAGCGACGCCCCCGTCGAAGAGCATTCAAATATATTCACAAACGGCTGCGTAGAAATTTCTCATTTCACTTCCCAGCGCCCACACACGGAGCCTGAGTGGATTTATCAGCCGTTCTTAAAACACACGCTTTTATTCCACCACCCTAAATGGCCTCTTCATGTTGTAATTATCATTTGCCGCCAAAATGTGAAATATGGGAGTGTGTATTCATCCACAGAGGGGAAGAGAGAGGGGAAGGGAGAGAGAGAAAGAGAGAGAGAGAGAGCACTTTAAGGGTTTGAAAGGTATGGCAATTAGAAGAAAGCTCCTCTTCCCATTTCCACTCACAAGAGCTTTACGTACATCAAGCATTTTGGGCTTTGCTCCGCGTCGCTCAAGACACTCGAGCCACAGCAGCTCCTCCGAGTGTTTCCACGGTCCAGAGGCGTAAAGTGTGGAGCGGGGAGAGGCCCCACAAAATATCCTCTGGTCCTTATTTTGTGTTGAGGTAAAAAAATAAATAAGAATAAACAAGTCAGGGGGACACGCGTGAGGCCGTGCTGTGGTTGAGGACCTGCATGTCCTCATGAGGCCATACTTGAGGACCTGCATGAGGACATATTAGCACATGAGGACCTGCGTGAGGACATACAGTACAAGTCCGCATGAGGACATACATGAAGACCAGCATGTAGATATACATGAGGACACCCATGCAGTACATACATGAGGACCTACATGAGGAGATCTATGAGGACCTGCATGAGGACATATAGTACATGAGGACCTGCATGAGGATATATAGTACATGAGGACCTACATGAGGACATATAGTACATGAGGACCTGCATGTGGACGTATAGAACATGAGGACCTACATGAGGACCTACATGAGGACATATAGTACATGAGGACCTGCATGTGGACATATAGAACATGAGGACCTACATGAGGACATATAGTACATGAGGACCTGCATGAGGACGTATAGTACAGAGGACCTGCATGAGGACGTATAGAACATGAGGACCTGCATGAGGACATTTATTACATGAGGACCTACATGAGGAGATCCATGAGGACCTGCATGTAGACATACAGTACGTACATTAGGGTACAAATGAGGACCTCCATGAGGACCTCCATGAGGACTTCCATCAGGACCTACATGAGGAGATCCATGATGACCTGCACAAGGACATCGAGAGGACATGCGTGTCTAATGTTATCCTAGCAGTCCTTTTCCAAAAGGACTTCTGGGGTGGGGGCGTACTCCGAGTTTGCGCCGGAAACCAGGGAATTGTAAGAGGGGCGCTTAAGTTTTAAGCCCGGCACGGTCTC
Source organism: Zeus faber (assembly GCF_960531495.2). NCBI lineage: Eukaryota > Metazoa > Chordata > Actinopteri > Zeiformes > Zeidae > Zeus > Zeus faber. The sequence continues at coordinate 26,380,592 of NC_137205.1, read as the reverse complement.
CGGATTGTTGCAGGGATTTCACATCGAAGAGAATCGAGAATCGGCAGCGAGATGGAGCTTACAGATGAGGATTCTAATGAGCGTATTTCTGCAGTGGCAGGTCCACACGGTGTTGACGATCGGAAAACCTGGCGGAAACCTTGGCTAAGAACGTCGGTGTCCGGAACAGGGCGTTGAAGCTCGTCTTCCCCACCGGCCACGGGAAAAGTTCAAAATATCAGTGCTAGACCAGTTTGTGTTCGCTATCAGCCAAGGAGGAATCTGGGATCCCGGCACTTCTTTTCTAAAAGGGTATTTTTAGGCCCTGACAATGGATGGTCATGTCGAGGGTCGATGTTATTGATCTGGTTTCGCTGGTCAGGTTGTTTCCAGTAGGGACTCGTTCCATGTAGCGCGTGCTAAAAGATCCCCGTCCCCAGCGACATGATTGGTCGAGACATATAGGAGGCGAAAGAAGGTGAAACGCTCCGTTTACACACAATTTAGCGCCACTCCCATCAGACTTTTGAAAAAAGTTCTTGATTTGTCTGACTACATGTGCTCTGACATCCAGCGCTCCTCTCCTCCGCCAGCATCATCATCTAATCTTCACTTCCAATTTCCCGGGTCTCAGCGTGACAACAAAGAGCTGCATCAAAGGAGGATGACGAGACGGCGAGCTCACGTCCGCAAAAAAAATAAAAAATATTAAAAAGATTGTTCACAACCGTACGGACAACTTATCAGGTTTTCAAAAGACGTGTGCAGCATCCATTTCCTCTCAAAATAAGCTTTTCTCAGCGTTCCCTCGGGGCGGCGGAGATGAGATGAGCTTTGTTTTGCGGGAGGAATCACCTACAAAGATGAAATGTATGTACGCCCAGCACGATCTGGAATCAAGCGGTCTGGAGTTCCAGACCTCAGATCAATGCCTGCGAAAACAAACCGCCAAACGTCAAATTGTGGATGGAATTTTATATTGCACTACCTCTTTATATCAAACAAATGAAAAAGATCTAATCACAGGTATATTTTAGTCTAGATATTTTGATGAAAATCACAGATTCATGTGGATAGACGTCCTACGGATGCAATCTTTTTGTCTTTTCTGTGAAAGGTTTTCGACACTCGTACACATCAGGGGCCATAACTTAGTTATTTTGTAAGCACAGTCCTCATTTTACATTTAAGATGTCACGCGTTAGGACCTCAGGTTTCCAGGAGAGCCCGACTTTTACTTTGAAATTGAGAGGATGGAACTACCTAGACAAATCACATCCGGGATGGAATCATTACTTTATCGCTGCGTCCAAAGTGCGATACTAGCACACTATTTATAATGCTAAATTATTACGTACACATGTATACCATAGTATGCTCAAATAGTCGGCGAGAAGTATATCATACTATGCAAACACATACAATCATATAGAAAGACGCCCGTTCATGCCTCACAGCAAGAAGGTCCTGGGTTCGATTCCCGCCTGAGGTGCTGTTGGCACCGTGCCTCCGGCGGGTTATCTCCCAATGCGGGGCCTTTCTGTTTGGAGTTTGCATGTTCTCCCTGTGCTCACATGGGGTTTCCTCCATGTAACGTCAGATAAGACCCCCACCAAAAACATGCACAACATCATCATCTGACCAGCGATGGACATTTGTAACCAGGTCCCCGGGCTCATCGCTGTATGCTGCCCACTGCTCCTGGTTGCCCCCCCTGGGGGAAGGACAAGCCAGGATGGGTCGAATGCAGAGGACAAATTTCACCGGCCACCATCCGAAGCGCGTGTGCGTGTGTGCGTGTGTGTGTGTGTGTTGGTCGCCGTCACTGCGTGAATGCATGTGTTGTGGTGTGCCGTGTGACAATTAAAGATTCTTCTTCTTCTACTTCTGTGTTATTTTGAACTAACTTACCTTCCACAAACTGACGAAAATGGAGGGAAAACATATACCCTAACTGCACAATATATATATAAATATATTATATAAACTAAACTGAGCAAACAAGAAGGTCGGCAAAACAATCTGGATCCATTTTGTGCTCTTTTCATCTTGGTGTGCGGTTCGTCTCTTAACAAAAGCAGGCAGCGAGTCAACACTTTCACTATTCTTCTGCCACGCTGCGACCGAAAATGACTTTCGACAGCTTTATTGAATTAATTGGCTCGGCTCTCGGGTGAAAGATAGGCCATTAGCTATTTGAAAGGAAAAAGATTGACAAGTGCGGTGTTTTTCTCTGGATTAATTGAGGAGGCGGTCTGGAGACGGAGAGAGGGAGCCTTGTGGATGTGGACAAAGGCAGATTTTGGGGAGAATGAGGCTTCTCATGAGGTTCCTTTGTGTCCTCAGTCGGAGTCAGATGTTTTGCCGTGAGACACAAAGCCTATGATTTGGACATTTATAGACAGATCAGAGAAAAGAGACGAGAATAGATTGGCTTAAGCACAGCCAGCGCGGGGAGTGGCGGACGCATAAAGAGCTTTATAATGGCTGGCTCTAAAAACCGGGGAGGACTTTTAGTCTTTGGACCTGGAAGCTCCACCTGTGGGGATGGATGGATGGATGTATGGATGGATGGAGGCCATTCCACCTGGATCTGCCCAAAGTCTCCCTGGGTTCAGCAGCTCCCCAATCTGTGAGTGACGTCAGTCACTACTTTGCTGTTGATATTTTGGTCGTTTATGATGTTTGTGTATAATGTCTCCTCTTACTGAAGCTTGAGTGTCTCCCTGACCCACAGAGCTTTGCCGGTGCGGGTCTGACAGTACCCGAAAGGTCAAAGAGTAGAGGCCGGACCAAACCGGAAACGCCCTTTCCAGCTATGAGATTGGGTTTGAGTCAGACAAGTTACAGAAACGTTGAACACCGTGCTTTGCGGTCAGGTGCTCTGGCTCTGACTCGTCCTCACTTCCCTGTAAAATAACCTATCACGGGGGGTTCAAGATCATCTGCTGATCCACTGCAGTAAACGAAGCTGACGTAAAGCATCTGAACACTTGAAGAACATGTATAATCCTTTTCTTACAACACCGGCAACGTCTCCCGGAACGTAATGCCTCCGGTCCGATGCGCTGGATCTACTGTAGCTTTACATGAGCTTTGTGTCAAGATGGAAATCTAGTTTTTTAGTCTGAATTTCGTTCTGTATTTTGTGTCTGCCAGTGTGAAACAGTCCCGTGGGAGCTCCGCCTCTTTCCCCTCCTTCAGGTTCGCCTCGCGTCCAGAGTCCGTCTTGACGTCCTCGTTGAGGTCACACATAATGAACGACTTCGGCCCACAGACACCGGTCGTCACCTGCAGGGCATATTCTGCTGCTTCTACCCAGTTATCTGTCTCTCTCTCTCTCTCCCCCTTGTGTTCTGTCATTCTGAATCCCTCTCACTCTGTACCGTTAGAACTGGACTGCACATGTATGCTATTGTCTGTGAGCTTCCTACTGAAGCTTCCGTAGAAACATTTGCAGACGCTCAGCAGCAGCTGCTGGCATTACACAAAGCTTTAACATTACACTAATGTTGAACCATAAGAAAGAAAAAATGGTTGCAAACCGTGCATTTTATCCATTTTTTCGAGATTTTATTGGAGGCTTTATGCTACATCCGCACTAACGTAAGAGACTAGAGACATTAAGTTGTGTGGCTTCCTGCCAGCAACCTGCTGTGGCCAGTATTACGCTCTGGATGTACTGCTTCGTTCAATAAAATGTGACATTGCTGTTGTTCAACACAAATACACTAGGACACTTGGGACTATAATGTGACCTTCCTGTTTCCAAAAAGGAGATTTTACAGGTTGTTTTTTTCTGAGGCTTAAACGTTTGCCCCATAGGACTGCATTGAAGCACAGTGAGAAGCTGCAGCAGAGTGGTATGTTTCTCGGTAAAGTGTTCAGTAAGATCGCTGTTATAATGATGAGAAGATTTTAAGATTTTAATAAAGACCGGGTTGAAAAATAGCCCATGACATATCCTAGAACACGGATAAAAACCAAGGATTTGAATAACAGAGATGGAGTGAAACATTTTAGACAGACTTAACACCCGCTTCCAATGAAGATCTTACCTTTCAAAATGGTGGGACACTTTACATAATATTTTAACTTTAGAGAAATCACTGCAATTAAGCAATTTCTGTTGCTCTCAATGAGACTTGTGCACCTGTCAACAGGTAGTTTGGCCCGCTCTTCCTAAGCTAGATGTTAGATGTTTCGACAGCATTCAGATCAGGGCTCATGGAAGGCCACTTCAGAATAGTCCAATGTTTTGCTCTTATCAGTTCTTGGGTGCTTTTAGCTGTGTGCTTTGGGTCATTACATTACATTTAATTTAGCAGACGCTTTTATCCAAGGCGACTTACAATTGTTCAATCACCGATGGACGCAGCCATCAGGAGCAATTAGGGGTTAAGTGTCTTGCTCAATGACACTACAGCATGCTAGCAGGAGGAGCCTGGGATCCAACCAGCAACCTTTAGATTACTAGACCACCAGCTCTACCGCCTGAGCCACTATCCCCTACTGGGTCATTCTCCTGTTGGAGGACCCATGGCCTGCGACTGAGACAGAGCTTTCTGACACTGGGCAGTACGTTTCACTCCAGAATGCCTTGATAGTCTTGAGATTTCATTGTGCCCTGCACAGATTCAAGGCACCCCGTGCCAGATGCAGCAAAGCAGCCCCAAAACATAACCAAGCCTCCTCTGTGTTTCACAGTAGGTATGATGTTCTTTTCTTTGAAAGTTTCATTTTTTTGTCTGTGAACATAGAGCTGATGTGACTTGCCAAAAAGCTCCAGTTCTGACTCATCTGTCCAAAGGACAGTCTCCCAGAAGCATTGTGGCTTGTCAATATGCATTTTAGCAAATTCCAGTCTGGCTTTTTTATGTTATTCTTTCTAAAGTGGTGTCCTCCTGGGTCTTCTTCCAGGGAGGTCACTGTCACTCAAAACACGACGGATGGTGCGATCAGACACTGATGTACCTTGACCTTGAAGTACAGCTTGTACCTCTTTGGAAGTTGTCTTTGGCTCTTTTTCTGCCATTCGCACTATCATTCTGTTCAATCTGGGGTCGATTTTCCTCTTGCGGCCGCGTCCAGGGAGGTTAGCTACAGTCCCATGGACCTTAAACTTATTAATAATATTTGCAACTGTAGTCACAGGAACATCAAGCTGCTTGGAGATGGTCTTATAGGCTTTACCTTTAACATGCTATAATATAACATGCATCCTATAATTTTCTTGCTGATCTCCTCAGACAACGCTCTCCTTTACTTTCTCTGGTCCATGTTCAGTGTGGTGCACACAATGATACCAAACAGCAGAGTGACTACTTTTCTCCATTAAAAATAGGCTGAATGACTGATTATATGATTGAAGACATGCACGATACCAATTAAAGAAAACAGTTAGTTTGAAATACCAATAGAATCCAGTTATTTATCTTTTCCAATGGGTACCAACAAATCTGTCCAGGCCATTTTAAAATATAATTGATCTCTTTCGCAATAATTGATCTCTTTTCAGTTTCTTTGCTTTACTCTATGACATGAGAAAATTGCTTTTAATTTCATCACTTTTCAGGAGGAATGAAGCGGTTCAATGAGCCGTAATTGTACCAACAAATTTGTCCATGTTTGTATACACACACACACACACACACACACGTATGTATGTTTCCTGTAGTTGTTCCTCATCAAAGTGACTTTGATTTGAAACCCTCTTCCCACGGCGAACCCGTCTGAATATTCAAATTGCCCACAATAGTGCAGTGTGTGTTGACTGTATTATTGTGATACAGTATAAACCTGTAATGTTGAACATCAAGGGACGTGTGAGTAGTTCATCTGTGTTTTTTTAGGGCGGGGCCGGGTGTGTCTGTCTCACGTTGAAAGGCTCCAAATCCAGCCAAAGAGGGAAGGAAAGCAGAAGGAGGAGAGGAGCACGACAGCGAAGAGACGAGTTTCTCTTTCATCTGCACGAAGGATCCTGCTTCAGTCCCGACGCGATCCAGCTGCGCACACGCACACACGCACACGCACACGCACGCACACACACACACACACACATGCACACGCACACACACACACATACACACACACACACAGGCTACTACTTCACTTTCATGTCGGACTCTGAAAATAACTTGAAAACGCACCAGGTCTTTGCTCTAAATTAAGATGGGAGTGGACCTGTCTACCTGACTGGCGGTGGCTCAGTGCTGCCTCTGGGTTCATGGTTCCAGGGGTTCCGGACTCCAGGGGTTCCGGGTTCCAGAGGTTGCAGTTTCCAGGGGTTCTGGGTTCCAGGGGTTCTGGGTTCCAGGGTTTCTGGGTTCCAGGGGATCTGACTCTCTGTGGTGTCTACATGTTCTCCACATGTTCACTGGGGTTTCCTTGCTCCCTAAAAGGCTGAAACCGGGTTGAAAACATCTCTAACATTGATGTAAGATAATTGAAATGTTTGACCCGTTCATCAATTACAAACGTACAAACATAAACTGGAAGAATGGACAAAACGGTTTTAACACTTCCTTCATCCTCACACACTTTAACACTGAACATTTTTTTAACAACCCAAAAATATCAAAATTCCAATATCTCGCTCCCCTATCACTTTCCACCCCCCCCCCCTTTATCTCCCCCATCTCTTCTTTATCTCTCTCCCTCCTGCCAATCTCTCTTCCCCTCCATCATCTTTCCTTATCTTCCTTGCTCCCCATCTCACTTCCTCTCTGTGGTGTGGGGATGGTCTGATTGAGCAGCCACACCTGACCTGGATCTAGGTGATTGGGATCAGGGTGGCTGCATACCTGTTGCTCGTTGGTTGGTCCAATGGGCAGCAGGTGAAACCGCCATCCCCACACTCAGCAACCACCATCCGCAGCTAGCTCCTCCACCCAGCAGCCATCGCGGCAGGTTGAAACCCCCATCGCCGCGCACGCTCAGGATCGGAGCTCTGTCACGACGTGTTCTATCTGCTCCTGGCTGATTTCCACCGCGCCTCCTCTCGACAATAAGCTGGTGTCCTCGAGCCATCGTCTCCTGTGTCTCCGTGCCGGAGGGCCCTGAAGACGCCACTTGGCTGGCGCCAGGCAGGGGAGGCCGCCACACTCCCAGGCCTCCCAACCCTCCCCCCCGTATCTCCCTCCTCCCTCCCTCCCTCCCATCCAGCTAATTCCAGTACAACTTAAATGACATTGCTGCCTCACAGCAAGAAGGTCCTGGGTTCGATTCCCGCCTGGGGCGCTGTTGGCACCGTGCTCCGGGCGGGTTATCTCCCAAATAGGAGCCTTTCTGTGTGGAGTTTGCATGTTCTCCCCGTGCTCACATGGGGGTTTTCTCCCCCTCGCATCAGTAAGGACCCCCCTCAAAAACATGCACCCATCATCGTCTGACCAGCGATGGACACTTATCACCTGGTCCCCGGGCGCGTCCACGTACGCTGCCCACTGCTCCTGGCTGTGCCCCCGGAGGAAGGACAAGCCAGGATGGGTCAAATGCAGAGGAACCATTTCACCGGCCACCATCAAAGCATGTGCATGTGTGTGTGTGTGTGCAAGCATGTGTTGTAGTGTGGTGTGTGACAAATAAAGACTGTTTCTTCTTCTTCTTCTTCTTCTTCTTTCTACAATACGTCCACGTCACTAAAACAAGTCAAGAACATAAAAAATTGTTACACTAATGTCTCTGTCGCAATGTAGCTTGAATGTTATTCTCCCTTGTAAGTCGCTTTGGATAAAAGCGTCTGATAAATGACTAAATGTAAAAAAAAAAAAAAGGACGTTGCATTGGCCGGGAATCGAACCCGGGCCTCCCGCGTGGCAGGCGAGAATTCTACCACTGAACCACCAATGCTTGCTCTCCCTAATTCGCTGCTCTGCGTTCCATCTCTCACCGTCCGCCCCGCCCCTTCTCCTGTGTCTCTCCCACCCTCGCTCCACCCGCCTCCCCCCCCCCTCTGCCCGCCTCCCTCTGCTTCTCACTCGACCTCGCCACGTCCCTCTCTGTCTCTCCCCCTCCCTGTCCTTCTCTCCGTCCAGCACCAGTTTACCAATTTACGCCCAGCAGGCTGTCAGGCAGCTTGTGCAGCTGGCTGACACGTGGCTCCGTCCTGAGGGACACACGCACGCACGCACGCACACGCACACGCACACACACACACACAGGATATTTGTGTCTGTGTCATTGAAGGTGGAGTGTGTGAAGTAGTAGCCTGTGTGTGTGTGTGTGTGTGTGTGTGTGTGTGTGTGTGTGTGTGTGTGTGTGTGTGTGTGTGTGTGTGTGTGTGTGTGTGTGTGTGTGTGTGTGTGTGTGTGTGTGTGTGTGTGTGTGTGTGCGTGTGTGTGTGAGAACGGTGCTGGTGGAGGTGTGAACCTGCAGAGGCTTTAAACACTTTGCAGCTCAGTCGCTGGGTCTGCGTAAACAGATCAAAAGGTGAACGTAACAGAAGTATACACAACCCGGTCTCGCGCCGTCACGAAAAATAAATCTTTAGAATCGGGGCCCCGGAGTGGGATTGTCCGTTGATGTATTACAATATTAAACGCATGGGTTCTCCATTGAATGGACTATTTAATTCAAGGTTGGGTGCTAATAGGGATATGAAGTTCATTCATAACAATTTAACTGGATATAATTATCAGCGTTTACCCATCAGGCAACCTACACGATGAGGCCTTTTCAAAAACGTGTTTGGTTCTAAAATCAGATTTCATTCCATTTACAATGTGAATGGTCTTTGAATCCACACTTGGCACCCATCGGCCGTGGGATCTTTTTTTTTTTTTTTTCACTTTGTCGTAAAACAAAACCAAAAACGTTTTTGGGAAGGTTTCATCTTGAAGGTCAACATCTGCAAGTTTGATTTCAGTGGACCCTAAAGTGAGATATTGACCTTTGAACCCTGACCACAGGCCGTCTTTGATGGCCTATTATCTCAGTAATTAAAAGAGCTCCCAAAAGAAGGCCACCTGTTTTGGACAGCTCTGGACATGTACCTTTAGGGAGGGGTGGTAGTGTCAGTAGGGGGCGCCACTTAAAAATGGCCTAACATATAATTTGGGTCTTTGCAAATGACATATAAATTCTGCAACACAGGTATATATCCTCACCAAATAAACCCGGAGTAACGGCTGCACGTCCTTTTTCAGCCATCAATTAAATGTTTTGGTTTGTATTAATACAACTACTTTACCCATGAGGCCATTGCATCAAGATGCATAACAAGATGGTGCAGAATTGTCGTTTTTGTAGTTTCTAGGGTTAGGGTCAACGTTGGGGTTGGAAAAGGTTCAAATTAATTGCGTAAATATTAAGCAATGTAAATAATAATTTGTTTTTTCCTTGTTTTAAGAAAAACATGTTTCATTAACGACATCGTGGAGACGACACTACCCATAATCCTAAGTGTAACAGTGACAACTCTGATTTGGTGGAGCTCGCTGTTAAGAGTGCCATGGAAATGTTTACCGCACTGGCTGTTGGGTACACAGCCGCCCGCAAACGCTGACCTTTATATCCAGTTAAACTGTATCTATGAATGAAATTCACACTAAGGGCGTGACCCTAGATACCTGTTCTCGCCCATCCTTGAATTATAGACCATCCAGAGAAAAAGTCAAACCAGTATCTGCTGATTTTATTTTGTGACGGAACGAAAAGTAAACCTATGCATTTCAAATTTTAATACATGCATGTATTCACCCCGGGCGTACTTCCGTCAGGTTGGTGTTAGTGTAGCTATCTGCGAAAGGCTGTGAAAATCACCCCACTCAAATTAATTGGTTAATAATACTGATTCTGCACTCGATTAAAGTGTCCCCAGAAAGATTATTACTGATTTAGATTAGATCAGAAGATTGGAAAAATCGAACCTCAACACCAACAATAAACCTCTGTACCAACAACTCACATCGAGAGAGAGGAGAACGGAAGAGGAAGGAAGAGATGGAGGGAGGGGGCGAGGGGGAGAGAGGTGGGGAGAGGGGGACACGAGAGCAAGGGGGTGAGAAAGAGGACGGGGGGAGGGAGGGAGAGAGAGGAGGCAAAAAGAGAGGGGGAACCGGGGAAGAGAGCGAGGGGAGGAGGAGGGTGTGAGAGGGGAGGAAAGAGAGGGGGAGGTGAGGGAGAGAGCGGGGGAGAAAGATGGAGAGGGGGCGAAGGATGGAGAGGGGGAGAAAGGGCCGGGTGAGGGGTGAGGCAGGAACACCCTCTTTCTCCCCCTCTAACCCCCCCTCCCTCCCTCCCTTTCCCCATTGTTCCTCTCGCTCCTCTCTCTCTCTCCCTCTCGCCCCTTTTCCCCACCTCTCTCCACCTTTATTCCTCCCCTCGCCCCCTCTCTATAGCTCTCTTTCTCTATCTCTTCCTCTCTCCCCCCTCTCTCCAGATCCCTTTTCCCTATTTTATCCTCCCTCTCTCTCTCTCTCTCTCTCTCTCTCTCTCTCTCTCCAGAGTACGGTCGACCAAATCACATCCTCGGTGAGTTTGGTTGGGGGCTTCGTAAAATCACACACACACACACACACACAACCACCCACCCACCCACCCACCCACCCACCCACCCACCCACACACACACACACACACACACACACACACACACACACACACACACACACACACACACACACACGCCACGATCTTAAATTTGATGTTGTGGGGGGAAAAAAACAACAAACCCCATCTGAACAGAGCGGCGTGGGTGGTGACGTCGTCCGCCAACGACGCACGCGACGTGAGAGTCAAGGCCTTCACCCCCTCGCTGCGCTCTGACTGGTGACCCCGCGGAGGCAGTTTCTCCACCTCAGACGAGGGCGTTTAGGGGGCCGCACCAGCCGGGAGCGGCGCGAGCCGAGGGTTCGCGGGGAGAGCGGCGGGGCCTTGACCTCGCGCCGCTCCCCTCAGCGCGGCCCGGGCGTCAGCGAGGGGGGGGAAGGAGCTGAAGGGCGACGGCGGCATCTGGTGGCGGAGTTGACAAATGCAGGGGGAAAAACAAAAGACTTTGCAGACGAAACGACGGGAAAGGGGGGAAAAAAAACAACAAAAAAGAGCTGCTCATTGGAAATGGCTCATGTTGGATGAGAAAAACGCTTTATTTATTAATGTTCCTATAAATTTGCCACTAACTTCTTGTTTTGCACCCTTGTCTGAAGTTGACGACTGGAGAATGTGTAAGAAAATGTGCAATTTCACACATGATTTATGGTCATTGAAAGTGATATTTATTGAGCTCAGTGGTAAAAAAATACACATCAATAGAATCGTACACTTGAAAAAGCCTGATCCACTCAGACAATATGACATGAACGAGGTACAAGGTATATTTCTCTAAACATAAAAAACAGATGAATTGACCTATCAGCCGAGGCTATTTGCATTTCATGAAAAAAAAACAATTTCAGATTAAAAAGAGCGCACGCATACAAAGAAAACCCCCCTCTCCCCGACTAAAGCCTACTTGCTATAAAATGAATGATGGATAGACAAGCGAGGAAAAGGACAGATCGCTCATGGAAAAGACTGCTCCTACTTCTGACGACTTATTTGTTTGTCGTTTGTGTGATTCGTTTTGCACGCGCCCGATTGCGCCGTTCCTCCCCCCCCCCCCGGGCGCGATAAAGTGAACACAGTGGATGGACTTATTTTCGCCGCGCGTCAAGTGAGGAGGTCGTCAAACCTCTCTCTGCAGTAGTCGTCGTGGAAGTCAAAGTCGTCGGCGGTGAACGGGACCTTCTTCCACTTCTTGGCGGTGGTCCGGCCCTCGGGGGTCTCCAGGGCGAAGCTGCCGATGGAGAGGATGGGCAGCAGCGCCGCCTTCCTGTACTTGATCTCAAATCCCCATTTCTGCGGGGGGAAAGACAGGGACGGGGGGACGTTCACAAGCCTTCGCGATCGGCGCCTCCCGACCGTCCCGAGCAACCGCCCGCCAGAGCGTCGCGGGGCGGGCTAGAGCCGCGTTCGTCGTCGCGGCACGCCGACGAGCGGTGGTGCGGGGCTCGCCAACGAAATTAGAGAGCGAGGGGAACGAGCCGAGGCCTCGACTCGTTATCGCATGTGACCGATTTACTCTTTGCTTTCCACCTAAATAAATCATTTTGACGGAATTAAGTGCGTCTTGTGAGAACCCCCGCGCGTTTGGGAAACGCACAGTATGCCCGCACCACCAAAACAAGTGAGGAACGGAAAAGGACGTTGCATTGGCCGGGAATCGAACCCGGGCCTCCCGCGTGGCAGGCGAGAATTCTACCACTGAACCACCAATGCTGTGTCTACCCCTCTCTCGACCGCTTTCCAATCGCTCTCTCTCTTTCTCCCTCCCCCCTTCTCCTCCCACAGCTCTCTCCTCTCCCTCCTCTCTCTCTTTCCACCCCTCCTCTTCCCCTCGCTCTCTCCCTCTCTCTCTTTCCACCCCTCCTCTTCCCCTCGCTCTCTCCCTCTCTCTCTTTCCACCACTCCTCTTCCCCCTCGCTCTCTCCCTCTCTCGCCCGTCTCCCTCCTCCTCTCTTTCCACCCCTCCTCTTCCCCTCGCTCTCTCCCTCTCTCTCTTTCCACCCCTCCTCTTCCCCTCGCTCTCTCCCTCTCTCTCTTTCCACCACTCCTCTTCCCCTCGCTCTCTCCCTCTCTCTCTTTCCACCCCTCCTCTTCCCCCTCGCTCTCTCCCTCTCTCGCCCGTCTCCCTCCTCCTCTCTTTCCACCCCTCCTCTTCCCCCTCGCTCTCTCCCTCTCTCGCCCGTCTCCCTCTCTCTCTTTCCACCCCTCCTCTTCCCCCTCGCTCTCTCCCTCTCTCGCCCGCCTCCCTCCTCCTCTCTTTCCGGCCCCCTCTCCTCCCCTCTAGCCGTCTCTCTCTCCCACCCTCCCCCTCCTCTCGGTCAGGAAGTCCTCCCTCGCTCCCCGTGCGTTACACCGACCCACCGAGAGTCGGAAAATCAAAATCTGACCTTTTTGAACCCGAGCGACGGGTTAAAAAAAGAGTCGAACCTTCTACCGCAACCAGATAGCTTTCACTAGTTTTCACTTTCAGAGCGAAACCTGAACTGCGGTTCTGTCCGGAACCGACTGCAATTTGGATATTGCAACGCAAGAGCTAGTTTCCGGTCTTGTTTTTATTTTTATTTTTGTGGAATTTGAAACATTTTGGCGGTAGGTGTGTAAAATGCTCTCCTAAAATCAAAGCTGAAGTCATGAAGTGCTCTGGACCTGGTTGCAGTTGCCGTTCCCGCAGTTGATCACCTGCCCGGGCTCCCAGTCCTCGAAGCTCCGCGCCAGGCTGACCTGCACCCCGGTCTTGTAGAGCTTCCTGAAAAGCAGTAAGCACGTGCGTTTCAAACGTCCTTTTACGACGGCGGCAAAGTTGGCTTTCCCGTTCAGTCCGCCAGTGCAACTTCACATGAGCACCTCGTTGCGGCGAGCTTTGTGGCGCTTCTTGCCAGACAATAAGAAGACGACTCAGACAAACAGACAAAGAGATGAACAGTCACAGAAACTGGCAAAATTAGCGAAGCAAAATATAACAAAAATAGGCAAATAAAAAAAATATTCAAATACACAAAAACAGCCACATAATAAAATAAAATGCCAAATATACAAAAATAGGCCAATAAAAAACAAAAATAGCCAAATGATTAAAAAATATATCAGCAAATATACAAAAATTACCAAATAAAAAACAAAAAAAGCCAAATATTACAAAAAATGGTTGCTATTATGACTGTGGGTATAAAATATAATAATGAATAAAAATGCATAAAAACAATCCTGTAAGTAGAAACGATAACTCAGTTATTACTACATGACGACAGTGTTACTACATGGAATTGCACAGACAGCTGGACTCACTGAAAGGCCGGGTTCACGTTGGCATAGTGAACCTTGTCCACCAGCTTGATGTCGCTGCCCGAGGCCACGGCCTTGAAACAGTTCCTGCAGATGAGCTGAACGTCGGCGGCGAGGAACCGACTCCTCCGCTGCGTCTCCTTCTCCTCCGAACGGAGCCGGCACAGCACGGAGGCCTGCTGCAGCTCCGTCAGCTGGAGGGAGGAGAGCAACAGTGCTGAGAACGGTGCTGCCTCACCTAAACTGGCGACCAGCTGAGTTTATCGCCAGGTTTATTTTTGTTGCTCATTTTTGGCTTCATTGTAAGTCGCCAAGTTTTTGGGATCTTCGAGTTGGCTTTGATTTTTATCGTATAATGCCGACATTTGGTTATTTGTACTTATGAATGTAAGGATTATTTGTATTGATTACTGTGAGGTTTATTGTACGTTGACATCTTCTAGTAAATGTTTAGGTTCACTGTATAGTCAAATGTTGCTTTTTAATTTATTGTACATCATTTAGTTTATTGTAATAGAAATATATTTATACTTGTGTGTATTTTCATGGTTTATTGTTCATTATTCATTTGTCTTCTAGTTTTTAAATTCTTGTTACTTTATTATTATTGTCTCTTTTTGATGTGAGCTGCTGTAACACTGCTATTTCCCTCCGGGGATGAATGGATGTATCCATCCAATTATCCATCTATGTATCCATCTATTTATCAATCTATCTATGCATGTATCTATCCATCTATTTCTCAATCTATCTATGCATGTATCTATCCATCTATTTATCAATCTATCTATACATGTATCTATCCATCTATTTATCAATCTATCTATGCATGTATCTATCCATCTATTTCTCTATCTATTTCTCTCTATCTATCTATCCATTTTTTATCAATCCACCTATCTATCTGTCCATCCATCCATCTATTATCCATCTATTCAATCGTTCCCTCACCTTCCGTCTGAACTCGCTGAGACTCATCTCCTGGATTCTGCTGATGGCCTTGACAGAAAGCTTCTCCAGGAAGTCGTTGACTTCTTCCCGTCGCATCTCGCGCCCTCCGGCCACGCCCACCACCGAGTAGACGCTGCCTTCCGCCCGGGTGCGCCCGCTCGCCTGCTGCTGGGCGATCTCATTCGTCAGGAGCCCGTAGCGCACCACCAGGTTGCATTCTGGGATGTTAAGGCCTTCCTCCGCCACGCTGGTGGAGATGAGGAGGTTGAGAGTGCCGGCGTGGAAACTACGGATGGTGTCCCTCTGCTCGTTCTGTGGACGAGTCGAAAAACAAACATTGATACGATGGCGGTCAGGGTGCGGAAGAGGAACTGCTCCGGAGCTAAATTAGAACGGATTTACCTGAGTCATGTAGCTGGTGCCGGTGCCGGCGCCGATCAGGATATCTGCCCTGATGTCGGCCTCCTGCAGGGCTGGGTCGCAGCAGACCCAGTCGTACAGGCAGCGGGTGCTGATGCGGGTCTTGGTGAACAGGATGGCCCTGGTGCTCCGGCCGGGCCCGAAATGCTCGAGCAGCGTGGTCTGCAGACGCTCCATCTTTGGGTTCTCGAATTGATCGTCCTCCGACAGTCTCTTCAGCTCAGCCTGGTTCTCTGTATAAACATCGGTTTAAAAAAAAACTAACTTATTTCTGCATCTCCCGTTTCTTTTGAATTAAATGAATGTATTTATAGGCAGCCAAAAAGGTAGAAAAGCAAGAATGAGAGAAATGCATGGAAGGGTAAGTGAATAAAACTAATTTTAAATTTGTAGTATCATATATTACATACTACATATACTATATATATATATATATATATCTTTATTTATTACCCGGCTCTGTGGAATAATTTATTCTGATTGGGGAAAAGCGGCAATCAGAGGTCTGTTATTTATGAATAATGACCGGTGATCTGTAAAAATGACCGTTTCAACAACTTCTCCATCTGGATTCACATCTCTAATTTCACAATTAGCTAACAAAACCCCACTAGCTAAAAACAGCAAGTGGCGCCATATTATGACGCGAGACAGAAACTACAATTGAGGACCTGAAGAGATAAATACAGATGTACCCAATTTCACATTAAATTTAACAATAAATGGTTCAAGGAAACAGCAGCACAGCGACACTAAATTGTCTCGCAACCTCGGAAGAGGGTCATGAGGAGGCGGTCGGTCTCGTCGATGGATCTGTTGCTCTTGCTTTCGTAGAAGTCGTCCAGCAAGCGATAGGCGTCCCTCATGCGCAGCGTTTCGTTGATGAGCAGCGCGTTGTTGTACTGCCGCAGGTGCCGCGCACGTTCGGTCACAGCCCGGTTTTTCTCCCGTATACCTTTTAGGGAGTTAAAACACGGAGGATTCCCTACTTAGAATCAACCAGAGACGAGCCTGTTGCGATTTTTGAAAACCTGAGTCTTCTTACCCTTCTCCTCTAGAAGGACCACGTCTGCCTCGTACTCCTGCGTGCCGGGCTCCCTGAGGTGAAAGTCTTGACTCAAGGTCATGGACTCATGAATGCGCCCCATCATCCACTTCAACTCATCCCCAAACGGGTCCTAGGGGATCGGCAACGACCGTCTCAAGCCTTTTCTCCTTCTTGACTTAAAATAATATACAATGAGAGATTGTTGTGAATCTACCTTTAGTCTTGTCTCCACGATGTCAAACCTTCTGATGGGTCTGGGAACCCTCGTCGCCAGCTCGGTGGCGCAGTGCTTGGACGAAACTACGGCCGAGTCCAGGTTGGAGCATATCTAGGACGGGAGGCACAGGGAGAAGAGGTAAGTGTCACAATGAAAACCAACAACGAACATGTATTAAAGAGTGATTTATATGCATTAGCGTTGTTGTCCTCGGGTCTGTCTCGAGCTTGAATCTTGGGACTCTGGTTTCGTCTCGGACTTGGCAGTGTATGGACTTGACTGTCTGCGACAGCACCGGACAGCACTGTCTTGATATTCTTGCAAAAGCGCAGTCTAAAGCCGCAACTTTTTTTTGTCTCGGGCATGAGCTGGTCACGCCTTCATGGCGCTATCTTTTAGTCTTGGAATTCAATTCATTAAGCTAAATCTCCGCTCTTGAACCTTTTGCATTGTGAGGAAAAGCCATCATGGAGTAGTCACATGAAGACCCGAACCTGCAGAACATGCTCCACAGCCTTTTCCAGGGTCCTGGCGCCCCCTGCACCGAGCGAGGCGGTGAGACCCAGGATCTGAGGCAGCGGCTTCTCTCCTTTCAGCTTCTTCTCCACGTAGCGCCTCATTATTTGGTTGTAGACGGCCTCCTTTTGAGTGTGGTGGCACTCGTCAATTATCAGCAGAGTGATGTCTGCGTCGCAAAAAACAACAACAACACAGTCTCATTAATCAACGTCCCATGTTGACGCCTGATAAATGCCAAGTTATGGACAAAATGTTATTGTATTGTGTCTTAATGATGAATTAAAGAATCAAATCATCTAATCCTATTTGTACATTTTTGTCATTGCTGAAAATATTTTCTAAGAGTCCTGGACTCCCTCATCGGTTTCCGGTTGAGTAGAGTTGAGATAAGGTAGAGAGAGATAGAATAGAGGTAGAGCTTGAGAAAAGGTACAGTCGAGGTAGAGTGTGTTGTAGTAAAGGTAGAGAAGCGGTAGGAAGAGAAGAGCAGGGGGTACATAGAGCAGACATAGGTAGGTAGGTTGAGGTAGAGTACAATAGATATGGAGTAGAGGGTGGTACAGCATAGAATAGAGGAAGAGTAGAGGCACAGAAGAGGTAGTTAGTGAGAGTATAGTAGAGGCGGAGTAGAGGGGGGTACAGTAGAATAGAGAAGAGTAGAGGTACAGAAGAGGTAGGTAAAGTAGAGGTAGAGTATTATAGAGGTGGAGTAGAGGAAGGCAAAGTACAATAGAGGAAGCGTAGAGGTACAGAAGAGGTAGGTAGAGTATAACAGAGGTGGAGTAGTTGGAGGTACAGTACAATAGAGGAAGAGTAGAGGTACAGAGGAGGTAGGGAGAGTAGAGGTAGAGTATAAGAGAGGTGGAGTAGAGTGAGGAACAGTACAATAGGAAGAGTAGCGGTACAACGCAGGTAGGCAGAGTAGAGGTGGAGTAGGCAGCCATGACACTGTTATCTTCTGACCTGAGAGCTCCACGTGCTTGTTCTCCTCTTGGTTGATCAGGGCGTTCTCCAGGATCTGCGCGGTGCAGATCACCAGGTCAGAGTCCTTCAATACGCTCCCGAAGAAATCCTTCTCATCGCAATCTCCACTAACCGGCACCAGGCGGAAGCTACGGCCCAGATGAGTCTTGAACTCATTGGTGTAATGTTGGTCGACCAGGTGGACCTTAAGAAAACACCAAGACACGGCCAACATACTGTTATATGTCCTACACTCTGTGAGTAGACCCTTCATTTCTTAAGTTCACGGTCTAGGACAAACTACACTATGGTCTAATTCATGGTCTAGTATTACAAACTAGACCATAGTTAAGTTCAAGGACTAGGACCAACCAGACCATGTTCAAGTTTCAGGGACGAGAAACAAACCAGACCTTGGTCAAGGTTATGCTCCATGACCAACAAGAACATAGTTGTTCTAGGACTAGAAACAACCAGACCATGGTCTAGTACCAGCTACACCATGGTCTTGTTCATGGTAGACAAGTTTCAGGGAATAGGACCAACCAGACCATGGTCAAGTTCAGGGACTAGGGCCGACGAGACCCTGGTCAAGTTCATGCTCAAGGACCAACGAGACCATAGTCTGGTTCAGGGACTAGGACCAACTAGACCATGGTCAAGCTCTTGGTCTCGGACCAGCTACACCATGGTCTACCAAAGTCGTTAACCCTGTGAGAATGTGGCCATGGTCTAGTTTTGGTTTATATAGTACGTTCAACTCGTTCCATATTATCAGAGGTGGGCCGAGTAGGCAAAGAATATACTTAACTATAAGTACCATTACTTTAAAGTGAATTTAACACACAAGTATAAGTGAAACCAGTTCCCCAATGAACAACTTGAGTAAGGACATACGGGGTTAAACTGTTACACAGGTATTAATTATTTTCGGTAGATACAGGCTTGATTTTTGGGTTATGGCATTACCAAAATATTCTAGTTCAATTAAAAAAAAATAATAATTAAAGGCTGTTCCGGGTGGACCTCACTTCGATTGTATTAACCGAAAATATGTGTGTACTTTTGACAGCATAGACCAGTTATTAGTTGTATAATTAGTAAAACCTGACAGAGGAAGAGGAAGATGAGATGTGACTAACTGTTGTGTATTTGTGTACCTTGTTGACCAGCATCACCACTTTGGCCTTTGGCGTGCGCTCCAGGTGTCTCTTGGCCACGTAGACCGCCGCCCTGGTCTTCCCACCTCCCGTGGGCAACCAGATGATGATGTTCTCGCCCTGGACAGCCCTCTCCACCACCTCCGCCTGGTACCCAAACAGCCCGAACTCTGACATCCTGCGCCTCTCCGCTGTTTGGGGAGAGCCGTCTCCATTAGTGTATCCACTTACCTGGAATTCTCATTTATTCTTATCATAGTTTGCTCTTTTGGGATCCGCAGTTCGGGGTGTGGGAATTATCAATGCGGGGCTTAACTAACTTTAATCTTTAAATCTATCTGTCTATCTACCTTAAATCTAGGAATTTCTGAGAAGATTCCGTCAGAACTGGACCATGAAGCAATGGAAGAAGGTGGCCTGATCTTATGAATCACGTTGTCTTCTACATCATGTGGATGGGCGGGGTTAGGGTCCGACCCGATGGAGCATCTGTGGGATGTGCTGGAACAACAAGCGCGATCCATGGGGGCCCCACCTCGCAACTTCCAGGACTTAAAATATCTGCTGCTAACGTCTTGGTGCCAGATACCACAGGACACCTTCAGAGGTCTGGTGGAGTCCAGGCCTCCGTGGGTCAGAGCTGTTTGGGCGGAATGAGGGGGAGCTACCTAGTATTAGGAAGATGGTTTTGATGTTGTGGCTGATTGGTGTACAAAAAGAAAAATGATCTTTCTTCCCCTTTTCTAGAATGATCATTCGGTCATTTGACACAGATCTATAATTACAGATGTGATAACTCTTAACACAGTCCACCAAATTTATATAAGAAAGCAGAAACTTGTGTTTTGGATTCTTCCAGGTCAGATACTGCTCACCGGTATTCCCTCAGAATACAGAAGTTATTGGGATTCTCCCTTTCAAATGCTTTCTTTATGAACTGTTAGGCTTGCGGAATTGAGGGGATCACAGTATATCTATCTCACACAGGAGACACCGCAGGGCAAAGACCTTTAAAAACACACAGCTCAAACATTGAAACATGCCGAACCAACAAAAGACAGTTGTTGTTAAACGTGGCACTAGGGTGATAAACTTTTTAACTTACCACTCTGGTCGGGCTGAGGCTCTGTCATGTCAGCAGATCCTGGTCCAATGAATAGGGAACTGGAGGGGGTTCAGTTTATATACACACTGCACAGTGTCTGATGCAAGGAAAGGAAACCGAAAGTAAAAGCCTCTGAAGGTAACCTTCCAGGGGGGTTCGGGAGGAACGACAGTGCAGGGCAGGTTTCAACGACAGTGTCTGGGGGTGGGGGGGGCCTTGTTCTCCAGGCAATCGTTAACTCAAACTTGACACGAACTCCAAATTCAATCACCTAGCACACCTCTCCCGTTTTGCTTTCCCAGAAAGGGGATTTCCAGAGGTGAACGTTCCAGGCCCTAGCAGCAGAGCAGTTTCTTCTGACAGGGCCCCTGCCTTTGTCTACAGGACACCAGGAAAACGAAACCTTGAGCCTTCTGCCTTCGGAAAATCCCCTAAAAATACTCTGACTCGCCTCCGGTAAATCAACCGTCACGTTATTACATTGGTCCAACAGCAAATATTTCCTATTTATCCATACCAATAACTTATCCTGTGCATGGAATCGTATTTGTATATAGAAGATGATCTTTAATTGTCACAACACACCACACTGCAACACATGCTTTGGATGGTGGCCGGTGAAATGAGGCCCCTGCATTTGACCCCTCCTGGCTTGTCCTTCCTCCGGGGACCCGGGCAGCCAGGAGCAGTGGGCAGCATTCATGGACGCGCCCGGGGACCTGGTACCGAGTGTCCATCGCTGGTCAGACGATGGTGTGTGCATGTTTTTGGTGGTGGGTCCTTACTGATGGTAGGTGGACGAAACCCCATGTGAGCACGGGGCGAACACGCAAACTCCACGCAGAAAGGCTCCTATTTGGGAGATAAGCCGCCAGGAGCACACTGCCAACAGCGCCCCAGGCGAGAATCGAACCCAGGACCTTCTTGCCGAGGCGGTGGCATTGCACTGCGCCACCGCACAGTATATTTGACATTTGTTTCACAACTTAAGTTGCCATGTGTTATTCAGTGATTTATCCTGTTTATTTCTTCTGTCATTTCAGATTCGGTCTCTGCCAGACTTCTGCCCCTCACCAATCATCACTGTGACATCATAACATTGTGGCAACACTCACGCAGGGCCAGATCGCCGACTCTCTTCCACCCAGCTTTCCAGTGCTTACCCTTGCCCGCCTGGTTCTGACCGTGTTCCTGGCCTTCTGCATTTCGGGTTTTACCCTTCGCCTGCGCCTCACGGACCGATTCCCTGGTTTGATCGCCTCGTCCCCCCCCCCGTCTTCAGCCTGAGCCCCGTTAAAGAACTGTTGTGTGGTTTCAAGTCTGTCTCAGCCGTTACAATTTGTGTACATTTGGAAATTCTTATTTTAACTTCAATTATATTTTAATATTATTTAAATGTTGTTCTTATGCAAATCGAAACACACCGATCAACACCATGACAAATTCCTAATAAACTCATTCTGATTCTGACAGTATCAGAAAAACATGTATAAAGACTTCTGAATATAGAAAAAAAAAAAAAAAAAAAATTCTTTATTGAACAGAATTACAGTTACAGTAAATTGGCATTTATACCATAACTAGAGACGGTCGCAGTCACTATATAGTCGCAAAGGTTTGTTTCACTCAGTTCCTCTTCGAGAATCTGAAATGCAGCATAATATGTAGATCGAGAAGAGAGGAGGAGATGCAGAACTGGCAACCCTGAATAATGCAAACACAGACGTGACTGGGGATTAAAGTACAAAATGAAGCACACGCACAGATCTAGAAACGGACACACGAGTCAAAACACGCAGGCTCCGCTCTGTCTGAATACCTGAAGCAGATTTTGACTCTGATGGAGTGTCAACGTTTTGATTGTTATTGTTGTTTACGGTGAACGCCGAGTTTAGGCCGTTTTCCATGCAGCAACACCCTTGCTTTTTGTTTTGAGGCCTGTCGTTATTCAGCATGATTTATGAACCAGGGGCCGCAAATACAACTGAAAATGCATCGAACAACAGTTTACGGCCTTTTTAAAATGGACGAGACACTTAAATGGTGGGGGGTTATTATAATAGATGACCAATAAGAAACCGACTTCACTGTCATTTGGCTTTGAATTTTGTACTGCTACAGTGTACATTATTTACTGTAGAGTCCCATGCACCGCGCGGTTGTCAACACGTTTTTTTTTTGAAGGCAACCATTGGGGAACTTAAAAAAAAATTAAATTAAATAAATTAAATAAAACGTTTATTATTACTACGCGACTGCTGGAAATCTAAAAGGCTCCTTTTGTCCCATGTCGGGTCGTTCTGCCGCCCCCCCCAAATTGGATTCCTTCAACGAATCTGCGATAAGAATCTGCATCTCCATAATCTTCAGGATCAACTGCCCCGTTCAAGCGTCGAATCGGTAACAGAAGGCAACAGTGGTTTAGGTCCAAAGGTCCAGAAAAAATAAAAAATAAAAATCTAACCTACACTTGTGTGTGATGAGATTTGGGGCAAACATAAGCAAACTGGTTGTTCATACCGTGCTCAAAAAAAATTAAATAAAATAAAAAAAATAAAGGGATCCTTCCGGAACTGAAGTGTGTGTCATGATTTGAATACCTGGAACCTTTAACTTTGGTACGTTTAATAGCGACAGGGATAAGTAATATCTATAGTTTAGTCATTTACAGTATTTGACAGGACCAAAAGGGAAAAAAAAAAAAAAAAAAAAAAAAAAAAAAAAAAAAAAAAAGGCGACCTGGGACTTTATGACACGTCGTAAACGCTCCCCGAATTCTGCTAAAATCGGTTCGTGAAACCGGTCGAGGATACTTCGATTAGCTTAGCGGTGACTTCCTGTGTGAGCGCTACACGTGGTATTATATTATATTACTTTATACACATTCTACCGGGTTCACTTCTCGATCAGGCCTCCGTCCTTCAGCTTGAAGTAGAAGAATTTCTCCAGGGTGTTGGCACACTTGCAGTACTCGCTGTCGGGCGGGTTGTACTCCCTGCAGTTGGTGATGATGCGCTGCAGGTCGGCGATGAAGAGCTTCTTGGTGACGTAGTATCGGTTCTTCAGACGCTCCGTCATGGTCTTCAGGTCTGGGGGGGGGTGGGGTATTATTTTACATCTCTATTGGGGACAAGCTTCCGTTTAATTTCTTCTGCTCTAAATTGATTTCACAACAGCCTCCTTGCGTCGTTCATATTTCTGAAGTATTTGATTTGACTGAACTTGAATCAACGTTACTATTAAGGTGGAACCGTATCTTTTGAGATGCCCTATATAACCAGGATTTAACATAATTCCTCTAGTTTGATATATTTATACGGTTTTTTTTTCAGGGAAATGGGACAATGAACAGAAAGCATAAAAAAAACATTATATTCTCTCTCTCACTATTTCTATTGACGGATCAATTTTGTGCAAAATCAAACACTATATAAAAACCGAGCAAGGAAAATGTTAAAAAAAAAAAAAAAAAAAAAAGGAGTTCTTATCAAATAATAATGTAATCCCGAATTTCCTCCGGGATTAGTAAAGTGTTCTCTTATCTAAATCCAGTCACATACCGTGTCTAAGGGGAAAAAAACCAAAACATTACAATTTCGTGACTTCCTGCATGTCTCACCGATGGGGAATCGGATGATCTCGTAGTAATCCGGAGCCTCCGACTTCTTCACCGGTTCCATGAAGGGCCACGCGTCAGGGTGAGTCTGTGGAGAACCATCAGGAAAGGACATAACAGCGAAGTTCTAATTGGGGGAAAAGCTGAAGTGATGAGCCAAGGCGATTGCTGCGGAATATTAAATAATGTCAGCCGTGCACAACAGAACTCCATATTAACTACAGTGTCCTAGATGAACGACGCCAGTTGAGACACTGTTTCTGCAGTATGTCCACTAGTGAATATGTCATTCATAGTTCAATAATGTTACGATTCCGATTCAAAATTCGATGGAAATGAGTGTTCGATTTCTAACTTTCTGACTTATTAAGTCACAATGAGTTTGGCGACTCTCCCCGTATTTTTGTGGGGGATACTGTCCGACGTGGTCTCCATATTGGGACGGTCAAGATCCGCCGGTGAAGAAATGCAGCGTGCGCCGGGGCGTGTCCGCTGCGGCTCGCCCGGCTCATATCCGACTTTCATGAAATCCGGCTCGGAGTTATGAGAGCTGCGGTCGGCTCCGCCGCGCCGCATCCCTCAACGCGCACCGCAACTGCCCGCCCGGCACTAGGGCTGCAGGAACCAAAGTTAAGTAGAATTGAATTCTTACAGAAATAATAACAACAAAGTTCAATATAAGCTCATCGAGTTGGTTGCACGGCGAAAGCACATTAGAGAGAAATATTCCCGGTAACGGTGCCAAGTCCGGGTCGGTGGAGACGCACGAGTGCACGGAGCGTCTCCCTCTCCTCGCCTTTGACCACAATGTCCAGTCATTCCACAGCGGCGGCGGTGAAAGAGGGAAATAAACCCGACCACCACCAACGGAATGTCCTCTAGAGGTTCCCAACCACTGGCTCGCGGACCGGGCGGCATTTGCCACCGGACCGTGAGGACGCGGGCGAGATTTTTCCAGGAGCGACCTGTGATCTGCTCCGCAGCAGAGCAGCAGCAGGAGACGGAGTAAATTAAATACATCTAGAGTTTTTATTCGATTTGTTTAGGGAAAACATAGCTGTGATCGGAGCTGCAGGTAGTAATGTGCCTTTTACTACCAGCGTTCCCCTCTAAAAAACAGCATCCGTTTTTTTCTGAGCTTATTTTGGTGAGTAACTTAAAAGTAGTGTAATAAGTAACTTATTGTTTATTATTCCAACGTCTAGTTTTACTAAAGCCTTTAACTGTTTGTGTGTTGTTTAAATATTCTCATGTTTTTGTTATTATTTAGAATTCAAATATAAGTTACTGATTGAGGAACAAGCCTTTTTCTTTACATATTAAGACTCGATATTCTAAGAATGTGAGTCAGTGCTGGGAAAAAAAAAAAATTTAAATCAAAAATCGAATCCTGACATTAAAATTGAAAGTCGAATCGTGACACCCCTTGTTATTAAGGAAGTGTATGTGTATTCATATTACACAATGTATTTATTGCAGTCACAATAATATAATTCTAGTGGTGCCTCTCTTGAGTGAAAGTGGAGAAATGTGAGTGGTTTAAAGTTTAAATTAATTTAAAATAAAGAAAAAATATATAATATACACAGGTAGTCCTCACCCAACAACCTACCTATTTAACGACCGCTGGGACTTAGGACCATACCACAGTGTCTCAGCGTCAAGCATCTCATCGTGCATCACACTTTATATACACTGTTTATTCTATATACACACACTGTATACAGTATATACACTGTATATACTATATATATTATATACACTATATAATACATCTCATCTCGTCACTGTTCTCAGCCTCAGTCTCGTTCCCGCAGTCTGTCGGCGTTCACTACACTCGCGTGCGCAATGGTCACGCCCCCTTACTGTGAAATAACACTATATATACTATATACACAATATATACCAGCCACGACCCCTTACCGTGATATAACACTATATATACTATATACACTATATATACCAGCCACGCCCCCTTACCGTGAAATAACACGGGTCCTAGCTTATTGACCAATTTGCTTAATGGGACTCTGTCGTTAAGTGAGGACTACCTGTACATTTCTTTTAATCACGTCCAATGCTTCTAGTTCTGGCGTGATGTTCAGGGCTGTTAAATAAAGGGACACTCCAGTTTTTTGGGGGAGATTCCCTTTCATCTGCTTTACCCAGATTCAGACGAGAAGGTCACCCCCCCCCCCCCCCGTGCGTCCAGCACAGAGACAGCGACAGGCTGCATGCTAGGTGTGTTAGCCCAGTGCAAGGCTGCGGGTGGGATCAACTAGCCTAGCTTCTATGAAACAAGGAAAATACACCTTTCAGCATCGCAAAAGGTGACTTAGTTGAGCGATAGGTCCTGCGGTTAACCCCGGACCCCCCCGCGCCCCCGCCTCTTCAGCCATAACATTACAAAAAAAAATAAAAAATAAAAACAGTTAACAGCGTCTGATGTAACAGTATGATGTAACGATGCAAGTGGAATGAAATGTGAAACGGTCGGTAATGCTGAGGACATCCCCAAAACTCCAGTGGGTTACCTTTATCTGAGCCAGGAGGTTCTTCAGCATGTTGTACAGGAGGTCAGGGTCCTTCACCTCTTTTCTACACAACGACAAAAGACAAACACCAGGGAGGATTAACTTATTAATAACTGTGTTCATTGTTTAGAGATAAAATCAGATAAAATCAGATGAAGTGAACTCTGTCTGACCGTTGACCATGTTAAAAAGTAGAAGAAGGAAAAAAAAAAAACTTTACAAGAAAATTTGTGCGGAGGTTCTTGAAATGCCTTCCTTTAACAATTTAATGAGATAAAGATAATCTGAGCTTTAATTAAAATGTTATCAGTTTAGCTGCAGCAGTGAATACTGATCAGAATATATATATATATATTTATGTATTTACCCTTTTTCCTTGCTGCTTGGTTTCCAGCCCGCCTCTCCTTAAAACGGACACAAAAGCAAAAAGGTTTGAGTCGATACACGCCGCCCAGATACGATCGGCGCGTTCGGTTTCCATGGCAACGGCTAAAGCATGAACTCACGGATGCCTGGGATGCTTTCCACGGGAATCTGCCGCACGCCCTCCTTGAAGCAGGTGAGGCCAGGATACACCTTCCTGATCTGACTCTGCTTCCGCTCAATCAGCTTCTTGATGATCTGTCGCACACACACACACACACACACACACACACACACACACACACACACACACACACACACACACACACACACACACACACACACACACACACACACACACACACACACACACACACACACACACACACACACACACACACAAATATACAGATAAATACAAAATAGTGACGTCTAAACCCTAATATGCGACGTGTTTCCGTTTCCTCCATTTTATTTTTGGGACCTTAGAGACGGTTTCATTTGCTGGTTTTGTTCAAACGAAGCCAGTGAATAAATTAAACAACCAAAAGTGAGATATAAAAAAAAAATTAATAATTGAAAGTTCACTAATTGTGTTTGTCCATTGTAGCTTAAGTCCTGCTATAGAGTCACTGGCAATAGAATGAAGTCGGATTTATCATCAACTCAAGAAACTCCACAGTGAAGAGATTTCTAGTCGAGTCAGCACTTTAAGTCAAACGGGCTGTGGCTGAGCTCATAAAAACACGTCTTTCTCAGGGAAACGAGCACAGCTTTTTGCGCACAGCAGGAGATTTGTGGTAAAATCACCGCGACATTTCCGCTCGGATGTAAACCTGGCTTTGTTTGACGAGTACAGAGCCGACACTCTCCACCAGGTATTCAAACGCTTGTTGTAAAAGCTTAAAGGTCGCCTCCCACCTCCTTCTGCCTCTTGATGATGTGGGACAGTTCCGTGTAGGGGATTCTGGGATTGAGCTCACACTCCATGAGCGTAGCGCCCTCGTAGTCTTTGATGTAACCGAGGTAGCGGCTTTTCGGGACCTTGATGTCTTTGGAAAAGCCCTGCGGGGGGGGAGACGCGGCATTAGGCGGACCCACGTGGGGGAGGGGGGGGTTTGTCGGTCGGGCGCGGCACGTGCCTAAATACCTGCTTCTTGAAGTAGCCGATGGCGTACTCGTCAGCGTAGGTGAGGAAGTAGAGGATGTTGTGTTTGATGTGGTACTCCTTCAGGTGGTTCATCAGGTGCGTACCGTAGCCCTGTCAAGGTCAAAGGGACGTTTCAAAAGGGGACGCCGGCGGCGATTCTTTTCCCAGTGAATTTTCGGGGTGGGGGTGGATTTTGGGACGGTTCGCCACGGCCACGCACCTTGACCTGCTCGTTGGACGTCACGGCACAGAACACAATCTCCGTGAAGCCCTGAGTGGGAAACATCCTAAAACAGATGCCTCCGATGACGCGGCCATCTTTGATGAGCGCCAGAGTCTTGTGCTTACTGTGCAGATAGATAGGGATATAAACGCTTTATTCATCCCCCCGGGGGGGGTTCTGGTTTTGTTCAAACAAAGCCAGTGAATGAATTAAACAACCAAAAGTGAGATATAAAAAAAAGGAATAGATGAAAGTTCACTAATTGTGTTTATCCATTGTAGCTTAAGTCTTGCTATAGAGTCACTTTGCCTAATAAATTCAGCAAGAAGTCGGATTTATCATCAACTTGTTGCCTGTTGTTTTAGTGTGAGCTCAACAACAACAAAGTTATTAGAATAAAAATAGAAAAAAAAAAAAGAGAACGTGCAATAAACCTAAGGATGAGCTGAAATGTTAGCAACATAATACGACAATAACAGCCTACAAATTAACTAGAAGATAGAACTAAAAACATTGCTCCCAACCAGGAAAAACACAACAAATTCAGGCAAAAACGTTCATAAACACGTGCACTAAAGCCTTAAATAGGTTAGATTTGCGTTAAATCAATTCAGCGGGGTTTCTGAGGAATAAAGCGCGTCCGGTCGGCAGCTTACGGGTCGAACACCAGGCGCGTAATGTACTCCTTGGGCATGCGGGGCAGCTGGTGGGAGAAGACGTTCTGCAGCCCCACCAGCCACATCAGGATGTTCTTGTTGGACTTCTGCGAGAGCGAGTTGCCAATGACGTGGAACTCGATGATGCCGCGCCGCTCCTCCAGTCGCGCCGTCTCGTCGCGGGCTGCGTTCGGCGTCAGCAGGCTGGTCTGGGCGGGGAACGGCGGGAGGAGGGTGTTGGAATGTGATAGGCTTTTTTTCTTTTGGCAGAGGAGTCAGAAATACTGTGTTGTCGGGTCTTTTTGATCTGGTGCAACGGTACGGAGCAGGGCTCGGCGCTAACCTTTAGAAGTAAGCAACCGCCGCATCAGCTTTTGGCTGCCAAGACTTTGGAATATGGATCATTTTATAATTGAGTGATATAATTATAACCCATAAAATAAGAAAAATATATCTAGAACAGATGGAAATATATTACAGTGGTTCTCAGCTGGTGGCTTCTAATCCCAAACTGGGCAGCGGGTCCATTTAAAATGGACCGCAGGTGTATGCAGCCTCCTCTTCTTCAAATATTAAACTAATAAAAATGCTGCGCTTTTATTTTGAAACAGTCTCCAACAGAGGCGTTTGGTTGTCATGACACAAAAAGCCCCCCCCCCGCACTGTCATACTGCTGTTGTTCAAATTACATCAAATCTTATCAGATCAGCTCTTTCCACACCGTTGACCTGTACGTATGTTCTTTTTTCCCCTCTTATATTTTAATCGTATTCCTTTCTTTACTCGCACCGTGTTTCTGCTGCTATGACACGTGAATTTGCCCTCACCGGCTGTCCCAGAAGATCTAAACGTGACACGACCTGAAAGCCTAGCTGATCTGACCTCTGGTCCCAACATGGCCGCCGGGTCCGTGATGGTCATCATGACTTCGTTCACCAGCTCCATGGGAATGTCTCCGATCACTCTGATCCGCTTGGCGTCTTCCAGGGTCAGCGCCTCCGGAAGCTTCCTTTTCTCCCCTGACAAACGTCGCACGACGTACAGTTTACCGACGTAAGAAAAAGAAAACAGGGATTAAAAATAAACAAACAAATAAATAAAACAAAACAGAAAAACGGACAGAGACGTCAGTGTGTAATTAATGTTTTAGCGCTCACAGACCTGCGATAGGCTCCGCCCCCGTTCCGTCGGCGCCACTGAGGGCGGGGCTGCCGCCCGAGCCCTTGGAGAGCGAGGGCGTGACCGAGAGCACGGTGGGACTCATCCCTATGGCAACACAACACAACACAAAACACACACACACACACACAACCGATTGGGAAGCCGAAAACACCCAGAAAATGTCTGTGAGGAGATCACTGCGTCGCTCAGAAAGACCAGCCTGTGTCAACAGGAAAAAGGTTAATGACAACAGCCCGATGAGTTGATTATTTTTAAGTTGATGTGATGAGTTGACGTCACATCGAACGGCAAATCCCTGAACTGGAAAATAACAGATTAACTACAAAAGGAAGGAGAGAGGGACAAGGCAGTCTACCTCTGCTCCGGACTACAAAACCACTCAAAACAGGGTTGTTGATTTTGTCCCCGCCCCCCGCCCCCGACAAAAATATATTTTTTGAAAAAGGCTACAAAAAAAAAAAAAGTATATGACGTTTTTTTTCTAATGTAACTAAATAAATACGGTGTTCACGGAAAGGGGGTCAATCAAAACAATGATTAACTCTAATTAAAGTCAAACGTATATTTAAAAAAAACCCGCAATCGTCGCCGATTAAACCACTGAAGTCGAGGAGGAAAAAACAAAAGGTGAAGCGCCGCGCGTCCCTCTCACCTGTCTGGTGCCCCAGCTGCGTCCCCTCCGAGGCCGGCACGGTGAAGTCCGCCTCCCAGATGGGTGAGTTCTCCCCGTAGATCTCCTCCTCCAGCATGGACAGGAACCTGAGCACACACACACACACACACACACACACACACACACACACACACACACACACACACACACACACACACACACACACACACACACACACACACACACACACACACACACACACACACACACACGGGAACACATTCATTCAGTGCAGCTTACTACACCTTTATATTATCAAATATGTCTCGCAAATCCAGTTTAAAATCACAATGTTTAATTAATCCACTCAGCTTCATGTTTATGGAATACAAAACAGAATAAAATGGAATACAACAACGATTTTGGATGCATTATGAGACAGCTCCCTAACGCACAGTACATGACACTGTTTCCAGGGCGTTTTGAGTTTGAAAACCCTTATTCAAGTCATTTGTTCATCAACCTTCAATAAGAACAAAAACAACATGATTATTATTATTATTATTATTATTATTTATCTTTTTGCTCACTTGGGGAAGTGCGTGAGGATGAGCGTGCGCTTCTCCGGCAGCAGCTTGTCCTTCTCCACTCGGAACTTCTCCAGCAGCTGCCGCCGCGTCACCGTGAAGATGGACTTGAGGAGGCTGCGGCCGAAAACCTGAGTGGTCTCGTAGCGCGGCAGACTGTCGTTGCTCTGCGGAACGTGACAGTAGCACAGCCACCTGCCCGAGAGTCCCAAAGAGGAGTTGGAAGAAAGGGCAAAAGTTCACACCGCACAAAATGAAAACAAAAGTCAAGGCACAACAAATGAAGCCAAAAAGATCCAAAGCACACAAATGAAAATAAAAGTTAAAGTACAACAAATCAAGGCAGAGGTTTTAAATAAAAGCACTGAAACCAAAAGATCAAATCTAACAAGCAGGCAAAGTAGATGCACAGACATGAAGATTTAATCAAGTTGTACTGAAATGAGGTCCCAATTTCACCGTATTTCAGGGATGACCAATTGGCAGTCTAACTAAAAAAAAAAAAAACTAAAAAAAAAAAGCTGCATCTCTTTACCATAACGCAGCCGTTCATTACGGTTCTAAATCCCAGACGTCACCTAGTCTCATATCACAAATCAATATTATATTGATATATTGATGGATCGTCGCCCAGCCCTAATAGAGAAAACTAAATCTTCCTTCGCCCCCAACAAAGAGGTGAGAAATTACATCAATAAAAAGACGAACCAAAAACATCAGCAAATTACAAATCAACGTTTATTTCACCTCAATAAACCGCCGAGGAAGAATCCTCATTTTCCGATGGTGTCGAGTTACAACAGACGCTGGAATACAGTTAAATGCAAATGCAGGCCTTAGAAAACAAGACAGAAATGGGACCGAACCGATCCAATATCGGGTGCCGACAGGTGACGTCATTCACTCATCGGCTATCGGGCCGACGTCGCCGATCCAATTCCATTCCATAGCTTGCGCCCGACCGCGAACCCCGCGACAACCTGGACGTTCATTCCTGGCTCCCACCACCGGTGTACACCACCCGGAAACACCCATTCTCACCATCTACCCGACGATCCACAACTCCACCCCTTTCCGTTTTAACGTCGTCCAAGTCTTTTTGGTGGAGGCCGACAAGGACGAGAGCTGTTCTTGGCTTCGCGCTGCGGCCGCGTCGCCGGCGGCGTGACGGCAGCTTTAACGGAGCAACACACTCCACGGGACGGGCCACTGCGCTGCCGCCTGCCACAGCAAGAAGGCCCCGGGTTCGATCCCCGCCTGGGGGCGCTGTGCTCCGGCGGGTTCGCCCCCGTTTAGGGGCCTTTCTGCGCGGCGTTTGCCTTGTTCCCCCCGCGCCGCCTCCTTGGGGTTTCCCCCGTATATCACCGTAAGAACCCTCACTAAAAACATTGTTTGACCAGTGATGGAGGCTGAAGTTTGGTGCCCCGGGCGCCGCCCACCGCCCCTGACCGGAGGAAGGACAAGCCTCGATGGGAGAGAGCGGAAAACACATTTCACGGCCTCCATTTGCGTGTGTGTGTGTGTGTGTGTGTGTGTGTGTGTGTGTGTGTGTGTGTGTGTGTGTGTGTGTGTGTGTGTGTGTGTGTGTGTGTGTGTGTGTGTGTGTGTGTGTGTGTGTGTGTGTGTGTGTGTGTGTGTGTGTGTGTGTGTGTGTGTGTGTCGGCCACTGTAGCTGCACGTAATGCGCGCGCGTGTGCGTGTGCGTGTGTGACAGAACAAAGACGAGCTAAGCTTGTCCAGTTTAATCTCAAATCCCTTGCTAACCGTTTATCCACCCACCACCGACACTCGTCCTCCAAACTGCGATAATCCATATTCTCCCGGACCGCTCCACGTCCAGCCTGCTCAGCGGTTTCCGAAAGCCGGTCATTCACCCCACAACCCGGCAGAAAAGAAAAAACAGACTGGATTCTCAGACTGGCTGGACTGGACTGGCCTAACTCCGCGTGTAAAAAAATATTTATTTTGACTTGATGTTTTCTTTCCTTTGTTTGCTCTTTACATACTTTTACCAAATTACCCGGACTGTGGGGCCACATGGTGGAATTTTGAGTTGTGTTATTTTTTGTCGTGTGGACTTTGTGAGATTTTGTTAAAGTCTTTAAACATATGAATATTTTGTTTTTTGTACGAAGATTTTGTGGCTGTGCTGTTCCTGTGGGGTTGAGTATGTCATTCAATGAGTAGGGTGTACATTTTGATTGGCGTGCATCTTTTGGTGAGGTTTGATTTTGAATTTTTGGATCAATTTGGATTTTGATTGAAAAAAGGGAGGAGAGAGAAAAAAACAAACTACAAACTTAGCAAAACCTGACTAACAGATCCGAAATGGCAGGAGAGAGACCTGGTCGCCACCACTGACAAAATGCACATTTAAAAAAATAAATAAAAAAAAAAACACACAGGAAGTCAAGCTGTCACAACCGGCCGCTAGTAACGTTAGCAGTTCAACGTGTCCTTAGTTTGGAGATATTTTAGTCCCGAAACATCGATTAAGCAAGACAGCAACTTATAATGTGTAAAGCCAGCGCGCCGAGGGGCGGAGGTTGTGCTGCCTCGTACACCACCGCCGATTTAACAAAGCATCTGCAAAGGTGTCACGTGAAAGGACACCGGGAGTTCAGGGCAACCAACAACCAATGGACAACTCCTGGGGAGCCCACACTCGCCGACGCTTTCCGGAGGCTCGGTAAACGTCCGGCGGGACAACGCAAGGGCCGAGTCGGATCACAGAGAAGTCGCTCAATTTAAAAATCACACTCCATGATCAATCGCCGTCGCGGAAAACGTCAGATTTCCCAGCCCGTTGGAACACTCGGGAGCCAAGGGATTGTTTGCCACCCAGGAAACAAATTTCAGAGAACCGCTGTCGCCGAACTATACAACGTCGTGTCTTCACAGTTAGCGGAGCAGCTGAAAGACGTTAAATCCATGGGCTGCACAACTGATGTTTGGACATCGGACGTGAGCCTGACGTCTCTAATAAGTCTCACTGTAGAGACACACGGGGGTGGTCGCACACGCCAGCAGTTCAATCGCAGCCTCCATTAAAGAGATGCCCGAACGGCTGGAAGACCTGCGAGACAATGCCAATAACACGGAGACGGCGACGGAGGAGACGGCAGGCCCCCCCCGGCTGGGGCT
This sequence comes from Zeus faber, assembly GCF_960531495.2. Taxonomy (NCBI): domain Eukaryota; kingdom Metazoa; phylum Chordata; class Actinopteri; order Zeiformes; family Zeidae; genus Zeus; species Zeus faber. Next base: position 26,346,339 of record NC_137205.1, on the reverse strand, counting down.
GTCTTGCTCGGGGCGGCGGCGGCTTCAAAGTTCAACCGGTGTCGAAAGTCAAAAGACTGGATACAAGCGCCGCATGCCGCGTTGGTGGATGAAAAGAGAAATGGAGTGACAAGCAGAGAGGCTTGTTTTCCTGAAGACGGACACGCCGTGGTTTCTTAAGGGAGATTTTTTTATTCTATTTGCGCCGGTCTTTTCCTGCTAATTAGGTTAATCCGGGTTCCCTTTTCACCAGATTCACTTGGACTTTAATGAAGCTGTTGTTGTTGTTGTCTACAGTTGCTGCTGCACTTACATACAGCCCCAGTTGACTTGTCCTGTTCAGACAGAGCAGCCATGCATATCGTTGTTTATAACTTATTTGAAGGGTTTTTTCATCGAGTAGATATTTATTTCTCCACGCAGTTCTTGATCTCTCCCCCCCCCAAATATTCACTTTGAAAGCCTACACCTGTTTGTATGCGAAGGTAAAATGTGAAGCCAACTTCACATACAGTTCAAATAAATTGATTTGGAATACACTTCAATTTAATGCATTTTTATGTGTGGTTTACTACAGCCTCATGTACCCGAAAGAAGGGGAGGACAAAAATAAACCCATAAAATACAAAAAAAAAGCAATAAAAACAACAGTGAGATCATAAGAGCCATTATAATTAATGGTAATTAAATTCAATACAAATAAGCTCTTTGAAATGGTAGATTTTAAAAGGATAAAGGAATATGAATAGTCTCTGCAGCAGTTACTCCCTGTTTCCACAAAAGGTTACAAACCCCAACACACACATACACACACACACACACACACACACACACACACACACACACACACACACACACACACACACACACACACACACACACACACACACACACACACACACACACACACCTTGTGTAGTCTACTTTGTAGGCCGTGCCGTCGTCTTTCTGGGAGCGCTGGCGGTACTGCGTGGGCGTCTCCAGCTTCCAGTAGTTCAGGCACAAGAGGAACATCTTGGAAAGCTCGAACATTGTCTGCCGCTCCTTGGGCGCCAGGTGACTGAACTTGTACTGAACAAAATTCAGCACTCCCTTTGGGAGTAAATCAAAAACACAGTTAAGTTCACTTTATTGTCCCGGATGGGAAACTTGGTGTGCAGCCAGGGGATAAAAAATATGAATAAAAAGAAACGACACCGAAAAAATACATCGATAGTACAGATAATGAAAACCAAACAAAATACAGTTGAAAATGATTTCATGACCAGCAGTGTCAGTACGAGGAAGACCAAAGCCGAAGCCACGAAGACCAACTTTGAAGCCACAAAGACCAACTTTGAAGCCACAAAGACCAACTTTGAAGCCACAAAGACCAACTTTGAAGCCACAAAGACCAACTTTGAAGCCACAAAGACCAACTTTGAAGCCACAAAGGCCAAAGACTAACTGGACTAACCCTAACCCCACACTTTCCAAGCCAAATAAAATGGGGACCCCACAGCAAGAAGCATAAAGCGCTGTGCAGAAGGGATGAGATGGAGGTTGAGATCAGGGGGATCCCCAAGGGGGCCAAGAGAATGAAGTCATGTCAAGTAAGACGTCAAGTAAGACGTCAGCAGCGCTGGTCTTAAGTTGTTGAACTCGTTTGGGGGAAAACAGCCACAGGGACAACGATGGACTCCTTTCCACAACTTTGGGAGCCTGTACGTCAGGTTTTTCTAAAATGTTGCTTTGACATCATGTGCGCCTGAATGTCAAGCTTGACTTAACAGAGCTGAAGGTGTGCAAGGACCTTTATTTCCTTAAGTTCATGTGCAAAGTTACAGGTGTCAAATCTTTCATAAAGTGTTGAGCGCTCCAGCTAAATCTTTACGGCCATCTTAGCCAGCCTGCCGTCCTTTCTGGCTTGACAGTTTTTTGCCGACCCATCATTTTCTCCAAACAATCCCACGCTACGTTAAAATGATTGCTACCGAGGTTATCCTCCAGCTTGTTTTTGTAGTGTAACTCGGCCCCTCGTAATCTCTCTCTGAACATGCCTCCCTGATTTCTGTTACATTCCGACTATAGCAAAGGCCTTGTTTTTATTTGTACAAGCACATTTTTCAATGATTTAGCGACGCGCAATTTGTCATTTGGATAGACTGTAATTTACTTTATTTTTGAGTATAATGGTGTCCGTGCAAAATGCCATACGGAATACAGTGTAAGCGATAATAAGTCCTTGAACGGAGACAGCTTAAATCAAAGCCAAGACACGCACGGACAAACAATGACACTTGTTCTCGGGATTATTAGAAAACAAACTGAAACGTATTTGCAGAGCGAGCAGCGCTGCCAGTCGAAGCCCGGCGTCCCTCGGAGTGAAACGCAAGGCGCGCCACCGCGGCCGTGTTTACCTGCTCTATGTTTGGCTTTTCAAACGGCGGACTTCCAAGAGACCCCTCCACAATGGGCTGGCTCATCTGCAGGATGCATTTCCTCAGCAGCTGAAAACAAAGAACACCAAGACGGAGATTGCTAGGACGCCGTGGAGCCGGCGAACCTCGCCGCAGCTCGGGGTGGAACGGGGCGGCGTCCGCTCACCTTGAAGAGGTAGAAGTAGACCTGCTTGGTGTCCGTGTCCTCCTCCTTGTGGACGGACATGAACAGGTTCTCCACGTCCACCACCATCCCCAGCAGCCGGTTGATCTCCTCCTCAGAGACGTTCTCCAGGTGGGAAACGTGCTCGGCTGCGCGGGAGAGTTCAAAAGGGAAACGCATTACGGGAAGGCTGGTCGTCAACAGCCAGCCAGCGGAACAGCGTTAACTTCCTAAGAACCAGGCGGGGGAAACACGGCCGTACCCAGAGCGTGGCCACAGCTGCGGCAGGACTCGCTCAGGCTGGCTGCCTGCTGCTGGAGGTCCAGGCGGGTGGCGGTGGGCGGGTTGGGGTTCTTCCAGCCATTGCACTTGCAGGTGTCGCTTGCCTGAGAACAGACGGGCGACGCATGAAGGTAACTGTCATTAAAAACAAACACACTATTCACCTGTTATGCCTAGTACTGTTTCCAAAGCTGCAAAACAAACCATCCCAACCACCAATGCCCTTTCAATGCATTAAATGACAGCTACAGCCTCCTGTAGAGAGAACGACAGAGAGACAGAGAGGGTGTAGACAGACAGACAAACAGAGTGTAGGCAGATAGATAGACAGACAGACAGACAGATAAACAGACAGACAGACAGCCAGAGGGTAGGTAGATAGATAGATAGACTGACAGATAGATAGATACAGATACAGACAGATCGACAGATATGCAGACAGACAGATAGATAGATAAGAGTGTAGGCAGATAGACAGACGGATAGATAGACAAGGCAGGCAGACAGACAGATAGAGAAGAGTGTAGGCGGATAGACAGACAAGACAGACAGACAGATAGATAGACAGACAGATAGAAAGAGACAGACAGATAGATAAGAGTGTAGACAGATGGACAGAGACAGACTGACAAGCCAGAGAGACAGACAGACAGATAGACAGACAGACAACCGGGGGAGAAATTGCAGTGTCACAGCAGCTCACATCAAAAAAAATGACAATAACAATAATAATGATAATAATAATAATAAAGTGATATGAAAAGAAAAAGGTGAAAAAAGCTGATATGCGATGAACCTGAAAAGTAACTGAACATTGTGGGGAAATCCAATAAACCGGAACAATTAACAAAGAAGGAAAAGGGTAGAAATGTGTCCAGAGCAGCACCACCACCACGTCCCGTCCCCTCCTCCTCCACCTCCACCTCCACCTCCACCCCTCTCCATCCCTCTGCCGCGGCGCTTTCACGCGCACGGAGGGTGTTCGCCGGCGTGTGTGCGCGCCCCCGTCGTGCACGCCCGCGCCCCACCTTGCACGCGGAGAACACGCCGAGCTTCTCCAGCTTCTTCGCCCGCGGGAAGGCTCGGACCTGGGCTTTCTTCTGGCTGGCCCGCTGCTGCTGGCTCAGGCCGGGCCGCGCTGGGTCGCTGCCGCCGCCGCCGCCGCCGGGGGCCGAGCCGGTGGAGCCGGAGCCCGAGGACCCCGAGGAGGCGGCGGTGGAGCCGGCGTTGGGGCCGCCGGACGGGGCTTGGAGGGGCCGGGGCTGCGAGGCCTGCGCTGCCGGGTCCGACATATCCACGCCTGCTCCGCCGCTGCTTCTTCTTCTGCTACTACAGTTCAGCGAGTTGAGGCTCCGCCCTCCGTCGGCGAGGTGCATTGTGGGTAGCGTAGGCCTCCGAGGGGGTAGAATTGTGGCTCCGCCCCCATCGGCGAGGTGCATTGTGGGTAGTGTAGTGCTATGATCAGCGAGGATTTTCGGGAGTCGGGGCGAACCCTCGTCGGCAAAGTGCATTATGGGTAATGTAGTGTGTTGTACGCGTGGGGCGGTGCAGGGTTTTGTTAAAACTCGGACTGATGACACTGATTGATTTGATTAACTTTGCAAGCTGTGATTTTTTTTTAAAATGTTTTATCCCATCTAAATATTCGTGATTATTTTTGAGGTGACGCTTTCTTAAATCGAAACAAACTCCCTTCAAAATTTTTTTTTTTTTTTTTTTTAAAGGAGCAAAGACACATAATTTGACTTCCTGTCCCCGCACCCGACCCATGTGGAACCAGGGGCACGAGATAAAGGAACGAGTCCAGCGGTGAGGATGCGGATCGCAACCCACTGAATACCCCACTCCACCCCCACTCAACATGGCGGTGCAACACGGCGGCCGCCGCAAAACAAGCGAACGACGCGAAGGGCCCCCTCTCGAGAGCCAGCGTTTGGTTTGTCCGTTCTGGGCTCCTGTAGAAGAACCATGTCGGCGCAACATGGCGCCCCCCGTGGAAGCGCACCCGCTCCCTATGTCGATAAAAACGGCTTGGTCCAAGGTAACGAAAAAACGTGACGATTCTTATTTTCATGGGATTATACACTAATTAGAAACGCACTTTAGGATATTGTGTCCCATCGGTAAAGTCTGTTCCGTAAATTCTACATTTTCTTTGAGCGGCACGGGGGCCGGGTTCGAATGCCGGCCCCTTTCCTGCGTGCAGTTTGTGTGTTCTCCCACCGTCGTGCATAAGGGGTTAATACCCCCGTCGGTGCCCCCCGACCAAAGTGCTGGAGCGGGTCCCCTGGGCGCGGCCCGGCCCGGCCCTGCGGCTGCCCACAGGTACAGGGTGGGTCAAATGCAGAGGACACGTTTTGTCGTACTTGTGCAATGACACCGAAGAGGCATTCTATTTGAAGCGCTGTCAGACGGCCACGTCGAGGCCGCTTGTCCTCTGTTGTTACCGCTCGTCTTGAGCACCCACGTCAGGGAGGGGCTTTGTGGAACATCCTTTCTCCTCTTTCGGGGTGAGTGTGATTTTGCAGACTTAATCGTAATCTCGCTCCTACAGCACAGTTGACATGAAAAATAGTATATAATTGCGTTGCCTGGGGAAACCCCCCAAGAGTATTCCTCAGCGCCATCAAGGTAAATAAGAAGCGAAATGAATCAACAAGGCAGGCGGGGAGAGAGAGAGAGAGAGAGAGAGAGATACCATCCCTGGTTTATTGGTAAAACAATGTTACAATGACACCCACCCCCAAAATTCTCTCCCCCAGACCCCACCCCACTAAAAGGTTCCGTTGTGCTAGTCGCTGATTTCATTAAGGAGAATGACGACACTGGCCCAAGCAAAGCATCCTCCACGGGACGAAAAAAAGACAAGCTCCAGATAACGTCTGGGTGTGGATGAGATAAAGAGACAGAACCAGTGCATTTAATACCAAAGGACGTACAAAAAAACAAAAACAAAAAAAAAAAAAAGCCCAAAACAAATCGAGACGATAAAAGAAGAACATTTTCAATTACAAAATAACTGACAAAAGGAGGACAACAGATCGGAGAGTGGGAAGATATTGTCTTCGCGATAGCTATTGATCGATCGACTGATTATAAGCCTGCGGTTAGAGGACGAGACAAACACAGCAACATGTTTGCAATGCACAGTTGTGATTCTGTTCGTGAAAATAGATTTTGCCCGATGCATTCGTCTTTGTACACATGATTCAAACATATTACTATAATGCTAAAATGACTTATCGGTGAGAATGTTGTTAATAATAATAATAATAATAATAATAATAATAATAATGCTGTATTCATTGTATATGTTTGGACGTCATAAATTGATGATCATCAAAGCTTAAAATCAGTGTCATCTGTGTCACGAGAAGTCGATAAGAATAACTACAATAATAAACAGTGATATTGAAGACGTTTTAATTCAGTTAAATCTATAATGCTGTTATCCATCCGTTCAGTGAGTAACTTCCCGTTCCAAACTCGCACCTCATGAAGGAAGCAAGAAAGGAAGGGAGGAGACGGGAGGGGAGGGTGTCGTGCATGCGCCATCAGAGGATGAAAGTTCTATCGATGTGGGACGTGTTGGGTCACGGTGGGAACACTGTGGAGGTCGGTGGTGCGCGGTGAGGGGGGAAAATTAGGGAAGGGAGGAGGGAGGGAGGGGTGGGCGGGAGCGAGGGAGGGAGGGAGGGGGCGTTAACCATCCTTCCAGTCACACTTCCACCCTTCCCCATGAAATTAATTCTGAGAAGAAACCAAGTCGGGCAGACGTCTCTACGAAGTGCGATCCAGGACTGGTGTTCTGCTTCCTGCAGCGGGGTCGTTCCCCTCGTCAGCGGAGAGGCGTCCCAAAATCAATTCAGCTCATCTGCCGTTTTTGTTCCCGTCGTATTCTTTTTTATTTATTTTTTTTAATTTTCCTCCCCCCTTTCCTTTTGACTGGTGGTCGGTTTCGGTTCGTTCGCCGGGAACTGGAGTCTGAAGGGTCGGTGCTGAAGGTCTTGGTTCCGTTTCGGCGCGTTAGAGGTTAGTTCCCGCCGCCGCCCCCACAGCACTGGCCGCTGCGGCCCTGCGGCGCCGCCTCCTGCAGGTCCACGCCGCCCCGGGCCCGGCCGCCGGCGCCCGCTCCGCCCTGCGGCTCCGACTTGGGGAGCTTCTTGGCTGGTTTACCATTAACAGACCATTAACATTTTGACGCAAATCTACAGTGAAATGTTGCGGGCGTCAGCGGTGCCGGTCACCTACCGATGGCCATGAAGATCTCGTTGACGTTCATCGCCGTTTTGGCAGACGTCTCCATGAAGAGCAAGCTGTTGTCATCTGCATACGTTTGTGCTTCCTGGAACAGCAACAGGAACATTTACTTTGTACACAGCAATGGAGGGTATTTTTTGATAGATGGACAGACAGACAGACAGACAGATGGATAGATAGACACACACACAGATACTCCATTCATCCAGGGAGGGACACGCCAGTGTAACAGCACCTCACATCGAAGGGCAGGCAATAATAATAAGAATAATATTGTATATTCATGGACCTAATTATAAAATAAGTATTAAGAACAAAAATGGGGAAAAATGGTAATATTTAATAAACCAAAAACTGTACTAGAAAATAAAACAGAAAAATGTGGTAGTATACAATAAACCAAAAAAAAAGAAAAAAACAAAAAAATAAATAAACCCACCACTGTCAAAAATAGGGAAAACAAATTGGAAGTTTACACAGATTTATATAACAAAATCTGTTTGTACCAGGTGGAAAACTAAATTGTTCTAAGATCATTTATAAAATACGATAATACTTATTTAATCTCAATGGAGAAATTCATGGGTTGTGATTTAAAAAAAAACAAAAAAACAAAAAAACACATTTCAGTGTCGTTAAAATTATTGATACAATATACAGTATTAATGCGGACACATGGGCCGTACCTGGAAGTCGACGGCTCTTTTGTTGGACAGGTCGGCTTTGTTTCCCGACAAAGCAATGACGATATTGGGGCTGGCTTGTCGCTGGAGCTCCTTCACCCAGTTCTTTGCACGCGTGAATGTATCCTGAAGAAGAAGGAGAAGGGAACAAAAAAAAAAAAAAAAAAAAAAAAGCATGAACACAAACACTACGCTTCAAAATGCCCAAATCCTTCACGTTTTAACTCAATTAAATCTTAAAATGATCGTGTGCTTGGCGTTCCTCGGCTACGGTCTGATGTTGCAACGATCAAAGCCCCTGGGGTTCAGTCCGCTGCCCGCTTTTCGGGCTGGTTCAAACGTACTGTGTTGGTGATGTCGTAGACGACGATGGCCGCCTGTGCCCCCCTGTAGTACATGGGGGCCAGGCTGTGGTAGCGCTCCTGCCCCGCCGTGTCCCAGATCTCAAACTTCACCGTGGTGTCGTCCAGACAGACGGTCTGTGTGAGGAAGGCAGCTGGAACGAACGATAACACACACACACACACACACACACACACACACACACACACACACACACACACACACACACACACACACACACACACACACACACACACACACACACACACACACACACACACACACACACACACACACAATTTGTGGGGGTTCACAAATGTTGGTTGGCCAACGCCTGTCAATCCACTGTCACCTCGGCGGCTGCTGAGATTTCAAGCCCCCTAAACAGGCCAGTTCAGTCCAGACTCTCTGTTCAGGAGGAAACCCCCAAATCCGTCAATCCCCCGTAAGCAAGCCCCCGAACTACGCTGCTTATAGAGCCAAACTGGGTTCATTTCAGTTTGCGTAAGGAGGATGAACATTCAGCGACCAAATGACCTGTGACCCCCCCAGTCCCGTTTGCTGACGTGGTTGTAGTTCCCGTGGCTTCCTTTAGGTGTCGCTATTTGTTGCCAACTCTCCAAGGTTACTGGTTGGGTGTTGAAAGTTGAAAAAGATTTCTCCAGCTTCTCGAGCTATTCTCTTCATGAATTTTAAAGTCACAGAAGAAAACACGGGGTTTATATCAACACCAGTTATATCACCAAATGTTGACTCAGTTACTATTTCTTTTTTCCTATTTACAGCCCGATACGGGCTGACAAGTGAGAACTAACCACCAGTTAGCATGGTCAGTTGCACGAGATGAAATCAAAATTCACGTGACCAAAAGAGCAGCATAAACGAGCGTCTGCTCTGAGGTGGAAACGCACAGCGGCATCAGAGACTTCCTGCTTATTCAGCGCCGTGGTCACATGACGGAGGAGACCGATCGCTGCATTCTTTAGGGCTTTGGAACCTTTGACCGGCCAGGCAGCTGACTGCTGTTCCACCAGAAAACAAAACGCTGACTGGCCTCAGTCTTTGGTCAGTGCAGTGTCGAGCATCCTGCCTCCACATCCTTACTCCCCCATTACTCAGGGGTTTAGTTGCAACAGAATAATGAAATGTAATAAAGATACAGATACCGTGACAGCGCCAGTTCCCCCCCCCCCCCCCCCCCCAACACTAACATTGCTTATTATATTAGAAATACTGTGTAAATGCATGTTTTGTGCTGCTCCAACACCTGAATTTCTCTCAGAGGATAAATAAAGTGTTATCATAAATTAAAAAAAAGAAAAAAAAAGTTTGCCTTTACACTTTTATTTTTCCTTCTGTTTTACCAACACTGTAGGGATTACTCTAGTGCCGCCGTGGAGTAAAATATAAAATTAAAGTCTAACACTGAGCAGCACAACGTAAGCCATTAAAAGTTTCATATTTGCGATAAACTCATCACAAATGTTAAGATTATACAATCAAAGTTATGGAATTTTCTTTATAATTATCTACTTAGTCCACACAGCAGTTTAAGGAACCCCGCTGCCGGGCATTTATAAATTAGTTGGGAAAATAGAATAATAAGAAAGAAAAAATAAATGGCTGTAAAAAGAAATTAGTAATAAGTTATTATAAAAATCTTTAATAAATAGGAATAAAAATAATAAGTAATAATAACGATTATAATAAGGAAAACAAAATTATTGAAATGAATAATATAAAGGCAATACAAATAATGGAAGTCGTAATTATAATCTGATTAAATGACAAAGATTGCATTTATAATACAAAAGTAAGGAAAACAAAAAGTAAGAAATAGAGTAAGAAATAGAAAAATGGTAGTGAAAATAAAGAAAGCAGTAATGATAATGTTATTTACCGCCGATAGTGCTCTCCTGGTATTCATGGAACTGGCCTTTGACGAAGCGCAGCACCAGGCTGGATTTGCCTACGGCAGACTCTCCCAGCAGCACCAGTTTGAACTGGCAGATCTTGGTGCTGGCCGCCGTGCCGTTGGTGCGCGCCGGTCCTCCCCTCCCTGTCATGGTGCCGCGCCGAGGGGTTCGCTACGGAGAACGGGCTGGAGGCTGGGGTCCGAGGGGCGGAGGCTGGAGGTCCGCTGGGCCGGGGTTCGGTGCGAGGCCGGGAAGAGCTGGAGGAAGAGGGCGCCTCGCTGACGGTGGCTGTGAAAACACAAAATATAAAACACACGAAACGTCGGTGAGCAGTGGATCGGTGTTAGCGCTGCGGCATCATGGGGTCTGATGCTCGAACCTGCTCCTCCTACACCAAAAGACATAATGGAGAGTTGGCTCTCGTTGCGTGCACTTAAGTCATCTTCGAAGAGCGTCTGCATTTTAGAAACAATACCCGAGCACTGTTGGGACTTGAGACTTTTTTTAAAAGAGGCAGTAACTTCTTAATTACAAAAACATTTACAAGATTTAGATGAGCTTAGATTCAATTCAACTAATTGCCACTGCACAGAGTACAAGTACTGAGGCAACCGTGACGAGCCCTCCGCTTCACCAGGTGTCCCCTGTGTCCTTTGTTTTGTTTGCTTTTCTGTGTTTTTCGGGATCCAGCTCAGGGGCGGAGGGTTGTCATTAACTTCATAAGCCACACCAGGGTCCGGTGTGGTTTGTGATACAAAAGCTCACCACTGCCCCCCCCCCCCGGAAACCCCTTTCCCTCGTGGGTACGGCCGTTGTTCCCTTTTGTTTGCTGCAGACATTTTCACACACCCATACATGCTCATATAGCTGATTACTGACTTTCAGGTTTTTTGTTGTTCTTTGTGGAAAATAAATATGCTGAGGAGGTATCCATCACTTGTAAATCCATCTTGTCTACCATTTTTGTCGCAGTTTAGGAGCCGGCAGATGACACAACGACATGCGTTTCACCATCCTAGTAACTGACGTATCTATAGGAGCAGTGGGCTGCCATAAAGCGGCGCCAGGAGAGCAGTTAGTAGGTTGAGTGTCTTGCTCAAGGACACTTCAGCGTCGGCCAAAAGGAACCGGTAATCTTCTGATTACTAGACAACCAGCGCCACCTCTTGAGCCACTGCCAGCCCCTACAAAAATACAAAAAAAAGATAAATAAATAAAATACAAAAAGGCAATTTCTTCTTTAATGTTTTGTGATTGGCATAGAAAATCACAAAGCATCAACAAAGAAATTGCCTACTGCTATACATCAATTCCACTCTGTCAATACCATCAATTTTAGAAAGCTGATCTTAGCACCTAAAGCACCTCCTGCCTCTTTAGGACTAACATAAGTTGTCTTTTTTTAAATTTAATTTTCACTCTCCATTACTAACGCCAGCTAGAATTGTTGGTGAGAATCTGCTTCTTTTATCGCTGGTTGCCAAGGTGATGCTCATGCATGATGTAGAACTACTCACCACAAGCTAAGCTCTCTCTTTAAGGATACGCAGGGGGGTTGGTTTGCTGGGAATGTGCTGCCAGGGCTACAACCTTCAATCCATGATGCCAAATCTCAGTTTCCTTCAATGGTGTATTTTGTGCAATCGCCTTCTATTTTACAAAAGCATTCAAAAGGAAATTAAACTGATTAATCATCAAAAAAAATCTAGAAACGTCTTTACTTTACACACTGAAAGTCTGTCCCTGCCTGTGCTGAGTATGAGGTCAGCCATCTTCTGTTTGGAAAGTTCTCTAGGAAACCAGGTCTGAGTCAAAGCAGGAAGTGAAGACAGTTGTGGACAATGGGGGTATGGCCTCAACTTTGCCACGACTGGTGACACGAAGACGAGGCAAGCAGAAAGCAAGGTTAATAGATGAAGAATCAGACTTTTTTTTTTTTTTTTTTTTTTTAAATAGGTGGCAAAGAGTTTAACCGAGTCTCTCAGAGACCGCCCTGTCCTCAGATCTGTGTCTGGTTCAGGTCTAATCTGCAGCGCATGACAGGGGGAAAGAAACTACCCACCTTCTCAGTTAAACCTCACACCATTTGAGGAAAGAAAATAAAATTGTACTCCTTGCATTAAGTACACTGTACATGCAGACTTTGAAGAGCACCAGAACAAAAAACTAAATTTAAAGATGATCTATCATAATGGACAAATACTGACAAAGAAATACATTAAATACAATGACAAAAATGTTTGGATGGTGCTGAGTAACTCCGGCTGACTTTAGGTCCATGAATAAGAAACTTCTACAGTAGGGGAACTAGTGCTTTGACAAAATTAAATATTTTTATAAACTCATTAGATTCTAAAATCACATCACATCCAAATTTAAGGGGAGGGTTTAAACCAATGTTAGACATGTGGCAATAAAATAAAAAGTGAGTTAGGCATGTTTCCATCATTTGGGTTGAGGAAATCCACATTTGTATGTTCCGTTCTTCAATGCTTTGTTAAATTGCAATACATGTATTATTAGAAGTTGTATTTAATGCAACGATTACACATACACACGCACGCACATACGTATTTTCGTTATGGGAATAGGGTTCCATATAAACACCATTATTCCCATGGACCCAGAATCTGCAGACAAGTTCATACATGTAGACATTGCATTTCCAAACAAAAGCATGGTTCGAATTAAAATATTCTGATGCCCATCACTCAGGTCGACTCCCAATTGTCTAAAGATAAGACTTTGGTCAAAAGAGTTAAACCGATTCTCATTTTTAAATATATATTTCTCCCGAGCTAGATTTCATCTTTTGGGCAGTTCAGGCTCACTGAAGAAATGGTTCTCTTTATGTCCTGAGGAGGCTCAGTAAAAAAATGGTATTGAAACTTGATAATTCCATGAAAACCAAGAAGTGAGAAATGTTTGGTGATTCAAACACAAGGAGTTACAGAGTAAAACACAAGGGTCTGAGATATAGGACATGAAACGATTCACAGTCCAAACCAAACCCTCGACGATTTGAAATCCATCAAGTTTGCTAATGCTATTCAACTTTTGCACATTAAAAGATACTCTGTCCTTTAATAATAGAGTCATGGAGAACATGGTAAAACATAATGTCTCGACATTAAGCATTGCCTCACTAATGGGTTCTGGAGACCTCCAGGGGGAACTCAAGTCAGTGAGACATACTGAGGGACAGAGAGACAGACTGAGAGACAGACTGCAGGACGTGGGACAGAGGAGGCAAAATAAAGAGGCAGTGAGGGACTGAAATATTGATAAAAGCCTCCTGTGTGCACTATACGAAGGAGGAGGATTTCAGCAGATAATGGATTTCAATATTTGGCACTAATGGGCCCAATATACTTCCTTCCTCGGCGTTCCAGAGTTTTATTTCTTTCTTAAATGAAATTGGATTTTGGGTCTGACAGTAAACTGTGGAAGCACTATTATATGAAGACAAAATATAATTTAAATTCTAGCCAGGAGAGTGTGGAACCATGAACGGTTAACAGAAACCAAAGGGAAAAATAATGCTATTATATCAATTTTCTTATATATATATATATATATATATATATTTATTTATTTATTTCCTGAAACAAATAGTGGACAAAATGGAGCTATTTCCCAGCTGCTCAGTAAAGCCAAAGTATGGTTTGTGTTTTTATAGATGTTAATTCTTCTGACGTCTCTTTAAGAGATTTTAATCCTAATGAAACGACCTGATTAGATCAAGCTCAAATCAACACAATTCTTCACGCCATCTCTAAATACATTGAGCTATGTCACATCTGGCTCCACAAACCTAATACTTGCGACTGAAGTGGGAACGCCACTGAATGTGAGTTATTCTGCTGTACCCTTCCACAGTTTAATGACAATAAGCTAAACCCAGGTAGCTGAATATGAAGTTGAAAAACTTGAATGCTCTACACACAGAGATGAGATTCGTTTACACCGTGAATAACGTGGAAATGAAAGGAAAAGCTGGATGTGGTTTGACCAGAATTAAATGACGACTAATCAACCCAACCTCTCACTGCAGGAGTCCGTAAAAAAAGCATACTGGGACTTGAAATTTGAGGAGTGGAATCGTCAGTCAAAAAAAAACAGTCAATCAGTCGACTGAGATTCTTCTCCCACGGTCGGACGATATTGGATATAGTGGCAAATATCTCTATATTATTGAATATAGGCCCAATCCTAGCTGTGGCTCATCAGCAAAATAAAACACATAGATTGTACATCTGATGTTGTGGTTCTTTTTTACGTTTGCAGCAAACTGCCACGGTGTAGGTGTAAGGAAGACGCTTGTTTCCTGAACACCGTGTGGAATCACACTCAAGATAGAGGGAAGTTAGAGGGAAGCCTCTAAAGTCGTAAGTGAAAGAGAAAAGTGCCTTTTTTATAAACTATTATTACTTGAGTGGTGCTGGGATAATTTGAATACTGCAGCTTTAAGTTGTAAATGACTGTGTAAAAAAATCCCCATTATTAATAAAAATAATAATCATAATAATAATAATAAATCACACAATTGAAGGTCTAACCCACATACTAACGTGTAGTTAATGTGCGACAGCGCGCATTAGTCATTAATGCCATACAAGAAGTTGTGTAATCACCTTCAAGGGAATCCAGGCAGATCTCACTCTCCTGGTTATCAAGAGATGAGTTCTGGCAGGGTGGAGGGGTGGGGCGCAGAATCGGTTAACGGTCTGATTGACGTGCGGCTGTTGGGGACGAATGGGGTAAACTAGTTGACACTTCATAATACTGAGCTACAAGTGGAAGCTCTGGCATGAAGCCACCGCTGCTCTGCCTCAGTATCCAGCTGCTCTGTCTCAAGCCCCTTTACCACTGCACAAAAAACCCACGACACCCGCTATCATCTGGCTTTTGTCTTTAGTGCGAAAGGTTGCAATCGGCATTCATTTCCAGGACGAATGACTCTGCAAAACAGTAATCACGGGTATTTATCAGCTTCAGCTCCGATCGGTGGTATGGAAACATAACTACACCTGGGTAGATGGGCTCATTTTCGCCCATTTTCTGGCGCAATGCTGTGACACGTGTTGACATTGTGGACGTTGAAGAGTAAATAGACAGGAATATCCATGTATCATTCAATCACCCACTTCAGCCACTCCAGCATCGCCCCAAACCGGAGGAGCGTCTCTGTTCCTCGCCGGCGAAGGACCGGGCCCGATGCAGAGAGCCGGCCTGCTCAGCTGCCGCGCTGGCATGGATACTTCATGCTGCTTCCCCCAGTCACACTGGAAACATGACATGCCCCTTTTCCGGGACATTCGTGGCGTGGAACGTGACACACCCGGGAAAATAGGCATACTCATCCACTGGCAATGGGAACTGAGTCGCCTATTTTTAGTGTTTAAAAAAAAAACAAAAAAACTGCACATACTTTTATTTTGGTAAAAACGGCATCCATATCCAGCTGCTCTGCCTCAGTAACCAGCTACTCCTCACGTCAAATCTTAAACAAATAAACTCCTGCATCGAAGACCTGAGCTACATGCCTTTTATGGGTTTCTTTAGAAGGATAATTGCATCATATTACACCATTTAGCAAAGGTTTAATAAGTGCACTTCTGTTCAGAACTTGGATCGAAGGTACACAGTCACAGTCTGCAATATGAACAACTAACTTCAGTGAAGTCAAAATATTTTTTGCCGCTCAATATGGTTCAATTGCCAGAGGAAAAGTATAATTAGAAACTCTGAAAAGTTCGGAAGGGAAACTGGTGACAAAACCCAGGAACAGGAAACAGGGCAGATCATGGCCCATAGGAAATCACAGGAACTTCCTTTTCGCGCTGCCGTCGGCTGTAGAAAGCCAAAGAAATTGGATGACGAAGCAACAGTTCTAAACAGATTATCTCAAAGCAGGTCTGCAAAGAAAACTATGGTCCTCCATCTTTAATGCATGGCCTACGTTTCCTGTCTGAATGCTTTAATAAACGGCTACTGCACACCGAGCAAAATAAGAATTAACACCCTGGCGTTTAAACAACTGACTTATGTGTGGCTTTGATTTCTTCTTCACGTTGCTCTGGGAGTTTTGTGTAAAGCTACAAATCTGCCAGTTTCTCCTTTGCCAGCGAATTTCTGCACCAAGAAATCCAAACTAGATGCAGTAGGAAAATGAGACCTGTAATAATATGTTGATCATCAGGCGTGTGACTTATAATTCACAAATGATAAAAGTCCTGTGACTGATTTTTTATTGACTTACTGGGTAATACCAACTCTTAGCATCTCAAATTGTGCTTTTTTGCATGGATAAAGAAACAGGCTGCTTGGGATCAGAAAGTACTTAAGTACCGTTTCAAATGCAGTTTGAAAACCCCGGTATCAGTAACATTCCTATTTTAATTTCCGATTTGAAATCAACCTTCTGGTGAACAAGGTCCACGCGCCATAAACATTACAGCTTGTCAACAAGTGATTCTGTCTCAAAGTCTAAGATGTCACACAGCCGTAAACACTCGGGACATTGCGGCCGAAAGGCAAAAGCAGAAGAGTAGGCGCATGGAAATCTTGTACAACATAATAGACTTGTGAAACAGAGTACAGTGCACGTTTACGTAACTATGCCAGTTTGTGGAGGAATTTGACGTTATTCATTTAACAGGTAGAGCATGTGTAGCACATGTCACAGAGAAGGCAGGGAAGAAAAAAAACCAAAAGCATAATTAAAAAACGACTTCTGCATGCCTGCCTGCCAAGTTCCAACCCATAATCAGTGATGTGGACTAAACTGTGGCCACCTGAGCCATTACATTGGAACACGCAATTTCACAGTCACAGAGTCAAAACTCTCATTTAAAAAAGGTGCTAAGCTTGCAGTGCACTGATGTTAAAATCTAGATGCATTTGGGAAAATGTATTTCATGCACAGTAGATAGATAGAATCAAGGAAAATATACAATTTACCTAAAATGATCAAGGAACAATATACCTCTGACAATTCAAACTGCCAAAAATAGGAACGACTGTGAAAGTTTGCATACACACACATAAAATAACAGCCGCACACACTCTACTCCAAGAAATATGCATTTTAAACTAGCTAGTACAAGGCCCATATAAAGGCAAAACAACGTTACCTTTAGAATGTAGACGTTATTCTGGGGGCTATTTAGGCAGGTAAGGTTTGCTGAGCACACACTGTGGCGATAGAAGTGTCCACATAACACAGGCTAACTGGGCTAGCTCCAGTTAGCTAACTAGCCTAGCTGCTTGGCTAACACCACTGACTCACACAGACTTCCATGCTGATTTGAGCAACATTTCGGGACGGGGGGGAGGAACGTGACCCCCGCGGCGCTGCCGGGACACTGTTGAAGCGGCTCAAACCGCCTTTGCTGCGCTTACTTACAGTCAATGCAAAGTCAAGATAAACAACACCACCATCTTTTTTTTTTTTAACTACTTTGACTTACAACAATGATTCTTCCTTCTCGTTGCGGAGATCCCCCTCGGCAGCTCCCGTCTCCCCTTCTTCTCCCTCTCCTCCTCCTCTTTTCTCCGTCTTCTTCCTCCTCTTTCTCCTCTCTTCACCTTCTCCCTTTTCTTCTTTTTTTTTTTAGGGGGGTCTTTCTCTCTCTCTCCTTTTCTCGGGCCCTGGCCTGGCTTTCCGGTTAGTTAGACACTTCCGGGTTCCGCCCACTCTACGTCACAGGGTTTCTGACCAATCAGGACGGACTCTCTCTCGGTCTCTCTCTGTCTCTCCCTCTCTGTCTCTCTCTCTCTCTCTCTCTCCGTCTCTCTCTCTGTCTCTCTCTCTGTCTCTCTCTCTGTCTCTCTCTCTCTTCAAGGAGGAGTGGTCCAGAAACTGTTTTATTTTTGGGGCTAGATACTACAGGGCCAACGCAGAGAAATGGCGACTGCTTAATTTTCTAGTAGGGGAAGCGAAGATGGCCATCTACCTCACGAGGAGGAACAAACTGAGGGGAAAGGAGAGTGTTTTAGGAAGAGTGTTTGTAGCGTTGGTCAGGGCCAGAGTCTTGATTGATTTTAACTTTCACAGACTGATGAAGAGTCTGGACGTTTTCATCAAGCTGTGGTGTTTTAACGACGCCATCTGCTCCCTGGTGGAGGACGACCTGTGCTTCCAGTCTGTTTTTAACGTGTAGGACTCTGTTAGTGAACCAAGTGTGTTTGTTGTATTGTCTGTAACTGTGAACTAGAGAAAATGTTAAAATAAAGATGCTTTAAAATCTCTCTCTCTGTCTCTCTCTCTCTGTCTCTCTCTCTGTTTCTCTCTCTGTCTCTTTCTCTGTCTCTCTCTGTGTTTCTCTCTCTGTCTCTGTCTCTGTCTCTCTCTCTGTCTCTCTCTGTTTCTCTCTCTGTCTCTCTCTCTGTCTCTCTCTGTTTCTCTCTCTCTCTTTCTGTCAATTCATTCCACCTATCAAACGGATTTATTAACATTGGAAACGCACGTTCACAAGGGGAAAACAAAAAGTGAAAGATATATTCTGTGAAGGATTACGGATTAAAATGCAGACAGGAAAGTGTAAATACTCAACTTAGAAATAAAACTAAAAATAAGCCTAATATATATAAGGATACATACATCTCTCCATCACATAAACCAATACCTACATTGACTGTACAGTGTGTGTCTGTGTGTCTATATGTTTGCATAGAAATATGTTGCTAAGCCATAAATGCAAACACAAAAATAATAACACATTCAGAATCTCTCTCGTCATAGCTGGGGTTAAAGCTGGCTTGTTTATTTGGGATCATGATATTAAATATAATATTCCCAATAATTACATCTGTTCATCAGTTCTACTTATTACCACCAAGTGGCGCTATGGGTTGCGCTGCAGTCCCGACAGCCTTCACCCAGAAACGGAGCAGTTTATTAGGAGCGCTATACGGATGCTGCAATTCTCCTTGGCAAGGAGCCCACAAGAGGTTGGAACCGTCCCTTTGAGATTCTGCTGCATGTTGCATCACGATTCGCCACTCCTGCCGATTTGTCCACACACCGTGGACTGCACAGTGATGCAGCGAACCTCCCGCTCCACTGAACGACGCCGAACTCATCGCCATGTTCATGAAACCAGTTGGCGACGACTTTTGCGCTGTGAGACGGTGCGTTATCATGCTGCAAGTGGCCGCGAGCAGATGGGAAATTGTGGTCATGAGGGGATGCACACGGCCAGCGGCAATGCTCAAATAGGCTGCGGCATTCAAGCGATGACTGATGATTGGTATTAACGGGCCAAAAATGTGTCAAGGAAAAAATTCCCCGCACCATCACACCACCACCACCAGCCTGGACTGTTGGCACAAGGCAGGTTGGGTCCATGGTTGGATCCATGCTGTTGGCGCTAAATTCTGGCCCTGCCGTACCATCTGTGTGCCTCAGCAGAAGTGGAGATTCATCAGACCAGGCTGCGTTTTTCCAATCTCAACCGTCCGGTTTTGGTGAGCCTGTGCCCACTGCAGGCCTCGGCTTTCTGTTCTGGTCTCCTGCTATTGTAGCCCATCCGCCTCAAGGTTCCGCGTGTTGTGCATTCTGGGATGTTTTTCTGCTCACCAACATTAGCGTGGTTATCTGAGTTATCTGAGTCAACAAGGTGTTTCCGTCCGCAGAACTGCCGCTCACTGGATGGTTTTTTTTTTGTTTTGTTTTCTGTTGTTTTTTTTTGTTCTTTTTGCACAATTCTGAGTAAACTCTAGAGACTGCTGTGCGTGAAAACCCAGGAGATCTGCAGTTTCAGAAATACTCAAACCAGCCCGTCTGGCGCCAACAATCATGCCGCGGTCAAAAACACCAAGATCACATTTTACCCCGATTCTGATGGTTGATGTGAACATTAACTGAAGCTGCTGACCTCTTATCTGCATGATTTCATGCATTGCATTGCTGCCACACAAAAGGCTGATGAGATAATTGAATGAATAAGTAAGTGTACAGGTGTTCCTAATAAAGTGCTCAGTGAGTGTAAAATGCTATAACTATAAAGGAGGGAATCGCTGTCTGTATGTCCTTCAATTGTCTGGACAATGATTCATCCGATCGACTTCACCCTTGGCGGCTGTATTGCTGGGGACCCAAGGATGTGCAGTGTCAAGTTTGGTGCAATTTGGACACATGACACGTGTCCAATTAAAGCAGAGCTGTCATGCTCTTTTTTAAACAAATGCTTTGTTTAATTATTTATCAAATTAAAACTGTAGGAAATTGATGAGGGAATTGTGCATAACAAATGAGCTTGTCCGTCTTATCAATAAGATATTTCGCCAATCCTATCAAAGAATGCCATTCAATCATAATCATTTTCAAAAAAGGACAGAAATACAGTCACTGAGGAAAATTTCAGGAGGCTGTTTGAGCTTTAATCCACTGGTCAATGAAAACATTACATTGAAGATATTTTATAATCAAAACAATCATTATTATCATGCAGGGAGGCGGAGACGAGCTGCTGATTGGATTAGCGGAGTGCTTTGGCCACCTCCAGGCCCCACAGCGGCTCAAGCTCTGAGGAGGGAGTATCGCTTCTGGGACTCAGACAATCCACAATGTCCTTCTCTGCCCTCTCCCTTTTGGACTTTTCTTCTGATAACTCCAAATCTCTGGAGTCCACGCCTGGGCCTGACTGGCCCAGAGCTGGAGGGCCGAGGTTTTGGTGAGTCTGGTGAGCCGGGCTGGTTCCCACCAGGTCGTTCTGTCTGGTGCAAGGGAAAGGACCCGGGTGGGCCGGTGGGCCGTGGGCGGTGCCCACAGGGGTGTAGGTCCTGGCGGGTGCCAGGGTGCTGAAGGCAGTGTGGAGCTGTGGTTGGCCGGTGAGGGTGAGGGAGGAGTGGATTGGCAGAGGGAGCTGGCTGGGGTCAGAGTTCATCTGGAAACTCAGGGTGGGGTGGGACTTACTGAGGCTCCCTGGGGAGCACAATGGGTTAGAGCCGCTCATGGTGGGAATGGAGACGTTGCACCCCACCCGAGGGCCCGGGTAGGACACAGGGAAGCCCTGAAAGGCTGAACCGGGGCCAAGGTGGGAATGTCCTCCCTGGTTGTGCGTTTGGGCCATGTAGGGTGAATTGGGTGTTGTTCTGGAAGCCTGGAAGGGGCCACACTGACTCTGCAGGTGATGGTCGGTGGCTCCGTCCCTGTCAGAGCAGCAGGGGTGTACCCATGATGACATGGGACTGGAAGGCTGGTGGAAGTGCTCCGCCTCCACCTTTTGTCTGAGGCCGGGACTCCTGCCCTGTGTGGTGTAGCCCCACACGCCCCTCACAGGGTGGCCCACTGGCTCCTGGTGGAGGTAAGGCCGGGGGGCCACGCTATAAGGGCCCTGCGTCTGCCAGACACTGGGGGAGGCTGCGTTAGGAACCATTGGGACACCGTAGGAATAGGTGGAGGCCGAATTTGGGTGGTGCATCATGGTTATGTGAGTCTGGAGGAAATGCATCATTTCGTGAAGCTCCTTGGACAAGTTGGATACCTCTTGGTTGAGGCTGGTCATCTGTTCAGGTGAAGATTTTATCATTTGTGACATTTTGTGATACAAATTATTGATGATTCCCTTAATAAACATGTTACATTTTGTTGAATAATCTTTTCATCAGATGTAATGTAATGCAGTTTATACCTCTTGATTTAATTTGCTGATATTCTGCTTCACTTCCTCTGTCTCGAGCAGCAGGTTGGCACTGATCTGGTAGGGGTCTTAAAAAAAATGGTCGAGAAACATCAGTAAAAAATATACTTACAACGAAGAGAAAATTTATACTTTTGGATCGACTGAAGAAATATGAAAATATATTTAATCACATATATTAAGGAGGCTACATTTATGCGACATTATTCATTTGGGGATGGAGAAATATATACATTTTTCTGGGTTTTTTATATGAAAAGCATTTTAAAACAGATTTGTGTAGTATTTAATTGTAGTATTTATTCATAATTTTCCTTTTGATTTTTACATTTTAAATTGTACAACAGTTTATTAATCAAACAATTTTCTCTCCTCAAAGTCACGAGGCTGGAACATTTGCATAGCAAATGGTGCTATAATTGTGTTATGGTGTTAATGGTGTTATTCAATAAATAAATTGAAATTATCGCTCTATGGTTGCTTTAAAATGTTTGAAATTGAGGGCAGATTGTTTTTTTTCCTCTCCTAGGAGTGGAACGAGAATAGTATTCTATAAATCTCCAGAATTGTGTCGTTTCCAGGGTTGTCTCGACCCTTCATGAATAATTCACGGTGAAGACCTTACCCCCGTCCAGCAGGGTCACTGAATGTGAATCGTGCAGTTTGGGGACATTACCTTTTCCTCCAGCCTTCCATTCATTCTGCTCCACATTGAAGTGAAACGTTCGACCGTTGTCCTCGATTCCATCTACGACCCTGGGAGAGACACAGGGCAGAGTAACCCAATTCATTCTCAGCTATACTAGAATAATGTGGAGTAGAATGATTAGTAAAAAGAAACGCAAAGACTATGCTCGAAAAATATACAGAATTCAATATATATTTATACAATGTGCCGTGTAGAAGAAATAGATATAAAAGCATCTTTGAAAATATAGATATGTATTTATATTCAGTATACAGGTACATGTACCTGTACAGTTGTACAGGATCTATATCTAATAAAGGCAGATATATATATATATATATATACACAGTATATTTTCTGTACATAAAATGTTCAGTGTCATTTGTTGTATTTATTTATTTTCTCTTGTGTCTTAACGCTAAAATGCTAAAAACGTGTTGTCATAATTTTTTGTATTAGAATATCTCGCTTACATAATAAAACCATCTTTAAAGAAAGGGAGAGGAAATAAATAAAGAGAACATAAACATGTAATAGGTGCACCTATGAATGCATGTGTACATTTGTTTTTATACACGACAGAAGGTGCAGTGCAGAGGAAATAAATATGTGATGAATGTATCTCCACCTGGGGCTCAGGTCCAGCGGGCTGACACAGTGCAGTGAAGGGATGAGCAGCTTGGCCGGCCGGTAGCAGGAGCCCGGGTCCTGAGGGAGAGTGTGGAGCGGCGAGGAAGGGGCATCCTCGTGGCTCGGCGGCTGCGGGGACGGACTCTTGCCGCCTCTGCAGCCCTGAGCCGGCGAGCGGCAGAGGCGGAGGGCGGTGAAGTGGCGGAGCTCCTCGCCCAGCATGCTGCTGAGACACGGCTGGCGGGCGGGGCTACTGCCCACGCCGTGGAGCAAGGACCTTTTCCTGGGGTGCGAGAGGTCCGAGTCCTCCTCCCCCAAGTCCACCCTGTCCGCTCCCACGATGAAGGGCACTTTGTGACCCACGCTGGCTACGTCCTGGGAAAGGGGTGGGGGAGATTGTTGAAAGACTTTTGGACCGATTGTGGGTATTTAAGGGATGGGATGGTGGCAGTAAACACAGGTGGTATTCTACTGATGAAAGAATGAGTCCCAAGATGGAGCTTTGTCTCTATGGCACTCCCTGCTGCCATATAATGATTCCATGGTCACCCCAATACATTTTTTTCATCAACATTTCAAAATTTTTAGGCTCTCTTTAAGATGTAAAGGTAACATAGGATTATTTAGCTGCCACGCCCACCCCACGCCAACTCACCGTGAAATAAACCATTTCTGACTAACTAACTGTTACATTTCATTTAAAGTGATCTCTGTTTATTTAGCATCATTTCAGTTTGGCGTCTGGGCTCGACTGCTCATCACTCCAGGCGAGGTGTACAGAAAACAGTCAATGAGCAAGAAATATTGGAGCGATGGGCTCGAATCCCCCCGTTGGATAGAAGAGTAGAGCCCAACAGGTGAATGCGGGGGAGGTGGAGGGAGCGCAGCAGCGCAGCAAGCAATGCAGGTGGGGCAGGAGGGACTGGCCGCTTAAATAGGGCGGCCCATAAAGGGCATGGAAGCGTGTGGCGCCGCCGAGTTGCCTGACCGAACGAGCTCCGCAAGCTACGACATATTTCTTCGCACTCGTTCTGCCTCTTCGTGACAGAGTGACCGGAGCCTTTTGACAACAGGTCTGCTGAGAGAGAGATTGTGATAAAAAAAATATCACAATACTGTTCACAATACTGATCGTTTAGGCAGGAATCTGTTGTGTTATTACTGTTTACCAAGATGCTGCAAATACGTGACATACAATGACTAGAAAAATTGAGGGAAGCAGAATGAGAAATTGGTTGGAAGCCGCCTTGAACATAAATTCTGTCTGTTAAATAAATATCGGCTCAGCAAGGAAGAATGTTAAGTGTTTTGTGTTTTTTATCTTTTCTCGACATCCATAAAGGTTAACTATCAAAAATATGAAGAACACGGTCCACAAATCACTTTGTAGCCGACCGCTGTCGGGAAACCTTGAAAACTTTTCCTGAACAATGTCACAGAGAATTATTCCTCTCTCTCAGACACAAGAGAAGCTCAAAACCGTGGGCTGACATCACATGAGAGCGTTCTTATTTGCACGGCGATGGCGTTCTGAGACACTGGGAGCCCTCCGCCCGCGCGAGGTCACGCAAACGCACCCACAGGCCCTGTGGCCACGTGGCCGTCAGCTCTGATAATAACAGCGCTGGGAGGTAACTCCCCTTTATTTTACTGAAGAAAAAAAAAACTTTTCCAAACGATTCGGGGGAAGATGTTTAGTGTCTCGTCTTGATCTCTGTCACCGCTGTGGACGACGCTCCGTTTACATAGCAATGTGACACTTTTAATCTGCATTTACCTAAACGTCCTGGTTTGTTATTACTGGAAGTGACTGGTTTTTAATGTTTCCAGTCCCGTTTTTTTTTTTCAGGTTCACCTGTGCAGGTATACCAAAACCCCTCAATGGCCACCTCTAGAAATGTTTATTTTTTGATCTTTGCCTTCTTTAAGGCGTGAGGGTGGGACTTCCTGTTGCAACACCTAAATTCCACAATCCAGTCCAGTTCACCATCGTATTTTTATTGACGACTAACTACGTTTCGAACCTCAAAAATCCCACATTTCCCGCTGTCACTTGGTAAAAAGAGATATGATTCTCCAACATGCCCTCTCCATCCACCTGCACGAGCGTGTAGCGTTGGTGGAAATCTGCTTTCTTTATCACGGTGCGGTGTGGGGAGGGTGGGGTTTGAGCAGCCACACCTTTCCTGGGTCTGGGTAATTCGGGCCCAGGATCAGTGTGGCTGTACACCCGCTGCGCGATGATTGGTCTGGCGAGCAACAGGTAAAACCCCCATCCCCACACACACAAGAGAGGAGCCCTTGTCATGACACATGTCCGTCTGCTCCGGGCTTGTTCTGTCTAGCCCACCCTCTACAATATACTTGTGTTTTCTACCCTTTCGTCTGTGTCTCTCTGCCGGAGCTCCCTGAAAACGCCATGCGGGTGGCGTATGGCAGGTGAAACTGCACACACACTGGTCGCCATGGTGATTCTAATACAGGACGTTTAGTTACTAAGTGCACCCCAATTTGTGTGTGTGGGGGGGGGGGGGGGGGTTGTGCACCAGGGGATATTCCCTGGACGTGGCCTTTAAAGGCTTTGTTCTCCCGCTGCCTCTCCAGATGTTTTAGTCCAGACACCCCCAGCCCAGAAAGAAAAGACTTTCTGGACGCTCGAACACGGAGGTGGCCTTTCAAAAAGGTCAGTCCGACTCGGCAGGAACATTTTCCCTACTCTGACATGATCAAATAATCCCTGCTCCTGATGTTTAGTCCCCGCGTATTTTTTTAAGGTACAGTACGCGCTGTCCTCTTCCTTGTTGCCGGATTGTGATGAAAGGTTGGGCTCTTTTTCCAGATTTCGGTTCTTGACGCTCGTTAGAAAGGTTAGTTCAATTTTTCCACTCTTTATTCATTTGACTCGGTTGGCGTAACGCACGGTGGGCAAGGGAGGACTTCGGGTTGAACGATAGACCAGAGTCAGAAGGGTGGGTTCGGCCCTGAGCTGCGAAATGGAATAAATTCTGCGTAATGCATCAGTCTCATTCAATATGAATTATGTTTTTTATTATTATTATTATTATTATTATTATTATTATTATTATTATTATTAAGCCCTGACCTTTTTTCAACATGAATATATTCCTCAGTAATTGTTTTCACTTTGCGAGTTGAAGGCGCATCCACTTTCTCTCTCACTCTCTCACTCGCCCATTCACTGAATCGAAACTCAGGGAGCTTTGCTGGACTCGTTCCAGGGCTTAAGGTGCACGCGTGACTCGCAGCGACGCCAACACCCGCGTTCCCTGGCTCAGGTCGCGGAGTGGCGAACACAACGAACGGCTCTTTTGCCGCAGTGACGCCCAGCTCACGAGTCATCTGAAAGGGTTGCCCGCCACGGACGGAGCGTTTGTGAGTCGTGCATCGCGGGAACCCGAGAGGCTGCTTTGGCCTTTGCTGTGTGTCACGGGGAGCGCAGGTGGCTGAGTGGCGGCCGTGATTGGTGGTGATTCAAGGCAGCCCAGCTGTTCCATTTCAACGCGTTCATTCTGTGATGGTTTCTCGTCACCGCGCTCCCGCGGGACCAGCGGGCGGAGGGGGGCGGCGGCGGCGGCAGTATTAATAACTTAAAGAACTGGGACGCTGCCACGCGGTGTTTTGCCGCTCATGGAAAGCTGCAAAAACCTCTGCCAGCACGTCCGCGCGCTGTAGTTTCGCAGTTTGCGTTAGAGTCGAGCTTAGAACATCTGGACCACGGAACAGGAGGTTTATAACAATTGAGTGAATGTGTCTGTGCCTTTGGATAAATAATTCAGAACATTCGGGGATGTGTGTAAATACCTCATGATGTCATCACAGACTCAAAGATGTGGTTGTTATATACCGTGTGTTAGTTAGTTAAGAGTTAGTATAGTTAATATGCCACATGCTGATGAAAGCGGAGCTCACCTGAGACCTCCTGTGGGACTGTGGGAGTCGAGTGAATCCCTAAAGAAACAGGAAGAAGATAAGCTGAGATGAGATGAGATGAAATGATAACAGCTGTGAGGGACTCACCCACTAAATGATGCATGAAGGTAATAAAACATGGCAGAGGATTTCTCCCTGCACTGAGAGCTGTGTGTGCGAGTGTATGTGTTTGTGTCTCTGAGTGTCTCTGAGT
>NC_137205.1:26301967-26318984 GCF_960531495.2 Zeus faber | reverse complement strand
TTGTATCTCTGAGTGTATGCGTGTTCCTTTGTCTCTCTGAGTGTGTGTGAATGTGTGTGTTTCTGTGTGTGTGTGTGTGTTTCTGTTTGTATCTCAGTGTATGTGTGCGTTTCTTTGTGTGTGTGTGTGTATTTCTGTGTGTGTTTCTGTTTGTACCTCTGAGTATGTGCGTGTTTCTTTGTGTCTCTGAGTCTGTCTCTGAGTGTGTGTGTGTGTGTGTGTGTGTCTCTCTCTCTGAGTGTGTGTGTGTGTGTCTGTGTGTGTTTCTGTTTGTATCTGAGGGTATCCGTGTTTCTTTGTGTCTCTGAGTGTGTCTCTGAGTGTGTGTGTGTCTCTCTCTGAGTGTGTGTGTGTGTGTGTGTGTGTGTGTGTGTGTGTCTCTCTCTCTCTGAGTGTGTGTGTGTGTGTGTTTCTGTTTGAATCTCTGAGTGTGTGTGTGTGTGTGTGTGTGTGTGTGTGTGTGTGTGTGTTCCTGCCTCGGCCTCGCTGCCCTCCCTCAGGTTGTAGGTGAGGTTGTAGTGGATGTCGGCGCTGAACCTGCTGCCGTACTCCGGGTAGAGCCGCAGCACCTCCCGCAGCGCCTTCACGCTGATGTGCTGCAGGTCACAGTACGTCAGCGCCTTCACGTCGGCGTTGGTCTTGATCACCTGCTCAAATCCGGGCAGGTCGGCTCCGATCAGGTTCCCTTTACCTGTAAGCGCCGGGGGTTAAAGACACGTATTAGAGAACCAAGGGTGGGGTGGGCTCTGGGGTGGGGAACGTTCAGGGCCCGAACATACCTCATGTGCGTCCCCTGGAAAATCTTAACACAACGCAAGCTTGCTTGGGTTGCAGTACCAGATGTTGTAGTCAGGGTGCGCTATAGCAAGTAACAACAGGAACGCTGTAGACAGGAACGCCTTATCTCCTTACAGGAGAGCCTTATATCTTATATCACTTATATTTTTATTCATTTCCAATGTCTTTATATATAATTTGTTATTTATTTTATCTCCGTTGTTGGGGAAAAAAATCTCTGTGGCTCTTCATAGCCAAACGTTTATTTTTTGAAACTACTACTACTATTTTGAAACTATTTATTATTTAATTTTTGTCCGATATGATAGTACATGACCCATTCCTCAAGAGTTTTCAAGTTTGTTTGTGATTGTTGCTGGATGTCATTCTACAGACCAGATCAGATTCGCTCTCTACTGACGCCCTGGTGGAAGTCTGGTGTAATTACACCACAGGAAAGGAGGAAAGCATGTCAGTGATGTACAGCCTGAGCGTGCGCTTTGCAGTGCGTGGGCCGGGGGCGTTATCGTTTGTGTGAGGTATGTTCGGGCCCTCGGAGCTGTTCTGCATACCGACCCAGGATGGCCAGGACCATGCCGTCCTTCAGCACCTCCAGGGATCCGGAGCACACAAAGTAGTTGGCCTGCAGGGCGTCGCCCTGGCGGATCAGGTACTCGCCCGGCGCACAGAACGACGTCTTGATGTGCAGGGAGAGCGAGCGCAGGCAGCCCCGGCTGGCTCGCTCAAACACCGGCAGCTGCAGGATGTCCTTGTTCAGGTGCATGGCGATGTCCGCCCTCAGCTCGTCTGGGAAGTCGTGAAGAAGCTGGGGGAGAGGAGAAAGGGAGGGGGGAGAGATGGAGGGAGGGGGCAAGAGAGTTAGAATGGGAGGTTTAAAGGGGGGGGGGGGGGGTGGAGAGGGGGAGAGAGTGAGGGGAGCGAGAGAGCGAAATCGAGCGTGATGGGCGAGGGAGAGCTATGCATGTAGGAAGAAAGGAAATGGTGAGATAGGGAGAGAGAGAAGGGAGACAGAGAGGGGGAGAGATGGAGGGAAGTGAGAGAGAGAGAGGGAGTGGGAGAGCGAGAGAGAGAGCGGGGGGGAGGGATGGGGAGGGGGGAGATGGGGGTCGGGCAGAGGGGTACGGAAGGATGCTTCAAGACGTAGGAACAACAGCGTTGAAGCGCCGCCACCGTCCTGCTCGCCATGGGAACCATCCTTCCTGCTCCTCCGTCATCCACCCTAATAGCACCACTTTAAAAACACCGACCCACCAAGCAGACACCGTGACAGAAACACCACCAACATCCTGTCTCTCCCTCCCGGATTCATCCGGACATCGAAACAAATCTGCATGCTAAAAGTCACCCAAATACACCTGGAGATGAATAGATTTAATTTCATTGGGGGGCGTAGAACAACATCTGTGGACATGAAAATGAAGACGTTTCACCTTAAAAGAAAAAATAAAAGTCTACTTTAATGTTGTTCTTCCTCTTGGTTTTTAGGTTTATTTTGTCGACGTTCTGTTTTACTGCTTGAGATGTTCAGGTTTATTCCGTTATCCTGCCATGTTGACTCGGAGGCTTGTCGTACGTTTCACTTATTTTTACCATATTTTGCCACTTTTCATTTTCATGTTTTTGTTCTGTGTTTATTTGTTATTATTTGTTCATAAATACTGCTTATTTTTTATGTCTCTGTCTATCTGTCTGTCTGTCTGTCTGTCTGTCTGTCTGTCTGTCTGTCTGTCTGCATCTTTTACTTAGTCTTCTGTATTACACATGTTTAGTTTAAGGTAAAAATCAGTTGAATGCTCTCTGATGGATTCGTTTTATATTGTTATTTCTTGGAGATGGTATTGAACTACTAAACTTGCTTTCCTTTAATTTTCATTTTGTGTGCATAACTGATCTTCATTGATGGCTCCTGTACTCGATAATCATTGCATAATTTCTAACTGATGTAGGGAAAACATTCTTTAAAAAAAAAAAAAAAGTTTATAAATCCCTGTAAAAGTGATGGCTCACGTTACGTGTGAGACTGAGTGAAAAAGAGGCGAGGTGATAAAAACAGCACTTTTCTGCACAGAGGAATAAATTACCCAGTGACGCCGAGGGTGTTGATGAGTCCACTTTTCTCCTCCCGCCCCGAAAATAAGCAGGTGCGGCTCCCAAAACTCTTTGCTCACCATGTATTCTGCATTTTCTACCTCCTTCTATTCAACTCGAACAGAGAGACTATAGAGGTGACCTGATTTTAGAGTTAGGTCATATTTCTGGATCTGGAACACTGACGGAAGGAAAGATGACTCATTGGATGATCAAAAAAAAATGGGTTAATTTTGTAAAACCTTTTGTAACAAAATGACGGCCTTGTAATTTGGAATTAAGAGTTCCATGTGACATTAAATCCACCTTCCTAATACTGTGTAGCTCCCCTTCATTCCACCAAAACAGCTCTGACCCGTGGAGGCATGGACTCCACCAGACCTGTGAAGGTGTCCTGTGGTATCTGGCACCAAGATGTTAGCAGCGATCCTTTAAGTCCTGGAAGTTGTCCCTCATCATTTTGTCAAGTTGCGAGGTGGGGCCCCCATGGATCGGACTTGTTGTTCCAGCACATCCCACAGATGCTCCATCGGATTGAGATCTGGGGAATTTGGAGGCCAAGTCAACACCTTGAACTGTTTGTCATGTTCCCCGAACCATCCCTCAACATTTTTTGCAGCGTGGCATGGTGTATTATCCTGCTGAAAAAGGCCACTGCCATCAGGGAACACCATTGCCAGGGGTGTTCTTGGTCTGCAACAATGTTTAGGTTGGTGGTACATGTCAAAGTAACAACCACAAATGCCAGGACCCAAAGTTTCCCAGCAGAACATTACCCAGAGCATCACACTGCCTGAGGCAGCTTGCCTTCTTCCCATAGTGCTTCTTGGTGCCATCTCTTCCCCAGGTAAATGATGCACCCCCACCCACCCATCCACATGATGTAGAAGAAAACCTGATTCATCAGACCAGGCCACCTTCTTCCATTGGTCCATGGTCCAGTTGTGATGCTCACGTGCCCATTGTAAGCGCTTTTGGCGGTGGACAGGGGTCAGCATGGACACTCTGACCGGTCTGCAGCTACGCAGCCCCATAAGCAGCAAGCTGTGATGCACTGTGTGTTGTGACACCTTTCTATCATAGCAGCATTAACTTTTTCAGAGATTTGTGCTACAGTAGTTCTTCTGTGGGATCTGACCAGACAGGCTAGTCTTCGTTCCCCACGCGCATCAATGAGCCTGGGGCGTCCATGACCCTGTCGCCGGTTCACTGGTTGTCCTTCCTTGGACCGCTTTTGGTAGGTACTAACCACTGCATACCAGGAACGCCCCACAAGACCTGTGGTTTTGAAGATGCTCTGACCCAGTCGTCTAGCCATCACTATTTGGTCCTTGTCAAAGTGGCTCAGATCCTTACGCTTGCCCATTTTTCCTGCTTCCAACACATCAACTTCAAGAACTAACTGTTCACTTGCTGCCTCATATATCCCAGCCCTTGACGGGTGCCATCGGAACGAGATGAGCAATGTCATTCACTTCACCTGTCAGTGGTTTTAATGCTGTGGCTGATCGTTGTATAACAACAGTGGCACAAGCGTATTCATCATGGAGGTGTAATATAGAAGTATTATTCGTGATTATTTAGGTAACATGAGTGAGTGCTTGGAGAAGGTGACAACTTGAATTCTAACTGTAAATGAGATTTGCATATACCAGGTGTGATGAGGTTTGTGGTGTTCTCCTGCCCCGCATCCAAAATAGCATACTATGGACTACATAGTACATACTACATACTACATACTACATACTACATATTAAATACTAAATACTACATACTACAGACAACATAGTACATAGTACATAGTACATACTACATACTACAGACTACATAGTACATAGTACATATGAATTACTAAATACTACAGTGTGTTCCGTCGTCCAGCGTGATTTAGTATATAAGAACAATGTCTTCTTGGACATCGCGATTTAGACGCTCCATTTAATTTTAGCACGTTGAGGGGTGATGGTGACACTGTAGAGGAGCTTTTACCAGCGTCTTGCCCTCGCAATGCATTATGGGACACGCTTGTGAAAGTGGTGTGCAGTGTTTGCATTTCCCCAGATGTAACGAGTCACCCCGGTAAGTTTTCGCACACAATTTGAGGCATACTATGGTTTGGGACAGCACTAAACCCGTTCACGTACTAATCCGATGTTGTAAAAAGCATGCCAGCGTGACAATGGCTTCACCGACCTCGTTGGCGTTGATCCCGTTGTTGACGGACCACGTGGCCTGGAAGTACTCCAACATGCGCTGCTTCAACTGCTGCGGAAGGCGATGCACGCGGTTGAAATCCTTCAGGTCTTTCATCCTTGTGTGGTAGAGTGAGCGGCGCGAGTACATCCGCTGGATGATGGCCGTCACGTTGCCGAACACCACGGCGTGCATGAGGGCTGCAGGAGGCCAGAGGAGTAGGGGTTGGGGTGTTCAGATTGACGGATGGATTCATCATCTTATTATCATCATCATCATTATCATCATCATCATCATCATCATCATCATCATCACCAAAAAAAACTCACCTCCCATCAGCATGATGCAGATGGAGAAGATCTTCTCAGCGTCCGTGTTGGCGCACACATTGCCAAAACCGACGCTGGTGAGGCTGCTGAGGGTGAAGTAGAGCGAGGCGATGTAGGCGCTGGACATGGAGGGGCCTCCCATGGTGCTGTTGATGTAGGGTGTCTCCAGGCGTTTACCCAGCTCCTGGAGCCAGCCTAGCCAAAGACCACGGCAGGAGAGAAGTTCATGTTGACTTAAGTTGATCATAGCAGGTGAGTTGAATGGCGTCATGTAATGTTTTGCAATTTAGGTTGTTTTCATAGTAAAAGATGATTGTTCTATGTGGGGACTAATATCATGGGGCTTTTAGCCTCCATGTTTTCACAGGGACTTAATTTATTCACACTCTGCGGGGGTCGAATCTCTTGCCTATTACGCCATGGCCTGCACTTCCTCTCGGCTTAGACTGAGGGGTTGAGTGCAGCTGAAGCACTCAGACGTGTTAGTGGCGGGAAAGGCTATTGTCGTAAGCATCAAGGAGAGGGAACAGGAATAAGTCCAGCAAAGGGAACAATTATGGGTGAAATGTATTCTCTAAAGCCCCTTTCCCACTTGCACTGAAAGCCATAAATCTTCTGGCAATGTTCCGTATTGGCGTCATGTGGGAATGGCCGGTGTCGAACGTCTGTAAAAATCGTTCTGTAAATTTACCCAATCTCGAAGTAGTATTATTTCCGGGGTTACGGGGTGCAGGGTGACCGTGTGGGGACATTGGACACAAGTGCTTTGCTTCCTTACCGGTTGCACCGCAGCGAAGAGCTGGGGATGGAGCGAGCAGAGAGGGAGAGAGAGAACGGGTGGAGAACTTTTCTTCTCCGAAAGGCAGAGAGTGTATGATGATC
Organism: Zeus faber; assembly: GCF_960531495.2. Classification (NCBI taxonomy): domain Eukaryota; kingdom Metazoa; phylum Chordata; class Actinopteri; order Zeiformes; family Zeidae; genus Zeus; species Zeus faber. Next base: position 26,312,694 of record NC_137205.1, on the reverse strand, counting down.
TCACTGATTTCATAACTTTGTGTTTGACTTATTGTGTCCGGGGACGGGGGCTCTGTCCCCTCTCAGTCAGGGGAGGGAAGAGTCCGTGGGGCGAGGAGACGCGGAGCCTGTCTAAAAAACGATTCCGTTGCCTAGTCTTGAGTGATATGAGACACCTCTCGCGCAGGAATGATGTAACGTATCCATAACAGTCATCTCTGTGGGAACAGACTCCATACGGAACTTTTCTGTAAAGCAGGCCATGTGAAAATGGAAATTTTCTGGATATTTATTATCCAGCAATGTTACGGTCATGTAGAAAAGGGGCTTTAGTGACATGGTGGCACAGTGCATTGTACTGTTGCCTCACAGCAAGAAGGGTCTGGTTTCAACTCCCGCCTGGGGCGCTGTGCTCAGGTGGGTTATCTCCCAAAAACAGGCTTTTTTGTGTGGAGTTTTTATGTTCTCCCCATGCTCACATGGGGTTTCCTTCATATAACATCGTAAGAAACCCCACTAAAAGCACACACAAGAAACATCGTTTGACCAGCGATGGAGGCTGATGTTGGTCCCTGGGAGCTGTAGGCTGCCCACCACTTCTGGCCTGCCCCCCCAGAGGAAGGACAAGCCTTGATTGGGAAAGAAGGGGAGAACACATTTCACAGCCTCCATTAATTGCATGTGTGTGTGTGTGTGTGTGTGTGTGTGTGTGTGTGTGTGTCGGCCGCCGTAGCTGCACCAATAAAGACAAGCTAAGCTGGTCCAGTTTTGTTGTTATTTATAACTATAATAAATAATAACTGGGATTTAAATAGCGCCTTTCACAAACCCAAGGACACTTTACAATGGAAATTGTGTCTTGGTTATCCCACTCACACACACACTCACTCAGCAACAGTCAGAGCACAGGCAAGACAGCAAGTGAGTGAACTCACAAACCGAAAATTATTACTGTTGATTAAATGAATATGGAGAAACAGCCAAGACATTTGGTAGAATTGATTTATCCTTTACATACCACCAAAATCAATAATTTTGTGAGAATTAGGCCAACAGATATTTGCGAATGCACATTTTGCATTCTTACATCTATATAAATAATTTTGACAGAATTACAACTGCCCCTCCTGACTCCCGTTGACTGTTCACCAGTTCAACCCCTTCCTCGCTCACGGCGTGTTACACCCACTGAATCGACAGAACCAAACTCTCTGCACTGAGTGACTCGGTAAGAGTCGAGTCTCAAAGAAAGGGTCGAGCCTTTCATCGTGACCAGCCGGTCTATCCACTCGGTCCTGCTCACCTATGTCCCAGGTGACGGGGTCGCTGCTCTCCACCTCTTTGCGTCCGATGACGTACCACACGCAGGCCATCCAGTGCGCCAGCAGCGCAAACACCGTCATGAGCAACGTGAGGACCACGGCGCTGTACTGCGAGTACCGGTCCAGCTTCTGCAGCAAGCGCAGCAGCCGCAAGAGGCGCACCGTCTTCAGCAGGTGCACCAGAGAGGTCTGAAACGTGGGGGATAACCACAACAACCATGAGAAAATTGACCACATTAAAATGACACACACTTTATTTGCATGGCGCTTGCATAGGAAAATAGGCTTGACAAAGAGATTCACAGCTCTCTTACAGTTAAGGGTAGAAGTGCGTACAACTCCAGGTCTAGAAATTGTGGGTACTGCCATATTTTAGCTCCAGCCAAGCGCTGAGAGGATTTCACTCATTCGTTGCACCTTCTGGTTTCTGCTTCTGGTTGACTCTAAAACCTGGGGAGGACTTTTACTTTGTGCAACAGGAATGTCCACCTCTTAGCAGGAAATATTTTATAGATAGTCTGTGATACACGTATTGAACATTTAGTAGAGAATTCGTTGACAAGTATCGTGAGACAATTTCAACAAAGACATTCAGCTGCATAAGCAACATGCAGTTCAGCGTCTACAGGTGGACTATTCAAATGAAGTGTTACACAACATTCTTTAGACAGCCGTTTCATAACCGCCATCACATCAGAAACATCAAATTGTCGAACAAAGAAAGACAAGGCAAGGAACCGTCCGGTAAATAAGGCGGCTCTTCAGTTGTGGTGATTCCTCATGGAAGCAAACAAACGTTTCAGAGAACCCATGAAGAAGCTTTATTCCTCCAGGTGCGAGAGAGAGTTTGCTGCGAAAAAAACGAAGACCTTCAACATTCAGCCAAGCCAGATTTGGAACAAAGCTATTGTCGGTAAGACAAGCGAGGGGCCCTGTCGGAGAGTTATTGTGTTTGTATTGAGGCTTTTTATTCCCTTCAAAAGTCGGAATTATGGTCTTTCATGGAACAGCGGTGGGTGGTAATAGGTGCGATTTGTCATGTGGATCGCGCTGAGCGCTCAGGAAGTGTCAGCAGGTCATAACAGTCCTCTTCTATCTGGAGTAGCGGGAGGTATTCTCTATGTGTTTTAACGACAATTCACTTTAATGAAGAGGGAAAACTGCGGAGTTGGGAGGGAAAAAAACGAGTCTGGTTGCGACAGGGAAGATGATCCAGACATCCTGACATGACAAACGCACAATTTCACGTTTCCAGGGGAAAAACAAAGAGCACAGGTACAAGGGGCTAACGGAGGTCCCACCACGGTGATGTTGAAGGCGTAGAGGAGGTCAAAGGGCAAGGCGGCGACCAGATCCACGAAGAACCAGGTGGAGCAGTAATGGAGGTAGATGGAGCGGGCGTCGTACACCACCTGACCGGACTGGCTCACGTAGGTGGTGCGGAAGTTCAGGATGATGTCTGAGGAGGGAGAGAGGTGAGATGTGAACCGTATGCTTTGTCATCACATTTGGACGGACACATGCGCACACACACGCGCGCACACACACACACACACGCGCATAGACGCGCGCACACGCACATACACACACACACACACACACACACACACACACACACACACACACACACACACACTCACTCACTCACAAAGCATCCTTTGAAGCTTTGTATCATATTGTACAAGCTTTGTATCCTACAGGTTCTACAGTCAGAACAGTCAGTAGGATGTTTCAGAGCCATTAGGTTCTGTCCAGTAAACGCATTGTGGCAACAATACAACAATGCGTTGACATATAAAAAGTAAATGCACTTTTGACACTTGTGTATTTTTAGAAGCTAGTACTCCAGTACTTTAACTCAAGTAAAGATTTGACTGAACTTCTCTTCACTTGCATTGGAGTAAAATTCACCAGGGCTATCTATGCTTTGACTCAAGTAATGGAGATGTGTACCTTTTCCACAAATGTCTACCTCTACTCTACATCCCCTCTACTCTACCTCTACTCTACCTCCACCTCTACTCTACAACTGCCTCTCTCTGCCTCTTCTCTTAACTCTACTCTGCCTCTACTCTAGCTCTATTGCACTGTACCTCTACCATCCTCTACCTCTACTGTACTCTACCTCTCCCATCCTCTACCTCTGCTCTACCTCCTCCTTATCTTCTTATATTCTACTCTACCCCTATTGTATTCTAGTCTACCCTACTCTACTCTAATCTACCTGCACTCTACTCTACCTCCTCTACCATTACTCTACCTCTACTCTACCTCTACCACCCTCTACCTCTACTCTAGCACTGCCTCTCTCTGCCTCTTCTCTTTCCTCTACTCTCCCTCTACTCTAGCTCTATTGTACTGTACCTCTACCATCCTCTACCTCTACTCTGCCTCCACTCTACTCTACCTCTACCACCCTCTACCTCTACTCTAGCACTGCCTCTCTCTGCCTCTTCTCTTTCCTCTACTCTCCCTCTACTCTAGCTCTATTGTACTGTACCTCTACCATCCTCTACCTCTACTCTGCCTCCACTCTACTCTACCTCTACCATCCTCTACCTCTACTCTACCTCCACTCTACTTTACCTCTCCCATCCACTACCTCTGCTCTACCGCCTTCTTATCTGCCTATATTCTTCTCTACCCCTATTGTATTCTAGCCTACCTTACTCTACTCTAATCTACCTGCACTCTACTCTACCTCTACCATCCTTTACCATTACTCTACCTCCACTCTATTCTACCTCTACCACCCTCTACCTCTACTCTACCACTGCCTCCCTCTTCCTCTTCTCTTAACTCTACTCTACCTCTACTCTGTCTCTATTTTCCTCTACCTCTATTCTACCCTCACTCTACTCTACCTCTACCTCCCTCTACCAATCCTTGAATTCCCTTTTTCTATCATAATCTTTGGACGCAGATGGCGGTTACTATATTGGGTTTTGGGCAAGCCGATGACAAAAGTCGCTGATATTTGAAGGATTCAATGTGAGCTGAAACAGGTGAGCCCCCTATCAGGACCCTCCGACAAAATTTGAAAATGCAAAATAAATTGATCATTAGTGGGATGAAAGTTAAATAACTGTTATGCTTCATTATCGATTAAAATGGAAACTGGCTGTGTGGATGCCTGAGTCGTCTGAGCTTCCACATTTTATACTTGTTCATAATGTGACGATGTTGCTGATGATATCACCTTTAACCTCCAAGTATTCATTTGTATTTGAACGGCAGATTCAAAGATATGCATTCTGCATAGAGTGGAACAGCCTGTGTGATTAGACAGGCTGTATCACCTTCGGAATTATCACCAGAGAAACTCGCTGAAACATAGACGGAGGGTCGGAGCTCCCTGACAGCTGTGCTGTCACACTTCTCCGGGAGCCATAAGTGAGACAAAGTGAGGAGGCTCTAATTATGATCTGTAACCAGGGACAACAGAGACATCCTGAGCGAAGTCATGTCGGCAAGGAAGGAACCCAACACGGCACCACTAACCCTGACTACAACCCTAACTATCATGATCACTGTAGAACTTACTGTTATAACGCACCTTATTATTATTATTATAAGATGATATTATTATTGTTAACAATTTGACAAACGCGCGCGCACTCACACACACACACACACACGCACGCATGCACGCACACACACACACACACACACACACACACACACACACACACACACACACGCATGCACACACACACATACATATTTTTCATCAAAACTTGCATTATGAGGCAATTTTTTTCCCCTCACCCGCAAAGTTATGGGTTTCTTATGTTATTAAATGATGATTGTTACGTTACGATTCATGAAGTTCTACGTTTTGGGCAATTACACATTTTTCCCAAGAGGCTTCTTAAAAAACGTAGTACCGGCTCTCAAACAGAGTGCAGAAAAGTACAGCTGTGGAGACAAGTTAAGATATGAGGGGAATAGTACATGTAATATACAATACATTATGCATACACACATAGTTCTTCATCCTTATTATTATTATTATTCATTACCTTATTCATTCATCTCTTTATTAATTTTATCATTCTGTCAGGGAACTGCAGGAGAACAGCCGTCTCACCCAGGATGAACAGTATCTCCACGGCGATGTCGCTGCCCATGGTCCTGTGCGTGACGGAGCCGGGGTCGGCGCTCTCGTCGTGGCTGACGAAGCACACGTCGTAGGGAACGGTGACGGCGACGTAGAAGGTGGCCAGCAGGATGAGCCAGTCCCACAGTGCCTTGCACACGCTGTAGTGCAGCAGGATGAGGCGGGACTTCTTCACGGCCGCCACCTTGTACTCGGGCAGCGAGGGCTTCTGGAACACGCTCTGACACACAGCCGGAGCAAAGAGAGAGAGAGAGCGGGTGTGAACACTCAGCCCCGTCTCAGTGACGATGAGGGAATACACCAAAATGTCACTCTTCAGCAGCTTGACGAATTGATTATTTTCGCGTTGATATGACAAAGATCCCGGTGGGAGTTGATGCTTGAGTCCACGATGACGTCACAGACGAAGATCAAATCCCCGAACTGGAAAATTACAGGTTTAGTGCGAAAGGAAGAAGAGATACCTGTTGGAACCTCTACTCTACCTCTACCTCCCTATACTCTACTCTACTATACACCCCTCTACTCTACATTTACTCTACCCCCCCACTCTACTCTACCTCTACTCTACCTCTACTCTACTCTTCTATACCTCCGTCTACCATACCTCTACTCTACCCCCCCACTCTACTTTACCTCTACCTCCCTCTACCTCCCTCTCCTCCCTCTACTCTACCCCCCCACTCTGCCTCACTCTACTCTACTCTACCTCACTCTACTCTACCCCTACCTCCCTCTACTTCTACTCTGCTCTACCTCTATCTCCCTCTACAGTACCTCTACTCTACTTCCCTCTGCTCTACCTCTACTCTACTCTAGCTCTACTCTACCTCCCTCTACTATACTCTAGCTCTACTCTACTGTACCTCTACCTCCCCACTCTGCCTCACTCTACTCTACTCTACCTCACTCTACTCTAACCCTACCTCCCTCTACTTCTACTCTGCTCTACCTCTATCTCCCTCTACAGTACATCTACTCTACTTCCCTCTGCTCTACCTCTACTCTACTCTAGCTCTACTCTACCTCCCTCTACTATACTCTAGCTCTACTCTACTGTACCTCTACCTCCCTCTACCCCATCTACTCTACCTCCCTCTACTCAACCTGCCTCTACTCTACATTTACTCTACCACCTCTACTCAACCTGCCTCTACTCTACATTTACTCTACCACCTCTACTCAACCTGCCTCTACTCTCCCTCCCTCTACTCTCCCTCCCTCTATTCTACCTCTACTCTACTCTGCCTCCCTCTACTCTACCTCTACCTTCCCACCCTCTGCCTCCCTCAGCTCTATACCTCTATTCAAATGTAGGACTCCAGCTTGGATTTCATCATTAATATTCATAACATTTTTAAAAGTCTCAATTTGAGTGATTTTCACACAAATGATCCTTCTGCAATTCCACCTGCGGGCTGTAGTTATTCACTATTAGTTGAACGGGTCGGAGGTCTGTTACAGATTCACATTGGAGCCGTACTGGAAATAATTAACTTATCTGCCGAGTGCAACCATGTGCGGTGCAAAGCATGCATTTCCATATTTTAACAAATTATTTGAACATAATATTCTTTATGTGTGTTTTTCGAAAAAAGAAATGACATGGATTATTCCTCCACCAACCGCAGGGCTGAAGGTTTGCAGATTTGATCTCAAAGGCTGGGGAATTGAGAATTCAGTTGACAAGGTTTTTCAAAGACTCCCTAATCAATTCCCGAACTGGGAAAACTAGGGCACAGACCTTAAAAGCCGTCGATTGGAGCTCGGAATAGAGCGGCCACTTTCATCTTACCTACGAGAGCCGAAGGTCACGGTCAGTAATAAATAATAAAATGTTGTGAATGCCACAAGTTGTTGTCTGTCGTCCACCCTGTGAATAACTGATGGAGGGAGCGCGGCTTTTGACGGTGCTGGAGCCGGGGGGCTGAACTCACCTTGCTCAGCTTTCCTTTGCCCCTCTTGGAGAACAGGCTGCTCAGCTGGGACAGCACGGTGCGACCCCTCTCTCCGGCCAGGAAACAGTTGGACCTGCTGCTCTTCCTGCTCTGGTGGGGAGGGTCTGACGTACCTGCACAACAGGAAAAGTCATGAAGCTCAGGACTTACAAAGGGTGGCCTCCCTCTACCCAACCTGCGATCTACTCTACCGCTGCTCAACCTCTGCACCACCTCCCTCTACTCTGCCTGTACTCCACCTCCCTCTACTTCTACTATACCTCTAATCGACCTATACTTTATTCCACCTCTACTCTGCCCCTACTTTACCACTACTCTACCTCTACTTACCTCGATTTGCTTCTACTCTACCTCTACTCTATTGTTCCTCTACTCAACTTCTACTCCACCTTCCTCTACTCTACCTGTACTCCACCTCCCTCTACTTCTACTCTAGTCTAATCGACCTATACTCTATTCAACCTCTACTCTACCCCTACTATACCACTACTCTACCTCTACTTACCTCCTCTTACTTCTACTCTACCTCTCCTCTATTCTACCTCTACTCAACCTGAACTCCACCTCCCTCTATTCTACCTCTACTGTAACTCCCTTTACGTCTACTCTACTCTAATCGACCTATATTCTATTCTACCTCTACTCTATCCCTACTATACCACTACTCTACCTCTACTCTAGCTCTCTCTATTTCTACTCTACTCTTCTCTCATTGACCTATACTCCATTCTACCTCTACTTAACTCCCTTTACTTGAACTCTTCCTCCACTCTACTCTACCTCTACTCTGCCACTACTCTACTGTACTCTACCCTGTAGGTAACCGACGAGATAATCTTTCATTTCCATCAATATCTATTAACAACTATCTAATAATAATATTATCTTACATTGTCTGATTTGATTTGATTGTCGAATCAGTATCAAGACATAATACGATGTGTAGAATTGTGTCCACTATGCAACATTATATACATTATATATATAACATAGACCAGAGTCTCCAGTCTGAACTGGTCCTGGGGAAGGGGAGCGTGGAGGCTGCCTCACTCCGCCCTCACCTCCCCTCTTGCTGCTGTGGTGGCTTTTCCCGTAGGATTCACTGACGTCTTTGAAGGAGAACAGGAACAGAACCACGTCGCCTTTCTCGTTCTTAATCGGCACAATGTCCAGGAGACACCAAAACGGATTCCCTGTGGACGGCAAAAAGGGTTATTAGCACTTGGCGGCAAATTATTTCGGCTGTCACTCCCGGGAGAGGTTTTTGCTTTGACTCTGGATGGGAGTTTGATTCCAAGGCCACACATTCAGGCTCACACCAAATTTACAGTCACTGGCTGTTTGTGTGTTTTTGCCCGGGCTGGTTGCTCACCGTTCTTGCGGTAGAAGCGGACCTCGTCCTGGTACTCGTGCTGGCTCTCCAGGGCCTTGTCCACCTGCTGGACCACCCTCTGGCTGGTCTCGGCCCCGTGGAGGAAGCGGCAGGTGCAGGTCCGCTGCATCACCTCCGTCCTGACGAAGCCGGTCAGCTCGCAGAAACCATCGGAGCAGTATACGATGGGGTAGCCATGGCGACCGTGTGCGTTCCCGAGCAGGAAGTTACTATCTGTCAGGGGGGGAAAGGTATATAACCAATTAGACACATACTGTGTATAACCATTTAGAGGGGTATATAACCAGTCAGAGGTGTTTATCACCAGTTAGACACATAATGTATATAACCAGTCGGAGGGGTATATCACCAGTGAGATGGGAGTGAAAGCAGTCAGAGGGGTATATAACCAGTCAGAGGGGTATACAAGTTGTCAGAGGGGTATATAACCAGTCAGACAGGCACATCACCAGTAAGAGGGGTATATAACCAGTCAGAGGAGTATATAGCCAGTCAGACGGGTCCAGTACATAACCAGATAAACAGGTATATAACCAGTCGGAAAGATGTGTAACCAGTCCTACAGGTATGTAATCAGTGGCGTCTCCTAGAAGGCTGTAGATCAACACTAAAACTGTCCACAAAGTCTTTAAATCCCTCTAATCCCTGCATATTAATTTCCATGTTGACTTTGAATATTGGGATCATTTTGAATTAAGCAGTTTAAAGGGTCACCAGGCAATTCAGCCCGTAAAGCAGATTCGAATGAGGTTACTCGTTACGTGTAAATGGCCTAATAGAGAGTTTAACACCTTACTCCACAGCGTGTTTATTTACATCGTTCGTTCTGTATTTGACCCCTCTGGTCTAAACCACATCACGTCTCGTGAAGATACAGATGAATAATTCAGTCATTGGCAAGGATAATTTTTTTTTTTCTGTTTGCATATTTGGCTCGGACTGCTGCGTACGGACTGGTCGCGTTCCAGGAATCCGGTGGCGCGTATCGGACCTTAATTAGTCGAATAATGCCCATTGCCGTCTTTCTGGGCTGCGTTCCCAAAGAAAGTCAAGAAAGAAATAAAATAGTGAAAAATGATGCCGTGGATGCCAAGCGACAGAAGGTTTATTGTAAAAGCACAACATTGGCGGCTTCAGGATGGCACTTAATCTCCATCAGCAGCATTTAGGAGGACCGTGATATAATGCCGGTGAAAATGTAGAAAAAAAAAAAAAGAAGAGGACGGACCACGCAGGCCCGAGCCGCATCCTTGTTGTTTCCATGACGACTCGGATGGATATACTTTCGATGAAGGCAGAGCGTCGATGTGCGGCTTTCAGCAACTTTAAAGGAGGAGCCCCGTCGCCACGGGGAAGAGCCTCTGTTCGGAGACTTCCTTTCGTCCCCCGTCTTTCTCCATCGCCGACACCTCCCGTTTTCTCCCTCCTGGAGTTTGAGGTTTGAGCCCCGGCATTTTCTCAAATCCGTATCTTAATATTCTGTCTTAAACGCCAGAGGAGATGTCGGCGGCTCGACGCCCCCGCCGGTCTGAATGTGGACGGGAGCGGGACTCAAATCGGCCGAAACAACAAGCACTGCGAGTGGATGGGAGGAGTGGAGGAGATAAAGCGACGAGATAAACACAGCTTTCCGGATAAACCCTTTTCTGCGGCAAGAGGGACCTTCCAACCCCCCCTCCCCTCCCCTCCCTCCCTCCCTCCCCACGGCCTCACCCACTCAGCGTGTCGGTCCATCCGCCCACGCCGCAGATCGGACCTGATGGAGGAGACGTGTTGACGAGTTTGGGTGTTTACGTCGATCATTTCAGTTTATATAAGGTTATTGATGAGGTTGGAATTGATATGGTGACCTATACTTTGTACTCCCGAGGGCGTTTTCATACTGATCGCAAAATACCTGGATTGAAGATCAGACCAGTGTGTGTGTGTGTGTGTGTGTGTGTGTGTGTGTGTGT
>NC_137205.1:26084467-26299467 GCF_960531495.2 Zeus faber | reverse complement strand
CTCTCTCTCTCTCTCTTTCCCTCTCTCTCTCTTTGTCTCTCTCCTCTCTCTCTCTCTCTCTCTCTCTCTCTCTCTCTCTCTCTCTCTCTCTCTCTCTCGCTCTCTCTCTACTAATATGCATTTATTTATTTATTTATTTATTGCTTTGTCTTCACACATGTGCTGAATAAAGTTTTTTCTCTCTCTCTCTTTCTCTCAAACACACATACACGCGCACGCACGCACACACACCCACACACACACACACACACACACACACACACACACACAACCACACGTGCACACACACATGTGCACACACACAGACACACAGACACAAACGCACATACACACACGTGCACATACACACGCACACACGCGTGCACACACACACACACACACACACAAACACACACACACACTCACACACAACCACACGTGCACACACACATGCGAACACACATGCGAACACAGACACACACGCACATACACACACACGCAAACACATACACATACACGCACGTGCGCACACACCAACACACACACACACAGACACACAGACACACACGCACATACACACACACGCACAGGCATACACATACACGCACGTGCGCACACACACACACACACAGACACACACGCACACACACACACAACCACACGTGCACACACACATGCACACACACAGACACACAGACACACACGCACATACACACACACAACCACACGTGCACACACACATGCGAACACACACAGACACACAGACACACACGCACACACACACACACACACAACCACACGTGCACACACACATGCGAACACACACACACACAGACACACGCGCGCATACACACACACCCACACGTGCACACACAGATGCGCACACACACACAGACACACATGCACATACACACACACACACGCACAACCACACGTGCACACACACAGACACACAGACACACACACTCACACACACACACACACACAGACACGTGCGCATACACACTCACTCACAAAGCATCCTTTGAGCACACACAACTCAAAGTTTTCAATGCACCAATTTCTGGCCGCAAAAATACAGTATAATATACACACCTCACAAAAAGTTAGGGATATTTGGCTTTCGGGTGAAATTTATGGAAAATGTAAAAAGTTCACGCTACAGTGATATTATATCATGAAAGTAGGGCATTTAAGTAGGAGCATGCAACGGTGATTTCCTCATCTCAAACCATTTACTGAAACAAAAGCCGACAACAGTGGTGGGTTTACCACAACAAAAAATGTCAATGTCTCAATAACTTGTCATGTGCCCTTGAGCATCAATTACAGCTTGACAACGACGTCTCATGCTGTTCATAAGTCGACTTATTGTCTGCTGAGGCCTGGCCCCCCACTCTTCTTGAAGGGCGGCCCTCAGGTCATTGAGGTCTGGGGTACAGAGTTACGAGCCTCTACACGACGACTCAGCTGATCCCATTGGTTTTCTATGGGATTCAGGTCTGGAGAAAGTGCAGGCCACTCCATTTGAGGTGCCCCAGTCTCCAGCAGCCGTTCCCTAATGATGCCACCTCGAGGAGCTGGAGCATTGTCCTCCATGAAGATGAAATGAGGCCTGTGTTGTTCAGGCAGGGGCACAATGACTGGATTAATGATGTTATTCAGGTAGTATGGGCTTGTCACTGTACCATTCACAAAGTGTAGGGCAGTTCTGTATTGACTAGACACACCTGCCCACACTGTAACACCACCACCACCAAAGGCTCGTCTGGTGACAACAGTGGCTGATGCGTAGCGCTCTCCTTGACGTCTCCAACATCGTTGGCGGCCATCATTTCTGTTCAACGTGAATGGACTTTCATCAGAGAACAGCACTGAGGCCGCTGGTCCCTCGTCCAGCGTCAGTGCTCCCTGGCCCCTGCAAGACGATGATGTCTGTGCCTGGTGGTGTGGTCAGGTAGCCTTGCAGGTCGTCTAGCACACAGACCACGCTGATGTCAACGGTTTTGAATGGTCTGACATGACACTTGGGTGCCTCTCACCTCCATTAAATGCGCCTGGAGTTGAGTGGCATCATCATCCGGTTCCGCAGGGCACTGTTCACAATGAAGCGCTCATCAGTGTGGGATGTGGCCAAAGGACGTCCACTTCTATGCCTTTCTGTGACTCTTCCAGTCTCTGTATCTCTGTTGCAACCTGCTGATGACACTCTGTGACGCTCTAAGCTCAGTGGCCACTTCCCTCTGAGAACATCCTGTTTGAAGCCTCACTATGGCGAGGTGCTGTTGATCAGTTGTTAGTTGTCGTCTTGGTCTTGTGATGTCAGAATGTGAACAGCATGATGAAGAGGACTGTTTGAATACCAATTCTAACTGAACCAGGAAATGTATTGGTCGATTCATGGATCAAACACCTGTTGTGAATTTTGCCGTTCAGCTCCTTGTTAGAGAACAGCAAGTTGTGCAAAAAGTACTGAAACATTGAACAGTTGGACATGTGCATTCAAAAGTTTAGAGAAGGTCAAATTAAGTTCACCTGTAAAGGTTATAGTGCATTTTAGGTTCATCCTGGAATTTCACCCGAAAAGCCGAATATCCCTAACTTTTTGTGAGTAGTGTATAATATATCTGTGATGTGGGGATGGTCTGGATGAGCAGGCACACCTGACCTGGATCTAGGTGATTGGGTCAGGGTGGCTGCATACCTGTTGTTCATTGGTTGGGCTAACGAGCAACAGGTTAAAACCCCCAGCTTCACACTCACTCAGGAGAGGAGCTCAGTCATGACATGTTCTATCTGCTCCTGGCTTATTCCACCTCGCCTCCTCTCGACAATAAACCGGTGCCTACAACCCATCGTCTTCTGTGTGTCTGTGTCCCTGAAAGCGTCCCTTGGGTGGCGTGTGGCAGGCAGAACTGCCACAGTATAATACTGAATATAATAGATTTAATAACAGTTTTCTTCATCACCAGCCACAGTGATAGATTGGAAGAGAACATTTTGGGTTTCATTTAGACTGGTTCAATTGACTGATTTGACCAATAAGATATAATTGGATTGGATTTGGAAAGTATTTTCTTTTTTTCTTATCTACAGTTTTGAGTGGTTATTACTGATGCACAGGGCGTGAACAATTTGTTCGTAGCGAACAAATCTTTCAAATGACTTGGGAGTCAAGTCACTCCTGCAGCAACAGAGTGAATCCTCAACTCCCAAAGTGAAAATAATTACTGTTGACTAAATTATACATATTGAATGTGAATGATTTACAAATTGCATTAAATTATTCTTGTGATCCACACTCTGCATTTATCTGCCAAAACAAACCTTTTCCGAGAGAATTAGGCTAAAATATTTCCCGGGACCGACAGTTTGCATTAAAAAACTGTGACAGACTGAGATGATTCTCGTGACAGTTCCATTAAAAGTCAGCGGCGGCGCGACTCCCCCCTCCCTCACGGTGCATGTGCACACGTAAACCGGTAAGGGAAGGTTGGCATTGCGGTAAGGTTGGCATTGCACCCAAAGACGTATTTTATTTATGTACAATGTGGAGCATCTAGCATCGTGAAACGTGAAATGCTGATCAGCTTTGAGTGTTTCTTCCTCAAAGGTGAAAGAGTCAATGAAAACAGTTCCATCAGAGGTCCCACCAAACCTAGACGGACGGGGACTCAGTGAGGGCGGGGCCCGCTGGTGACCCGGGGCCCCACTGCGGGTACCGCTGGTCGGGCTCCTCCGCGGCCCTCCTCCCCATCGTCAGGATGCCGGCCGCTTGGTTCCGGGAGCCCTGGAGCATCTGATGCAGGCGGCTCTGGAAGCGGCGCTCCTCGCCTTTCCGCTTCCCCAGGGTGAGGATGCCGGCTGCCGCGTCAGCCGCCAGGGGCCCGCCGCCTGCCGGGCGGCAGAGCAGCGCGTGCAGGCGGCAGGGGCGCGCCGGCTGACGGCAGCACTCCGACACGCTGTGCGCGTCGCTCCGCAGGTGAGACACCAGCAGCACCAGCACCAGAACCCGGAGCTTCTGAACAGAGGGAGAAAACTACAACAAAACACAGAAAAGAATCAGAGGCAACATTCTAAAAAACAGCATATGCAAAACAGACACCAGAAATTCAAAACAAGTCTGGTCAGAGAGAGTGAAGCAGAGTCATATATTTATACATCCCCAAATGTGGTTTATATGTGATTTCAAAGTGGAATCCGTAACATTATTTCATTTTTTTAGTTGAAAAATCTCATGTTTGAGACTTCATTTCGCTGGTTACTTCATAAGAAACCGCCATTTAACGTTTTTGCACGACACATACAGTATGCCGTTTCCATTGTTGGTGGCGGGGTCCGCCGCGCCTTTCCCGGCAAGAATGCACTAATGAACATTCACAAAAATGAGCAGCACCCTGGCTCTGGACATTTTCTACAGGATCTATTTTTTGTCGATCACCACTTCAACGCGGTACATAAAACCTTTGCTTACTAACCTGCAAACCTGAGAATGTCATTACTTTTATTTTGGAAGAAAAAAGTGGGAATGAAGGAAGCAACAGTTGCATTTAACGGAATACAGCAAATGCCATCAATGTGAATTAAATCATTTTTAACACACACTATGACTATTTTTCCAACACAGTTCAAAATGTCATAAATATAACATATTATTAGCATTTCTATTTATATATTATTATATTATATTTATATTATATAACATTATATAATAAGTCTTTATTCTATCGGAAATATTCACCTTTCTCTCACTCTGCCATTATGTTTAAGTAAAAGGGTTTCATTTGGATTATGAAAATCACTATGGTAACAAACTTTTTCCAGTATACTGAGTGGGATGTGATCAGTTCTCTGTGTTCTCTTCTGCTGCAGTGGCCCTGAGAGCTCGACGCACTGCAAGTTAAGATAGCACATGCAAATCGAATGAATGGCATAGCAAAACGCTTTGCAAATACGAAAAACAACCGCATTAACGGAAAACACAAACACAAAAGCCCATTACGGAAGTGAGCCACACCGGATGCACTGATTGATCTGCAATAAAATCTATTAAAATAAATGATTTAATGTCTGTAATTATTTATAAGGATTTATACAGGTAACAACCTGGAGCTGCAACTGTCACAGACCAGTCCCTCCACGTGAAACCTCCGTGTCCAAATCCTCCATCTGCTTCCTCCATGCAAATAATAAATAGAAAAAGACAATTTTTATATCAATCCACAGTTTTTATTTAAGCCATTTAAGTGCTTTTTTTTTTTACAGAGAAAACAGCTTCTACCGGCTCCCTGGTAGTGTGCTGAAGTTGGCCAACGAGATGATTCACTGATTCACTGATTTACTGATTCACTGATTAATTGATTTACTGATTCACTAATTACTTCGTGAACATGATTCTGCATCACGTTCACTCGTAACTGACTGAGATCTCAACTGAACCGAGTGATGAACGGATTCTGTCTGGGAGTGATTCACCTCAGTTCATTCAACCCAAAAGATTTGAATCGTTGGCGAACTTCAGCACACAGTAACGGAGCCGGTAGAAGCTGTTTTCTCTGGAACATCGCACTTAAATGGCTGAAATTAAAACTGTGGATTGATATTACAGTTGTTATTGTTATTTATTAATTGCATGGAGGAATGCTTAATGTGGCTCTGCGGTTGTGTTTTCCATTAATGCGCTTGAGTTTTCCGTTAATGCAGTGTGTTTTCTGTTTACGCAGTTGTGTTTTTCGTTAATGCGGTTGTATTTTCCACTAATGCGGTTGTGTTTTTCGCATTTGCAAAAACCTTTTGCTCTGCAGTTGGTTCGACACGGGATTTGCAGCGCGTTTTCGAAATGCCGCGCATGTGTCACCAAATTGGTGAAGGTGTTTTCTGAATTTGCTTGTGCTCCGTCGATTTGCATCTGCTTCCCTAAGTGGCGGTGTGTGGAGCTCTCAGGGCCACCCCGGGCTACAAACATTCAAATAAAACTTTTAATGACATTTTGATTTATTCTCATGGTCGCATCGGGTGTAATAGCTTCGCCGCAGAACACTACCAGGAATTCATTTCATTTTCAGGTTGGTCAAGCTGATGATGTAATAACTGAAGTGATGCTCTGCTATGCATTCCTCATCATATCATTCCTCATATGAATGAATGAATGAATGCAAGTGCTGGTACATTGGTAGGAAATGTATTGAATTGATCGAGTTCAGGAGTGAATGAATGAATTTGGTCATTGTTCTAAGCTGATGATGTAATATTTTAGAACGATATTCTATTATGCATTTATAAATAAGGAGGAAGGAACTCGGAGCGTTAGTGTAAAATATAAAATTGACGTTCTAATATAGAACAGCAACTACTTTAAAACTACAGTAACGAGGTACTCTGTCACAAAAAAATAAAGAAGCAAAATGTAACAGCAATTATCTCTCACTCAGTAGTCACTGATAAATATAACAAGGTAATAGTGATCAAACCACCTGCGCTAACAAACAACACAAGACTAGAGTCCCGACTATCCTCAAGGAGCCCTCACCCTGGTCGATCTGTCCGTCCCAGCAGCCGCCTGGACCTTGGAGAGGAAGCACATCATCTCCTGCTGAAGAACCTCCTGATGTCCTAGACTCCGCAGGGCGGGGATAAATCTCCCCTTTATATGAACCCGCGTCGTCCCGAACAGACGCCCCGGAGTCTGGACGTCACCTGGTGACCGCAAACATGACGTGGGCCCTTCGTGTTGCTCTTGTTTCTGCTGCTCATTTGAGGAGCTCCCAGGAGGTTAATTAGTCTCCGGAGGCCGATCATCACCAAGGATCTTCTCGACACCTTTAGCAATCTATTGTCATTTTCTTTGTGGCCCCATACCAAAGGTTTATTATGACATACCACAAGGTTGAGCGGCCAGAGGAAAGGAGTCAATTAGCCCGTGGCCTTGCATCGGCTCGACAATATGACAAGACAAACAGATGACGCGGTGTCCTTTCACATATCCGAATAAAAGGCGGCGTTTACCCGCTAATGATCTGGCTCGAGACATTTTCTTTTCTTTCCTTTTGTTTTGTTCTCTCTGAATGGAACTTGATCAGTGTGGCACAAAAGTGTGTCTCGCACCGGCGCACCCAGAACAGCGCATCGTCTATTGGCTTTGTTATTGAATTCCCTCGCTCTCTGAGCACCAAGTCGAGAGAAACAGTCAGAGAGCCGGCGGAATCACCTGCAAACACACCGGTGTTGAAGTTTGGGAAAAAAAACAACACTTTTTTTCGTGAAACCTCTGGACACCCTGTGCTGAGAGACGGTAAGTGAATATGTGATGTCATCTAGTGCACGCCAGCTTGCATTACCTCAAAGTCCGTCCCATGCCCTTCAGTAGAGTGGAGGAAATGCCTTTTTAGTAAAACTATCTATGTTTTGATGCGTAACTTGGGTACACGGGCACAAAACTGCGGGAGGCCTGGCGGGATAGCTCGGGTCTATTTTCCCATGAGAAACCTCCTCAACAAAATGCCTTCGCTAAAACAGAAATTTCTCGGAAGTCTAATCCCTCCAAAGCACTGGGCGGGAGGAGGGGTCGTGTGGCAACGCCTCGACTGTACCTTTATTAAAAATGAGATGCAGCGGAAACAAGGAGCGTGCGGTTTTGCCTCGCCCACTCCACGTGACCCGTGCTGAGCGAAGGAGAGAAGACAGGCTGAAGAGTGAGGTGGTATTTATTTTTTAATGGGCCACTTCAGAGCTTACAGAATGAACAGGAACGGAAAAATAACTCTGGTTATTGGTTGGACGTCCTGCAGTTTGGTGCGAAACTGAATCCCCTCGTCCCCTGGTGTTGATCTGCACCACAGAACAAAATGCCGTGTGTATAAAACATGTGTAATATTCATAAAGTTTACAACATCTATCAATCAATAATGTATATTGATATCACAATATCAATATAACTGTGAGAATTACCGCTAGCAATACATGTTCCCTTTGTATATTCTACACACGGTCGACACCTAAATTCATTTTTACTCTCCTCTTGTGTGTCGGCAGTATGGACAGCCGTGACCTTTGACCCCGGTAGGCGGAGCCTGATGCTCAAACGGGGTGATCGGCTCCAGTGGGGTGATCGGTTCCGATGGGGTGATCGTCTGGGGGCACGAAAACACCGACGACATGACGTGACACGCAGCCCCTGTGGAGGGGACCGGGAGACCCCGCGGACAGAAGGGAGGTCAGGTGGACGCCATGGCGGCTGCTGCTTGCTGGTCAGCGCTTATTCGAGAGTCACATCCCCGCCTCCCACCGAGAACCTCAAGAGCTTCTCCTTTGAGAAAGGGGCGCGGCTCCGCCTACGCCTTCGTCACGCCCAAGACAGAAATCAGAGGGATGGAGGTCTGAGCATGGAGAAAGGGGTTTTTATTTTTATTTTTTTATTTTTATTTCCACAGATTTTCCAAAGCGTCTCGGGGGAAATTCAGAGGCAGATCTTTGCCGGGCGAAATGCCGACGTGAGGTACGCCTGTGCCCGCAGAGCTGCAGGTGGGCGGGGCTTGTGGCAGAAAACCGAACCCAAGGAGAGACAGGGGACACGCCCGACCGGCGGCCGAACAGAACAGAATGGAGCGCTGGGCGTTCTTTACCACGAGGAGAAAGTCAGAGCTGAGAAGTGGAAGGAAACTGAAACCTTTATGGCTCGGGTGGAAATTTTGCTCTTTTCTTTTGCTTTTCCCAAAAACAAAAAACACAGTTTGTACGGATAGTTTTTTAAAATTTTTTACTCTGTATAGAAAAGTGTAAAACAGAACTGTGAGGTCAGGTTTAGGATGTTCTTTCCACTCCGCTGCTCTGATTCCCTCCTCATCATCCTTCATTCCCTCAGACCCGAGTCTCACTTCGAACTCTCCTCCCTCTCGTTCTCTCCTTCACTCCCTCGTCCCTCCTCTCCTGCTGGACCGCCGGGGTCCTCTCCCCCTGGTTCTGCTCCCGGCCGCCCCCGTCTCTCTTTGGGTGGGATCCTCTGGGGACACAGGCTGAGGGTCAGTAGGACCCGGTGGGATGCTCGCCCGCCGTCTCCTCTGGGAGGGCCCCCAGGGGAAGGGCGCCCAGGGAGAAGGCTCCCAGTGGGGACGCCGCCGCCTGGTGCAGCTGGGCCTCCGGGTGGGGCGGGGGCGGGGTGAAAGGCGGAGGCTGGGGAACTCCGTGAACCGACAGGTAGGCCAGAGGTGGAGGCTGAGGATAGAGATGAGGGGGAGGAAGGAGATGGGGCTGGGGATAAGCCTGAGGTGAGGTCCGGAGCTGGGCCTGCTGCTGGTACTGGGGGAGGGCCAGGGTCAGAGCCGGGGAGACAGCTGAGGCTGGTTTGAAGCAACACGCCCCTGTTGGGGCCTGGTGCTGGCCCTGGGGCTGAGGAAGGACCGGGGTTGGGGCCTGGGCCTGGGGCTGGGGCTCAGGCTGGGTCTTGGGCTGTTGCTGCACTTGTGGGGAAGCTGCTCCGTTCTTACTGAGGCCGCAGGACTGAGCTGCAAAGTGAATCTGACGGAGGGTGTCCAACGCCTCGCCTTTGGCATGTTTCAGCAGGTCCGCCTGGCCCTGAGAGAGAGAGAGAGAGAGAGAGAGAGAGAGAGAGAGAGAGAGAGAGACTGTTAACTCTGAATCAGGTAACATCCTCATGTTCCCTTCAACAATTCCCACAATTGTTGATACAGAGGCTCATTGTTTATTAGTCATTTTTTTGATTTATTGTATATTGCCAATTTGTATGGTACTTTTAGGTTCACTATATACAGCCAATGTTTAACAATTTTAGTAAATTTTTTAGGTTTAATTTCTATCTATCCATCTATCCCTCTATCTATCTATATATCTATCACTCTATCTATCCATCCATCCATCTATCCATCCATCTATCTATCTATCTATCTATCTATCTATCTATCTATCTATCTATCTATCTATCTATCTATCTATCTATCTATCTATCTATCTATCTATCTATCTATCTATCTATCTATCTATCTATCTATCTATTTATCTATCTATCTATCTAAAAATAAAAACAGTCCTCCTTGTATTGACCAAAGTTCGTCACCAGGGGGCAGTGGGGATCTTTTGAATAAACAGAGCTCCTGCTGTACTTCATGCAGCCCTGCCGCCGCTGAATTGTACCACAACTCCAGTGATAATGGGGCATGATGTCGGTGCTCTGTTTGGACGCCCTAGAGACGGTGCCGGACCATGTGCGGTACTTATCAGCCTGGGCTTCCGTGCTCCTCTGGCCCTGAGGGGGCACCGAGGGCCACCCACCCTGCCCTGGATGAGACGGGGCGTCTGCATATCTGCCACACTGGGTTCTGTGTAGGAGCTACTCTAATTATTAGAGACGCTGAGAGGCTTCCATTCCACAGCTTAAGCACTTTTAAACAAACTCCCTCCACACAGTGCTCTGACAGACACAGACTTTCACTTCCCTCTGGGCCTAAAACACGCCTGCCTGCTCCGCTCAACCCTCGCCGCCGCCCGGCCCCATCTTTCACGAGCAAACTGAAAGCAGCAGACTTGCTCCTGTTTGTCTGAATTTCTCAATGCGCTCCTAAAGGCTGAAACTCTGAATGCTGGCTTTCTGCAGGGAGATCCAGGCTGGCACCAGGAGCTTAGACCCAAACTCAAAAGTCCAGCCCCAAATCCAACACGGCAGGGGAAGCAGTCTGGGATTTGCCACGGCGCTGGCAAAAAATAGCCTCCTGTTCCCGTCCGACGTGATGCTGATAAAACAGGCGAATTACCTGAGCTGCTCCAGCACACGATTCGGGACCATGAATAAGTCATATGTTTGAAAAAAAACAAAACACAAATTATGTAAGTGCTGACTCACTGGGCACGGCCTGAGCCGGCGGGAGCCTCCTTGCGTGGAACCAGAACCCGATGGCAACGCCTGGGGAACTGGGCTAAAGCGATCAGCGCACGCCCGGCCTGTTTTTAGAGCCTACACCCATTTCCATCAGCACACCAACCCCCTTCCCTTCCACAGAGCCCTGTCCCTTCCCTTGCCGGGCGGAGGAAAGTCACTCCGTTCCGCCTCGAAAACAAACAAACAAAAAAAAAGACCTTTCAGGGAGGCCGGCGGCCTCGTTTTGGTTGAGTCTTCGTTTGCGCGTGCGGCAAAAGGCAAACACTGCCCGCGCTTCCACCGAGTCACGTGGTGCCTGAGATAATGGTGAGTCACAAAAACGTCCCAAAAAGAAAAAAAAAAAACGAGTTCCGTTTTGACCATCAACCAAGCAGAATGGAGGGAGAGAGAGAGAGAGAGAGGACAAGGAAAGGTCACCGACCGACAGAGGGACAACACGCCGGCACCTGCGGTGGTGGCTGGGGGATCATTCCAAAGCGAGCTTCCGATAACCCTAAAGCGAGCTTAAAATAAGATATGACTCATCGTACCCCATTTGAACAGAAAACACCTTCACTCTTACCTGAACGGATCTTTACTTTTTATCCTATTTATCGTACTCATTTTGAAGAGACCGCTCGATTGTGGAGATGCAATTTGGTGCAAAGTAAGCTCAGTTCGGTGCTACCCAACAACAACGGCATGATCAACGCGTTGAACAACAGCCAAGAGACCAAACTCCGGGAGGAGGGTTCTTTCAGACGAAGGACAAAGAAGTTGTACATGTGCCATCAAGTGATTCCCGAACAATACCAAATCCTTCCGAGTCTAAATATTCTGTAAGGACGTCAGGAATTTCAGCGGCTGATTCCTTATTCCCCCGGAATGTTTGCTGGATGCAGTGACAATAACCACAAATACAAAAAAAGAGTATTGTTGTACAATGGGAAAGAGGCCAGGCTTCAAAACCAAACAAAGAGCTGCGCTGGGTGGAGGGGGTGCGTTTCTTAAAAATCTTGCACGCAGCCAAATAAGGTGGAGAACCACTGCCCTGACCACTGACCACTGCCGACGAACTCGAAGGGCAGAGTGTTTCAGGCCAAGACGCCCTCACGCTGACACCGTATCTAATCAACGGCATTGGAGTGAGGGTTTGAGTGACGAGGGAGGCCGTGTGTGTGTGTGTGTGTGTGTGTGTGTGTGTGTGTGTGTGTGTGTGTGTGTGTGTACAGGGCTCGACAGTAATGACTGCCCGGTAGCCTGATTGCCCGGTAGCCCCGGGCAACCAGATTGAGTCAATTGCCAACGATTTTGTGGCCTCTGATTGCACCTTCGGCAACCACTTTTGTAACATAAAAAATAGGAACAGCAAACCGCAAAAGGTGCACTCCAAAATAAATACATTGCGAAAAACATCCGATTTCCACACAGTCAGAGAGAGCAAAAGTGTGTCTCGCCGGGCTGTCGGTCCATTGAATCCAATACAATTAAGACGCGGCCGCGGCTCTAGTTTCCGGTTGAAAGCGCTCCAAAGCCGGAAGCGATGCTGTTTCATAGGCTCAGAAAAACTGCAACGCTGGGTGTGGGGAGAAGAGAAGAATCTTTAATTGTCACACAGCACACCAAACTACAACACATGCACGCACCACACATGCTTTGGATGGTGGCCAGTGAAATGAGGCCTCTGCATTTAACGCATCCTCAGCTTGTCCTTCCTCCAGGGGCGCAGCCAGGAGCAGTGGTCAGCATTGGTGGACGCGCCCGGGGACCAGTGCCAACAGCGCCCCAGGCGGGAATCGACCAAAGGACCTTCTTGCTGTGAGGCAGCAGTGCAATGCACTGCGCCACCGTGCCCCGTGGGATGGTCTGGTTGATGGTTGGGCTAACGAGCAACAGGTTAGAACCCCCATCTTCACCCTCACACAGGAGAGGAGCCCTGTCATGACATGTTCTACCTGCTCCTGGCTTATTCCACCTCGCCTCCTCTCGACAATAAACTGGTGTTAACATCATCGTGGTCTGTGCCTCTGTGCCGGAGGGCGCCGAAAACGCCGCTTGGCTGGCGCGTGGCAGGCGAAACTGCCACAAATGCATATCGGAAGTTATGCGTTCATTGGAACTCCTAAAACCATTGGCGACCGTAAGGCCGTACGTATATTTCAGACCTTTTTTTCACCGTACATGTCTTGGCGTCACTGTAGAGTTAACTAAAACGAAACTTCAAAACTGAAACTTGGGTGTTCGTTACAACTAGACAGAAAAAAATCGGAAGATGAACTGAAACTACATTGTACACTTATAAAAAACTAATTTGGTAACATATAGACGTTGCAATACAATAACCACTTCTTATCTTTGTAGACACATTCATAGTGAGCATGGCTCAGACCACCTGCGAGAGCACCTCGTGTCCATTACGCACATTCATTCCTTCAGTATTTTTAGAGCTTATTGTGCGTTAATCACCGGGTGTCATGACATTTCACTGCATACATGTATGACCGTATGTATATGTATGTGACAAATAACCTCTTGAATCTTGAGTCTTGAATCTGGCGGAGAGCTTCTTTTGAATGGAAAGATGCAAATTAGAATTTACCATTGTTAAAAATGAGGGGACCAACAGGACTGTTGAGATTATTGCCTGTGTGATGAGCGTATAATGTACACGTGGGTGTAAGAGGGAGACAGAGACACAGGCCTCGCGTCATCAGGTGACCAGAGGAGTTATTGTTATCACAGCTCTTGTCTGTCTTGACTTGTGTTACTTGAAGATTCACATTCTGTAAAGTATCAGATGAAACACAAACTACAAAGAATTTGTTCGGTTACTGTAATAAAATCTTTTGAACATTCTTTTCTGTCACATTTTCATTATTAAAGGGACATGTTACTGCTGGTATCGTCATTACTCAATATATAAGGTGACAATTTTTTCTATTTTAACCGTATTTTCAGTTTCGGCAACCAAAAGCTGATGCCTGTGTGTGTGTGTGTGTGGGGCGGGGAGGGGGGTCTAGGAGGTAAAAGAGATTGGGATTAGATGTGTGCGAGTCCACCTGTTATGCTACTTAAGCACTTAAGTTTCTCAACTCTGCAGCGTAGCGCAGCTTAATGAAGATAAATCTGTCTTCTGAGCATGCTGCCACTCGATTAGTGCCAGGCCAAAAGGAACACGGTGCAGCAGTGACTTAGTGGCTCAAGCCCCGGGCTCTGCATCCTTCCCATCGGGTCCAGCCGATCATCCAAACCTCCACCCGCCTCCGCCGTCCTCCTCAATCTGGCTCGACCGGAAAGGCCGGCCAATAACTAAATCACTTCAGGGAGATGAGATTAAAAGTGATAAAAAAAAAGCCACCACCACAAACATTGCATATCGCACGTGTTTGCACCTTATTTGGCCGCTCACAAGCAACCGCCGCAGCCTCCACGGCCTCTTATGGAGCTGTGGGGACTCCTTATCTTGTGACGTGAAGACCAGAAGGCTTTTTCCCAGACGAGCATTCCTCCAGGGACCGGAGCGTCTTACAAAGGAATGCCTTCAAGGCGATCATGTGTTATCAAATTAGTTAGCCCAGTCCACAAATAAAACTGTGGCTGACAGAAGCAGTAATTAATTAAGAGATTTGGGATTAGCAGAGTGGGCAGATGCAATCAGCCCCGCAGAGCTCTCGCAAAGAAGTGCAGGGCTTATTCTCCACGGCGCCGCCTGGCCACGCTCCTCCTGCCAGGTATCATATTATCCTTTTACATATTTCCATGTTGATTATAATCCTGGAGAAGCTGGCTAGAGGCGGGTGGGGGTTGTGGGGTGTAGTTCTGGGAGAAGGAACATCTCACCTTGAGCACCGTGATGTTCCAGGCGTAGCTCTCCATGGCCTTCTGCAGCTTGCGGCCCTTCAGGCCCTCTTTGGCTCCGATGCGGTGCAGGTCCTCGTGGAAGTCCAGGCCTGACAACACACACACAGACACACACACACACACACACACACACACAGACACACACACACACACACACACACACACACACACACACACACACACACACACATACATACACAGAGTGACGTGACTTGAAGCATCATAATTGTGGTGAACTGATAAAAGGGAAGATCCTCAATCTATCCATCCCTCTTTTCATCCATCCCACCATCCCTCCATCCCCCCATTTATCCATCCATCCCTCCATAGATCCCTCCATCCAACCCTCCATCCATCCATAGACCATGCACCACACATTCAAACAGTGTTTTCCCATCTCCAACCCTCCTGACCAAGATGTGTTTGGACCAAGAGGAAACCCAAAAAACACAGAGGAAACTCAAAAACACACAAGGTTGAGAACATACAAACACCTGAGACAGGATATGAACCCTGTGAGGCTGCAGCTGCACCCACTGAGCCAGTGTACCGTCAGACCACTAAAAAGGATGATTATTTAAGTGTTTTCACTTGCACTTTTCACCTAAATATTAAAGTATTTCTGATTCTGATTCTGATTCTGATTAAATACAGACAACGTCTGGGTTGCGAAGGCAACCATGGTGCCCAGAGAAGAGACCGGATCCATTACTCATGGGACTGATCGACAGATCATGAAATCCAATTGAAGACCCTACATTCACGCCAAATGGCAGAGGAAGTGACGACACTGTGCTCCCGTCCTGCCCCCAGCGTGGGGGTATATAACCGCAGCTCACCTTCCTCCCTTCCTCTTTTCACTGCTGAGCACCTCGGAGGGGCACCGTAACGCAGCAGTGGTGTAGTGCAGGCTATACGCAGGTACCTACTTCTTTTTCAGTCCGCATTGTCTATACCCAATTCTAAATCAACTCTGATGCGTTTCATTCAGTAATGTCCTGCAATAGCCAAACCACGAGAGAAAATCCGCGCACATGTTCCCTTAAAAACACCCACTAAAGAAATTATCTTCACATAAACAGTGGCAAATTAGGTAGTTGTCTTACCCTATAGTCTGTGAGACGGTAATGATTGATTGCTCTTCTGTGGCTAATTCATTATTCCACAATGATCCTTTCTCCCTGAAGTCAAGCAGCAGTAGTTAACCGACAGTTTTCAAATACTACTGGCCCATTTTTGGATGAACTGAATATGCAAAAGTAGTCTTACATGTCACTGTTTAAGACACAGGGCGTTTATCCTTTGCTGGACTTGCTGCTTCAAATTTATTTTTGAAAAGAAAAAAGGGAAACCCAGGCACCACTACAACACTGCTTCTCAGGGAGCCATGGTTGCCTTTGCAACCTAGACGTTCCCTATCACAGGGACTGCGATCGATTACTCATGGGACAGTATACTATCATTTGACAGTAAAGTGATCACCTGAGGGAGGTCTACATAATAACATACCCCCAACTCGGGTGTCTATCCCAGAAATTCCAGTGGACGTGTGAGGAAAATGCTTGTGGGGTTAGCACCTGCAAACTAAAATCTGCGCACCAAACATGACATGTGCACCGCAGACCCAGTAACGTCCAAAATGTACAGTAAAACCGCTTAAATGTATGAGGGGAGTTCCAAGAAGCTGTCCAACATACTGTATATCTTCCAGGGACGCCCCCCCGAAGAGGGCCCATGAGGAGGACACTCCCCTGGTGGAGTGTGCGTGCAGGCCCTTAGGGGTCTCCAATGACAGGCTCCTGAAAGCAAGGCCTATGGCCTCCATCAGCCAATTAGCCAATCGATCATTGGTTAGGGATAAACTGTTAAGCCTCTCTTTCTCCGCCGACTCGAAAGGCGGTGGAGAGATAGCCGTTAACTCAATAACCTAACTCCGAAATGGGGTGGTAATGACCTTTGGAGTGAAGGTTGTGTGGGGACACGAGATACAAGATGGGTGGACTGACTCATGGGAGTGCCTGCAGCTTGCCTACTCGTTTCGCAGAGGCGAGCGCCTGGAACAAAGATGTCTTTAAAGAAACAGTCTTGATGTCTGCGGTGTGCAGGGGCTCAAATGTAGGCCCTGACAGGGCCTGTAAGATTACCAATAAATCCCAAGTAGGGATCAAAGACGTTCGTGCTGGGTACAGGCGCCTCAGACCCGCATAAAAACACGAAGCCAGTGGGTGACTGGTGTAAGGCCGTACAAGTCAAGTGTAGAGGCCAAGTGTAGAGGCTGCGTTCCCCTCCGCGAATAGCTCCTGGAGGAACTCCATTATTGGTCCTATAGGGCAGTCGGATGTAGAAAGTGGAAAAGAAGTTGGAAAAAATACGCCAGCTCAGCGTGATCTGGGAGTGTATAGTGTGTGTGCTGTATAGTGGTGACCACCGCATCTGACAGGCCTGATGCTTGGAGCCTTCTTCTTCCTTCTCTGGTACCAGGCCCTGAGGCGCCACAGGTCCAGCCGTGGGTGACATATCATTCCTTGCGCTCGATGAGTAGGTCTGATCGGAGGGGAAGCTCCCACGAGGGACCCACACTCATGTCGCACAGATCAGAGAACCACCGGTTGCTGGGCCAATAGGGAACCACCAGCCGCAGTGACAGGTTGTCCTCCCGCACACTGTTCAACAAAAGCTCGATGAGTGTCACAGGGGGAAAAGAACCATAATGGGACTGTGTCGTCTGATCCGTCGTCAGATCTCTGCCACCACTGCTGCCTGGTTCCCCCTGCATAAAGCAGTAAGTGGTTCGCCATGTTGTACATGTGGACCCCGCCATGGCGATTGATGTTTGCTATTGTCGACGTGTTGTCTGACCACACCAGAACATGTCGGCCCTTGAGGGCTGGAAGGAAGTGTTGAAGAGCACTAACACTGCGTGCAGCTCTAACACACTTATGTGATGCTTCTGTCAGTGCTGTCGGTGGTTTCAATGTTGTGGCTCATCGGTGTATGTGGGCAAATGGTTTGTATGTGCTGTTCCACTGTAAACGTGTGGTTTTCAGCCGTAAACACAGGGAAAAATAAATGCTTTGAAGGGGACAAGACAGCCCCCCCCCCCCCCATTATTTCGAAGGTTCAAGGCCCTGATTCAGTCTGTCCCAGGGGGCGGAACACATTCCGATTCCAGCTCCAGGGGTTCTGCTGCATCAGGGAATGAGGAGGCGGAGGGGCACTCCTCCACTTCTGCTTCCAGGTCTCCGCCGCATGCCTGCCGCTGCACGGTTGGTTGGGGACTGTGCGGGGGATTCACGACTGGAGGGCCTCTTGGCTTTTCTTCTCCACCTCAAACTTGACTGCCGCGAGGCTGCCATCCAGGTGGTGGTAGGCCTCCAAACCTCTCACTGGTGCCCGCACTGCTGAGAGGCCGATGAGCTCGGCCTCCATTAGCCAGGGCCGGGGACAAATGGCTGGAACTCGTCTTGAAGTTCGGAAGCTCTCCCCGTTGTCGGACCCGTCCGAGTCCAACGATTCCGTCCGGGCCCCCAAAGATAATCGCTGTTAGGGTTCCTCGGAGATATGCGCCGCGAAGGAAACCACTGGGGGGTATGGGGGCCGGGCTAGCTCTAGGAGGGGTGACGGCGCAAACAGGCCCAACTCCTGTGCCATCACTAGCCGGGGGAACGAGCTCGTCCTGTGACATACAGTAGCCCCTTCATCGGCTCTTTCCCCCTCGTGCCAGAGGAAGCTGGGCACAGGCTGAGCACTTTGCAAAGCCCTGCACAAGACCCACCTCGGCGTGCTGCCTTCCCAGGCATGTTGCGCAGTAGTGGTGGTGGTCTCCTTTCTCCCTGCAGCGTCCGCAGTGTGGGTACACCCTCCCGGATGCCATGTTTTTACTTTTTTCTTTAAAACGAATGACAAGAAAAGGTAGTGAGAAAAAAAGACTCCACTGCCTCTCCAAACGGTACCCGAGCCGGTGACTCACACCGACTCGTACGAGTTAGGAACCCGAAAGGTGAACACTTAGAAACACTTGAAATTCTAACTTCTTACGTGGAGTAAGACATGAGGAAGAGAGGAAGGCGAGGTGCAGATTTATGCCCCGGGACGGCATTCCTCTGCCATTTGGCATGAACGCAGTCTTCAATTGGATTATGATCTGTTGATCAGTCCCATGGGTAAGAGATCGCAGTCCCTGTGACAGGGAACCGGCCTGGTGATAAACGTTACGTGCTGAATTTCCTTTTCATTTCACTTTTTTCTGTTTCCTTTCCCGTAGCAGTTTGAGCTTCAGCCAGACTTTGAAGCGCCGCCAAATTCATGCAAATGTCATTCTGTGAACTTAAGGTCATCGTATTCACTACCAGAATATATTTCCCGATGAGGCGACTCGTGCACATTTAACACCGTTTCTCCCCCACTTGTTGCCCCAATTGAGCCAGACAGAACTTAAACCCCTTCAAAGGGCAGATGAGCAGATGTTTCCTGTGTGCCTGCGGTTTCAGTTAGTGACTCCTTGGTGCAAGTGCAAGTTAGTGCGAGATTCGCGAAAAGACTCGTTCACAACAAACAAATCTTTTGAATGATTCAGGCGTTTGGAGTCACGCTCCTTCAAAAGAGTCGCTTGTTCGTTTCATTTTGTTTGTGGCTTGGTAACTGCAGCCAGACAGACAGGCATTCATCTCGATTAGCGAACAAAACAAACTTTGAGTCACTTACAGCATGTGCCTCCAGCAGCCCAGCAACGAGTGACAGAGAGAGCGCGTGCGTGAATCTTCGACTCGCAAACTGAAAACAATGACCGAAGATTTAATTAATGTTTAAAAAACGTGAAGGCATTTGGCAAAATTTGTATCGGACGTGACTGATTTACACCCTGCATTCCACCGAAAGAAATAATTGGGACCGAATTAAATGATTCCTGTAAGAATTACACTCACAACTCCCGAACCAGGAGCCAAATTGACTCTTCTGACTCCCGTTTGTTGTTCAGGAAGTCGTCCCTCGCGCGACTGAATCAAACGGCCCAAAAATGAAGAGTCGCAAAAACCGAACGACTGTTTTTACCGAGGGACTCGTCAATAACCGACTCCCAAAACAGAGCCGAACCATTCATCGCGTTTCAACGTTCCAGTTTTTTGGACGGGCTCCTCTGATCGGGCTGCTCCCTGAGGTCACACCACCCGTGAACGCGATGGGTCCGATCAGGAACCTCCCAGCACCAGGCCTCCGGACCGGAGCGTCAGCTGGACGAGCCAAGCCTCACTGCCTCACAGCCCAGGGGCATCAGTTCTCTGTTCTTTCATTGTTGTTGAATGAAGCGTCACTTGGAACCCTTCCAAGTTTGTAAGTTTTGGACTTGTTGTCGGTATGTTGATTTACTTTGAACACTCTTTGTGGGTGTGTGCTGGGCTGTTTTAGTCTCGCCGCTTCCTGGTTTAAAAAATAAGAGGGTTTTTTTTAATTTTTATTAATATTCCTTTCCTACTTCCAGCAGACTGGAACACTGGAAGACGGACAGACAGGCGGCGAGACAATGGGTAGAGAGACAGGAATGCACAGCAGATTAAAGTGATTGGAGGCATCTTGTCCCGTACGACATCTTCAAGCATTAAAATGTTTAATTGTTTAATTTTCCGGTTATCAGTTATTTAAATGTTTATTTTTACGTGCAATGCTCATGTATTTTTCATTTTTGTCTACATTCTTTCTATATATATATTTATCTTTGTGTTGTGTCAATGTTTAAATTGTACTATCATTTTAGTTTATCTTCACTTGGCTGTATATATATATATATATATATATATATATATATATATACACACACTGTATATATACTGTATATATATATACATTAATATTATATTTTCTATTTTCATTTAAGGTTATACTCTCATTTTTAGCTTTTCCCATTTGCAATGTAAATGTCTTTCCCATGTTGATTAAACTCTGTGAATTGAATTGGACAGAGAGCGAAGCAAAGATAACAGAGAAAAAAGGACAACATTGAGGAGTAAGGAATAAACACTACCTACCCTCTGCACACACACACACACACACACACACACACACACACACACACACACACACACACACACACACACACACACACACACACACACACACACACACACACACACACACACACTCATATCTTACAAATAATTTGAGTTTATCCCTGCAGTGTAATAAGTTATGCTGCAGACAGCGTTAGGAACACAATAAAACTGGAAAATAATCAGGTGTGTGTGTCTGTGTGAGTGTGTGTCTGTGTGAGTGTGTGAGTGTGTGTGGTCAGGGTGACTTGTTCATTGCAGCTGATCAGGCGCAGTGTAATTACTGCACACGGCAGACAACAGGACCTTCCACCCCCTCGCTGCTTCCCAGAGAGAGAGAGAGAGAGGGACAGGGAGAGAGAGAGAGAGAGAGCGAGAGAGAGAGAGGGACAGAGAGAGAGAGAGAGAGAGCGAGAGTGAGAGAGGCATGAAGAGAGAGAGAGAGAGAGAGAGAGAGAGAGAGAGAGAGAGAGAGAGGGACAGGGAGAGAGAGAGAGAGAGCGAGAGAGAGCGAGAGAGAGAGAGTGAGAGAGGCATGAAGAGAGAGAGAGAGAGAGAGAGAGAGAGAGAGAGAGAGAGGGACAGGGAGAGAGAGAGAGAGAGCGAGAGAAAGAGAGAGAGAGGGACAGAGAGGGAGCGAGAGAGAGCGAGAGAGAGAGTGAGAGAGGCATGAAGAGAGAGAGAGAGAGAGAGAGGGACAGGGAGCGAGAGAGAGAAAGATGGACAGAGAGACAGAGACAGGGAGAGAGCGAGAGAGCGTGAGGGAGAGAGAGAGAGAGAGAGGGACAGCGAGAGAGACAGACAGCGAGAGAGAGAGAGACAGAGAGAGTGAGGGATCTCTTTGCTGCATTTCCATGGTAATAGAATTCACTCGGAATGACTGCTAACATAAATATTAATGACATCCATGTTGTCTGAGTCTGTCTATCTGTAATGACACACATGACATGACACACACACACACACACACACACACACACACACACACACACACACACACACACACACACACACACACACACACACACACACACACACACACACACACACACACACACAGTGTGTCCCAGCTGCCCATCTGATCTCCCATTAGTGGTGTGTGAGTGTCCCCTGGGGCACGCTCCAGTGTGGGTGTGTGTCCATCACCTCTCCATCCTCATAAACACGTCGGCGCTGCAACCCAAATTAAAATGATAGGGTGCAGTAATGACTGGGTGTAATGGGGGGCTCTCTCTGCGGGGAGGGGGAGGCGGTGGTTTAAAGTGGTAACCCGGAAGATGATTTTGGTTCAAAAATCTCATCTTTGACGGCTATTTAACCGTCACTTTATAAGAAACAGCCATTCAATGGATTTGCATTCGGTAGGTGCCCCTCTATGTGCTGTTTCCACTGTTGGTGGCGGGGTCCGCCACGTGCAAGACAGAACGATGGGGTACATGCAAGGCAGGCACTGTGAATTTGATAAAGCAGCGCAGCTGGTTGTGGCCAGTAAACAGTGGATAAGGATGAGGATTCACCAAAAAGAACAAAAAACATCCCTATCACCTCGAGTGACCAAGAAAATAAAATCCCCCAACAAAGCAAAGAAGAAGAAGACTTGATGATTTTTTTTTTTTTTCCGGCTGTGATGCTTTTTTTTTTTTTTTTTTTTTATGCTAATCGCCTGTAGAGAGACGCACCAATCCGCACCATGACAGTCCTTGTGTGTGCTCTTTGTGGAATAAACAGATTTTGAGGAGGTGGAAAAACATCTGGGCGAGTGTGACGTTGTGTGTATTTGTATTCGCAGCGTTGACGATGGTGTTTGTGTGTATTTCAAAAAACGTTCTTAACACCCCTCAGGCTTTCCCCAGCGTGGCAGAATAGAATCCGTCACCTTCGACTCTTTGATTATTGTTATTGATTAATGTCACCCGTCCTGACACGCACGCACACACACAGACACAGACACAGACACAGACACACACACACACACACACACACACACGCACACACACTAATAGCCACCTTTCCCACTTCTCGCTCACACACCCATTGAAAAAGAAAATTACACCTTCAGCTTCCACATCGATCACTTCCAGGAGCTTCACCTGCAATTCCATGTAAATTCACTTTGCATTCCCCTTCCCCGTTGCTGCGCTCAAGTGTACACAGGGTGGAATCTTCTTCCCTTCATCCGCCAATAAATCATCTTTGATGGTCACTGGCTTCATGTTCTTCAGTAACTTTGGGAGGAAACGCCACTTTTCCGGGCGGAAGGACGTAATGTCTGTGTTTTTAATCAGTGACGTTGTGTCAGCTTCTTCCCGCTGCATTTCAGACATGTTTTGGACCCACGCACGCGCGCATATACGCACACGCACGCACACACACACACACACACACACACACGTTATGTTCATATGTGTGTGTTGAAGCCAGGTCGACTAGAAAACAGCTGCGTCCTTTCATTTTTTTAAAGTAGTGTATTTAGAAAGGTCATGCTCGTATGCAGAAAATGAGCTTGAATTTATTTAAGTATATATAATAGCAATACTAATAGCAATACTCTCACTCAAGTTGGAAAATATAAATTAATTACTTTTTAATTTTTTTTATAGA
Organism: Zeus faber; assembly: GCF_960531495.2. NCBI lineage: Eukaryota > Metazoa > Chordata > Actinopteri > Zeiformes > Zeidae > Zeus > Zeus faber. Next base: position 26,276,115 of record NC_137205.1, on the reverse strand, counting down.
TTTAAGGCTTTTTATGTTCTATCTTTGTTTTTATGGCCATTCTTGCTCATAATGCATATTATATTATATTTTATAATATAATTATATATTACATTGTATTATTATGTATTATATCATATTATATTAAAATATATTATTATATATTATAATATTATATTATATCAAATTTTATTATAACATATTATTTTATATTATATAATATCATATTATATTATATTATATTATTATATATTCTATAATTTTTTTCCATTTCCTGCCTCTTTGTGTCTGTTTTATTTTTTAAATGAAGCTCTACTTACTTTTGAGTGAAATGTATTCAGAAGCAACAAAAAAGTAATGAACTGTAATGAATCAGTGCATCTTAACTGTAAACTACAGTTCTTGAGGAAGCATTTCGTGAACACATCAAACACCTTCCCGACCTTCAACCACAACCTGGGTTTGAAATGATGGAAAAGCTTCAAATTGTGAAAATGTTTGTACATTTCATCTTCATGGTGCTGGAATGTGCCTTTTAAAGACCTTGAGAGGACATATTTTTTTTAAAGGAACTTGTGGAACATAAACATAAAAATAACACAGGAACAGTCTGAACTCCTAAACTCTCGGAAAACTCTGCAGCATTTTTTTAGATATAATAAAATAATATGACAGTTCATCAACCATCAGTAGCTTCCTAAAACCACATCGGTTTATTAAACCGAGTGGGAATATTACAATTTTTTAACATTAAATAAATAAGCATGAATGTGAATTGGTCTCGATGTCTTCAATTTTAACGCCGCTTATAAAATATAATTACATCAAAGAAAATATTTTTAAAAAGTTTTTTTTTCATTAGAAATTGTATTTTTACATTTTTTTTTTTTCTCCATAAAATTAACTTTTTGACGACCGGAAATCACGGAAGAAGACAAGATTTTTTCTCTTACATTTACCCACTGCTTCCAAAAATAAAGGAAAAAAAACGATGACGATGGTGTCTCTGTTTCTCTTGTCCACTTCTGAACCCTGCTGACATTTGAATATGGAAATAATACCAATAATTACAATACATTTTAATATAATTATTTATATTAATAATGATGACTTCGTCATCCGCCATCCGCCTGGTTTCTTGTGATGATATTATCCTTTCATTCTGGAGCAGAGTCACGACCAATCAGCACCAGCACCTTGGAAAACACATTTTTGACCAAACGGCCTTTTGTGTTATTCCTCCTCTGCCTCTCACGTCACGGCCGTCAAGGATTTTCATTTCTCTCTCTCTCTCTCTCTCTCTCTCTCTCTCTCTCTCTCTCTCTCTCTCTCTCTCTCTGTCTCTCTCCCTCTCCCTCTCCCTCTCCCTCTCCCTCTCCCTCTCCCTCTCCCTCTCCCTCTCTGTGCGTCGGGCGGGGAAGGTGTCATTGTATTCCTCTGCCCACTGGATCAACAACCACTGACTCATGGATCCGACTGCAGCACACACTGACTGTGAGACAGACAGAAAGACAGACAGAGAGACAGACAGACAGACAGACAGACAGACAGACAGACAGACAGACAGACAGAGAGGCGGGTAGACAGAGAGACAGACAGGTAGGCAAACACAGGCAAGGCGGACGGACAGACACAGACAGAAGGACAGACAGAGAGACGGACAGGAGGAGAGGCCAACGGACAGCCGGACAGGACTCACCCGCCCGCTGTGCCTGCGTCAAGCTTGGCGTAGACCACGTCCGCCGACTCGATCAGGGTCCTGCAGGTCTGGATCATCTGGGCGGGGGGCGGGGGAGACCAGGTTAGGCTGCGTCCGACACGTGCACAGAGGCGCGCGAACACGCACGCAACACACACACACACACACACACACACACACACACACACACACACACACACACACACTGACAGCCCGTCCACCCCCACACCCATTATAAATGAAAATGACACCTTTAGCTTCCAAGTCAATCACAGGCCTTGGTTTCATTTCCATGCATATTTAAATTCACTCCATTCCGTTTTCCCTCCGCAAAGCAATGTCCAAGACTCTCGGGTTTGATTGCAGGTGTGAATGTGTGTGACCCTCTGATGGAATGAGCGTTCAGGAGGTCCCCCACACTCCGGACCAGCCGGGGTTCCGCCGGAGCTGCTATTCTCCTCGGAACCGATGAGAACCAAAATCAGAAGTTACTGACTTAAAAAAAAACCCCAAAAAAAACGTAATTTCCCCCGGCAATGGGAAAGGTTTCAAACGCCTAATTTTAGCGCTTAAAAAACACGGGTCAACCTGCAAATTTTGGTGTGAAAACGGTAATAGTTGCTCTTTTGAAGTGGGATTCCTGAAGATTCCCGTTTCGTTGTTTTTGGCCGCTCATGTGGCGAAAAGCAGTGATTGGCGGTGTGTGGCGGAGTGAATGGCTTTCGTCGGTGAGCCATAGGCTCAATCACCTTCGTGTTACCTCATTCGGCGATAGATGGTGACTTAACAGTAGCGGTGTCATGATTCTCCAAATCCATGATTTGGTTCCACTTTCAATTTTGAGGTCACGATTTGATTCGATTTTCGAACTTATACATACATGTATGTATTTTCTTTCATTTTCTTTCTTTCTTTGTTGACGACGATGATGTCCATTTTAACTCTTGCTGATTAATGACGACAATAAGCTTTGTTTATCACCCGTTGCCATGGTGACGTTGGTGTCTAAGCTTCAATTACCAAGCACACCACCTCCTAGTTTCTGTTTTTCAAGAAAAATGATTGCAGAGGACACAAAGTGAAATTGGCCGAAGGACTTTCTTTCCCTTGTGGCTTCCCACTATTCATCACAAAACCTTAAGTAATGATTGCGCTTGGACATGCCATTCCGCACAATTTGTGACTATAAAAAGATCTAGAGAGGACGCCGCCACACTTTTTCCGGGAGCATGTCACCTCCACCGCTCCCCTGAACATTGTGAAGTGGAGCAGGTCCTTCTGACGCGGGTCCAGGGCGGCGTGCGCAGCGATAGGCCTCATAAAAGTTAAAGCAGATGCTATTCGGGGGCTGGCCGTGACGCTCGGCGACGTCAACACATCCTGTTTGACCCCGTTTCCTGAATTCTCCAATATCCTATATTCTCGTTCCTATATCGCGTGTCTGGAGGTTTTCCATCGGCCAGAAAATGTCACATAAATCCCCTTTGGCTTCCCAATCCCGACTACCACGAGGCCAGCTGGGTTCGGGTCGGGTCGCATTCCGTGCCCTTATGTGTAATACCCGAGTGGATCCAAGAGGAGGCGCCATCACCGCTCATCACCAGAGGAAAGTATGGGAGAGACACTGACAGGCTGGAAAAACCTTCCGCTTTTCATTCCACATTTTATGGGCAATTTTAACGAAATGGATCCGTTCAAATCCAGAAAAATATCCGACCCGACTCCGACCCGCCTCTCCTCTCGAACACGCATCAGTCCTATTACAGTCAGTCCTGTAATATCGCAGAGAAAATTTAATGTACGATTCCAATCGGATCGCGGCGAATGTCCCAGTTCCAGTAGAGTTCGGGTCTGAATTTTGGGACCGGAGAAGCCCTTTACTGTAGGGAGAAACTATTGAAAAAATAAAAGTTTCTACAATTTCTAGCAGTCGACAGAAAAGATACCAACAGCTATATGAACATAAATTTACAGTTTGACTTTTATGTAGCTGTACATAAAATAGGCAATTAGCACGTTATAAATAGGTGCTAATTTAAATCTATATTTGCAGGCCAGATTTATTCAATGCAGAAATTGTACAGTCTACCAGAACTATTCCAATTTTTCATTTATTTTTTAATTATTATTAATCAAAAAATGAGTATGTCCATGCCACGACCCAGGTAAGTTCCCCACACTGCGACCAAGCGGTGGGTCTCAAAGCATAGATTTAAAAACCATTGATCCACACAACAACAACCCGCTCATCAGGTAATTAGCGGCCTCACATACGGGAAGTGGCTCTCCTGCTCGGTATTTGACAGGAAGCCGGCGGCAGTAAGCGATGAGGCCGAAAGGATCCGTCAGCACTGCCGAGCGGGCGCCTGGCCATTTGGGGTGACGAACCACGTGGGAATGCGGCAGCGGCACTCCATCGCTCCCTCATCCCAGCACTCCATCGCTCCCTCATCCCAGCACTCCATCGCTCCCTCATCCCAGCACTCCATCGCTCCCTCATCCCAGCACTCCTTCGCACCCTTCACTCGCCAGCAAGTCTATAAATCTATTCCTCTGATGTCTCTCCATCACCAGGACTATCAGCCTCCTGGTGGTCAGGGACTGCTGAGGAAGGGATATGCCCGGTTGTGCCTTTCAGGATCGCAGTGCGGCTCTGGGGAAACCGGCAGCTGTGACTGGCTCGATGAGTAGACTTTCTTCCTGCAGCAAAGTAAATTGGCTGCAGTGTCTTCACAAAGAGTTAAACTTTGGTGTCATCTTACAAGCAAATTCCTGCCCCAACTGAACCCAGACTGTCCCCCCTAAAAACCGGACCGTCCCATGTGATCCCAGACTGTCCCACCAAAACACAGACTATCCTATCGAAACCCAGACTGCCCCAGCTGAACCCCCGACTGTCCCCCCTCTAAAACTGGACCGTCCCACCTGATCCCAGACTGTCCTACCTAAACCAAGACTATCTTATCAAAATCCACACTGCCCCAACTACCCAGACTTTGGCCATACCTCACGGGGGACGAGTCACAAGTTCTGGTTTCGGCTCTTGTCATCTCCCGTCTAGACTACTGCAACGCTCTTCTGGCTGGACTACCAGCCCGTCCGTCCGGTGCCCGTCAAACAACCAAAATTCACACATTTCACTCCCCTCCTTCATTCACTTCGCTGGCTTCCTGTCTCTGCTCGGGTCGACATTTAGGACGCTGGTGCTCTCCGACAAGGCCGTCCATCGAACTGCTCCCCCATATCTCCATCACTGGTCAGGTTCCAGGCTCCGCTCCTCCGCCCTGAGAGGCCGCCTCGCTCCTCCGCCGCTTTGCGGTCTCAAGGGTCGCCGATCCCGGGCGCGACCCTTCTCTTCCCCGGCCGACCCGATGGTGGAAGAAGCTGCTCTGGTGGCAGAACGGCTGGATCGCTGCCCATCTTCCGTCGGAAACTAAAGACCCATCTCTTCAGACTACGCCCGGACCCTACTTGCACTGACATGTCTACCCTGTGAGGATCGTTTTTCCCTTCCCTGTCTAACATACCAGAACATATAGAAAAAAAGACTGAGAAACGATCCTAGTAGTGCTTGTTTCTAGAGAATGTTGAGCTGTGACTGTGACATACAGTTTGGGTTGATACTGTGGCTTTGGACAAAAGTGTGTGCTAAACGACATCCTGTAATGTAAAGACTGTCCCACCTCAGTCCAGACAGTGCCTCTTATATATGAGTATGTTTATAGTTTGTGTCGTGCATTTGTGTATGCAGGGATTTGGGTGTACCATGTCGTAGGCGTTCAGCACTTTCCGCAGGAGTTCCGGCACGGGGCCCTGGGCCCCCATGGCAGGGTAGGTCTCGCTCAGGTCCACCGTGACGCTCAGGCTTTGCTCACTGTTCATCAACCAGGTGGACACCGTCAGAATACACTGCTTCATGTTGGCGGCTGGGGTCAGGCCACACAGCTCTTTGAACGACACCATGGCATTCTGGGAAACAGAGAGATACAGGGAGCATTATGGGAAGGCGTGCATACTGTTTTTTGTTTCACTTCTCTTCACGTTTTTGTCACTTCTCTTCGACCATACATCCAAAACTTTAACAGAGAGACGGGCCACAAAATTCTGACCAAAGCAATTGACCAAAGTGGCTAGTGGTGTAAGGGAACGTAGTTGATCCGTGATCCATACGGGTCGCCCCCCGCGGTTCGGCTCGCGTGTGAACCGCGGATCAATTGTAAAATGTAACCATGATGGTGAAATACAGTTTTACTGCCGCTGTCCCTTTTCAAAGAAATGATTCCATAAACCCAGATGCAGAGTTGCAGTGAAAGGAAGGTCGACAACACAGATGGCTTCTGTGTTTTACTCCGAAGCGCAATGAGTGGTTTAGGGTACGTCGCGCTCTGTCGCTGCTATCCTTACGACATTTCGGGAAGCAAATGTCCCTGCTCTGCGTCTGCTCGTTGGCCATATTGGAGCCGCCAAGATCCACCCGTAAAAACAAATGTAATGTGTATTGAGAGATGCAGCCGTCTCTACAAAATAGACTGTAACTCGCTTAATTCGGAACCGATTTTCATGAAATTGAGTTTCACGTGAGAAATGAAACATGATACTGGTTTCTAATTGGGATTCAATTCAGTTTCGGAAACTTATCATATCTTTTTCATTCGAGACCGTGGGCAAAAGCTTTGAGCGTCTTAGAAAATAAATGGGAAGCAAAGTCATATTTGTCTCCCTTTCTTTTTTCTTCTGTCTTGCTGATCCGAAAAATGATCCAATCGGCGACTCAAAACCGCGACACCATCCCGACCGTGAGTTTTGTGATCCTCGCACCGCTTTATAGTGGCCTTGATGTATTGGAGGCATTGGAACTGAAAATGATGCTTTGGAGTGATGCCACAGAAGAATCATCCTTTCTTTCCACAGAGAACCGTTACATCGCTTCTTCAAGTACTGTGGCACTGACAGTGGGTTTTGCTGGCCCTTGAAATGGACATTTTTAAATATTGCATAGTATGTATCGGCCAAATATATCGGCACCCACCTTTATCTCGTGGAGTAAGAACATTTTGACTGGGGCCTCCTAGACTAGAGCCTGCTCCGCCTGAGTTACAGAGGTCCCATAGAGCCCGACTTTCTCCCCGGGGATTAGTTTAGTATTATCTTATCTCATCCTGCAGCTCATTGACCAGCACTCAGGGAGCCCTCTGGATCTCTCTGGATCTCTCTGGATCTGTCTATGGTTCCCGTGCCCTGACGTGCCAGCAGATGCCGTTAAATTAAAACACTGAACCTAGCTGTTTTTCAGAGAATCTCATGTGTATTTGTTCGTCTTGGCGAACGGATATGATTCTAATGGAAAACACACATTTCCGATGACCTCGAGGATCAGAAGGTGCCGTTCCGACGACCTTGAGGCGAGAGGAGGATGCCGCTCTGATGAGAGGATTCCCGACCCATTTCTCAGAGCCGGGCTGGCTGAGATATCCGTGGGTGTTTGTTTCGGTGCGAGGGATCTCGCCGTTCCCATGACATCGGTCTGCTCCGCCGACCGACCGCGGTTTTATGAACCCAGTGTCTGAGCGCTGCCGGGAGGCCCTCTTTGCTCACCCGCGGAACGCCCTTTCCCGATTCCTTTTTCTCCCTTGTTTGTTCTCGCTCGCTCTCGTCTTATCTGTCACTATCCATTCGTTCCGTGCACCGCCCCACCCTCCCTTTCTCCAATGCCTCACGCTGTGGCCTGCCTGCCCTCTGGTCAAAATAGACTAGAGTCTTCTAGCATGTTCCACCGGGCTCACGCTGCATCCATCAGCTGGCTTGGTTGAGTAAGAGAGAGAGAGAGAGAGAGAAGGAAAGGAGAGGGAGGGATGGAGGGAGAGGGCGAGGAGGACAGAACGGGGAGAGAGAGAGAGATTAATAGAGGCAGACAGGAAAAGAGCATTTGAGGAAGAGGAATAACAGAAGATGTTGGGGGAGAGGGAGAGACTGACAGATGGAGAGAGAGAGAGAGAGAGAGAGAGAGAGAGAGAGAGAGGGAGCATCCAGGAGCGACAGAGTCGACGTCCTGCCGTTTTGGAAGCAGAGCAGCAGCGCTCTGCGTCTCCCAGAGGTCAAAGCTCCGGTCGCCAGAGAGAATCCTCCTGTTCCCACCTCCGAGCCGGGAGCAGGGAGCCCGACCTTCCTGGAGGCAGGGGGGAGCCGGGGGAGGCCGGGCAGAGAAGGGGGAGGGAGGCAGGGCGGAGGAGGGGGAGGGAGGCAGGGCGGAGGAGGGGGAGCCGGGGTACACGGCGGGCATCTCTATGCAGAGTCTGCAAAATTGTGTGGGCCACTCAGTGGCAGGAGGAGAGGAGGATCCAAGATCAGCCCCGATTAGACCCCTGCTGGGTGACTCTGTGCGTGGGTGTGTGTGCGTGTGTGTGTGTGTGTGTGTGTGTGTGTGTGCGTGTGTGTGTGTGTGTGTGTGTGTTTTCGGGGATTATTGTTGTGCAATAAAAAGCCATCCTGTTTCCAGGCTTGTGTTTTTAATTAACTCCCCCGAACTCACACGCACGCACACACCCACCCACACGCACACGCACACGCACAGCTTACCACCCACCCTCCACCCAAGATACTCCTCCACCACAAACATTCCCTAAAATAAAGCTGCGTGTCTGGTTACACTGCATCCTTTGTTCCCCTCTCTATCTTTCTCTCCCTCTCTTCCCCCCTGTCTCCCTCTCTCTCCCCCTGTCTCCCTCTCTCTCTGGCCCACAGTGTTGAGTGGTGTTGCATGAAGCTGAGCTGGTATGCTGGTGTGTGTGTGTGTGTGTGTGTGTGTGTGTGCATGCTTCACCAGCTGCTCTGCATGCTTTGCAGGGTTCATGTGCAGCAGAGGGGAGATAAAATCAGTTTTCCTGCCTGGATCCTCATGTACTGAACTGTTATCTGAAAAATCTTCATCCTTCCATCCATCCATCCTTCCATCTATCCTCCCATCCATCCATCCATCCATCCATCCTTCCTTTCATCCTTCCATCCATCCTTCCATCCATTCCACCAGCTGTTCACAGACAGAGTCATGAAGATGGCAGCTGACACTCTGAACCAGTCCACATTCAGTCTAACGTGCATGTGAACCTGGAGGAACCTGGAGGAAATCTGGAGGAACCTGGAGGAGCCTGGAGATCCAGAGGAACTCCAGGCAGAGACACCCAAGACAAGATCCCAGCCCTGAACCCTTTGGCACTTTGAGGATACATTTGTTTGTTTTTTTCCTGAGCTCCCCGGGTCGAGAAAGTGTCTTTGACACGCAGGCTGACGGACAACTGTCCACTGACAACTGCTTAGGCAAGGGTCAAAAAAGGCCCGTCGCGGAGGAGTGCGGCAGCGAGGGTATTCAATACGCAGAGTTTCTCCCTTTTCTCTTCCTCTGCGTTGTAATCTTCCGCGTGAGTCACAGGCAGAGTCTCTGGGAACAGAAGGTTCTTTATCAAGACGGATGTCAGTGAGGACACCGCCGGCGCTGGCGTGCGAGTGGAACCCTGCGCGACAGCTCCGCAGACGGGAGCCCGACCCCAGCCTGGATCTACAAAGCACACTCACCTCTCTATTGTCAAGTGCATTTCAAAGTTCAATGTCTTTCTCCTCCTCGTGCTCTCGCTTCTCTCTCTCTCTCTTGTGCGTGCAGGGCACATCTCTCCATCTCAATAACGGGGATTTACATTTCAAAAACCGCCAGACATGAGACGGGGGAGCAATTGCCGGGGCAAGGCTGTTTGTGACAAAGGAGAGGCTTTGAAAGCCTCGCTGGTATCTCACATCCAAACGCACACCTGCAATTTCCCATTTCTCGTGCAGTCTCCCCCGTTTGTTATCAACAGGGGATGATTAGACGCTGCAAAGGACAGATTCAACTGCCAGGGGATCTAAGGACAATCATCATCAGGGTGACGGCATCGCCGGCGGCACGTCATCGAGGCGAAGGCGGCGCGTCTTTTGACGGCTCGTCCATTCCTTCCGGGTCCGTCTTCGTTCCGCCGCCCGGGCGGCGTTCCGAGACTTTGGACTGAAGGGAATTAAGGGAATCTCTGCTTTCGTTTTTCAACCTTTTACTTTTCACTTCATTCGCACTTGGAGTCTGTTTATCTGGCGATTATGTTTATAATTATATTTGTTTATATTTCACACATCGGCTTCTGGCTGGAATACAACGCGTTTTATCGCTGGAATAAGTAATAATCTATAAATACATTGCAGCTATCGGCAGGATGAAGGCGGCGCCGGTTGTTCTCCATGGGTCGGAAGGAGAAGGCAGGGACGGCAGCGGTGGGTTTGTCACATTAACCAGACGAGGATGCAGGGCGTTTCCACAATCTATACATGTGTATTTATTAAGCTGTTTCTGTAATAAAGGGTTTTCTGATTATTTTTTGTTAACAGTTATTTGTGGTTGGATTATAAAAATGAAAAAAAAAAAACATGCAATGGATATATTGTTGTACATTTGATAAAACATATTAATGCTTAATAATACCATATAAATAAATAGACAGATTTGTTTCCTACACAAATCTATTGCTTGACAAGTCAGTTTGTCCAGAGCCCACATGTAGTGGCTTCAAGCAGCAAGGAGACAGTCCTGCTTAGTGTTGCTGACGGGTACGGTATACTTCCTATATGTCCTATATTTCCTTCTGGAATGATAATATTTCTCTACATATGTGAGGTTTCATTTGTTGTGGGGGAAAATACATTAGTTTGTTAATTTAACTCAGTAATCCACCTTAGGACCAGACATCAGCGATTTTCTATATGTGGTTGATGCTTACCAGGCTTGGTAATTCAATATTTTAATTTAAGTCATCTTTTGAAAGGACCTCTATGGGGATCTATGTTCCAGTTTACACTTTGCGCCCGGAGAAATAGAGCCAAGGCCTCAAAAAAATGTAGATGCACCAATCTACTGTTTTTTAGTTCCGATCCGATTATGATACATTTGTGCATACGTATGTATGTTATTTAGAGCTGCAGATATTTCTCTATAGTCCCATTCAAATTTGTATGGTTTATTCTTTTTAATATTTGAAGTTGTTAATGCTAAAATTTAGTACTGGGGGGCTGCTCCGAAGCTTCGATCAGAGCGATATTTTTTTTCAAACAAAGCAAATAAAACTCTAGATGTATTTATTTTACTCCGTTTCCTGCTGCTGGTCAGTTATGAAGCAGTTCACTGGTGAAAAAATCCCAGGTATGGTCCACAAGCCGGTGGTTGGGAACCTCTAGAGGAAATTCCTTCAGTGATGGTTGGGTTTATTTCCCACTTTAATCGCTACATCTTTGGAATTACTGGACTTTGTGGTCAAAGGCGCACTCTCCCTTGTACACACAGTTAAACGCCGGCAGAGAGGGAAACACATCGGTGCGCTGGTGCGTCTCGGCCGGCGCCGACTTCTTACACCGTTACTGGGAATATTTCTCTCTAATGTGCGTATTGTTCATTACTTGTGAATAGATTGGCTAACGTAAGTCAAAACATTTATCATCAATTATTTATTTATAAAAAAATATACACAATCGAATAGCAATTTTAGTGTTAGTGTTATTTTTTACTAATATTTAGTGTTCAGCTCCAACTGCCAGTCCATATTCGTGCATTGCGCTTTACAAGTTTATAATTTGCCGAGTTTAATTCTGGAGGAGGCAGACCATTAAATAAGAAAATTAAAATGGCGGTTTCCTGGTCCAGCGCAAGCTATAGAATAGAATTTGGAATCACGTGGATCGGCGACATCCGTCCGATATAAGATCTGTGAATGACGTCAGTATCGGCACACGATACTAATACTAGATCGGATCGGTCCCATCTGTGAAAAAAACCCGAGGGGCTTAAGAGCCTCGTGGCATGACCCTTTTGCCACTCGTTCACGACGATGATGCTTCCGCTTGGTGTGACCTTTCATATTGATTTACATTCAACATCCACCATACACTACAAGACACATGTTACAGCTTGTTCAGGACTGGCTGCTGCTGTGTACTGACCCACACACCGGCAAAGATGGTAGAATAGCTGTTTGCAATTACAAACGTTTGTCATCATAAAAGCTGATGATGGTAATGCAAAGGCTTTTTTTCGTGTGTGAAAGCATTTTGCTTTGCCAATTACCTTCAATTCATTTTTACTCATCATTCAGTAGCAATCGCACACATATTTTCCATAATTTCCCTGAAATTTCCCCCTACTCCTATTCTATTCAAGCGGACATTTACAAAATAACCCAGGAACACAAACACATCCATCTTTGTACTGATGATTTTAAAGGGAAGAAAATATCACATTAAAAGAGCATGTCCATTTCTACAAACGAAAGATGCAAGACAGCAGGACAGGATCTCTCATCCCATCACAGCTTGTTTAGTTCGGTCCGATCAGAATCTCTGGTTTGTCAGTCCATTAAATCATGTGTTGGCAGAGAAAAAAGGCCGGAACAGACTTTACTCGATGAGAAGTCAGACTGGCACACCATGGTACCGCGGACTTGGAGGGTGTGGCGCATTACTTTGTGAGCTTCAAGTATCGGGAGGAACATGCACACGTGTCCTCGTCTAGTTTTGAGCCTTTCGAGCCACATAAACTTCCCACTCAATCTGGCCATCAAGCATTGTATATGTCTCAGAGCCCAGAGGACTGCAGATCTTTACCTTGACCGAGTGCTGAACATCACTGCGATGGAAATGTTCAATACGAGAGAAAATCCCCCTTTAACTAAATTTTTTTTCACACAACTAAAAAACATTGAGAAAATAAAAGAGGCTTCTGCCTGATTCCTCTGCCGGAATCCTGTATAAAAAATCCCACTGCTTATTTGACCTTATTTTGTGTAGCTCTGAGTTTTATTATGCCTCCACATGAAAGGAACACTAAAGCAAAGCACGGAAATAAATACAAATCAAAGTGAGATTGAATTTACACCGCAGTAAATAAATGTAAAGAGGGGAATCTATGGAGGATAAAAATGGGGCAAAAATAAATCTATGGAGTATAGAATGCGAACCTAATAACCTCGGCGATGCCTCTTTTAACTGATTAATGCAGAAACCTGGAATGCTATTTCCCAAAGAATACACAGTAATTCAAGCGAAACACAAAGCGTTGCTGTCAGAGATAAACAGCCCGGGGAGATAGTAATAGTGGTAAGCAGCACGGCCAATAAAGGTTGAAGCATACCGCGGGATGGATTCTATTTTGAATGGCATTGGAGGAGTCTGAACTAGACTACTGATGATACATACGTGCCTGCTGCATGTTAAAAGACTCATTCCATCGGCTTATCTTCTCGCCAGGGGACGAAGACTGAGACAAGCTTCACATCACATCCCTTCCCAGCCACAAACACAGTGGCAGGCTCACGCTAATGCTCTTTACTGCTTGTCATAAGCAAAATAAATAGTTACCCACTTCCACTGCCGCATCAAATGGAGTTTTACAACAGGTCCACTGAGTGCCTGGAAACCAGCCGCTGTCCTCTAAACACTAATCGACCCCCTGTTAATGATTACACTATTCGTAATCCATCTAATTGTACAATGTTGTCATTTTAGTGTCCCCTCTCCTTCCACAAAATATTAATAACAAACATTTAGCAAGCACAAGAGGACCCAGATGAGCCACTTTTTCCCACTATTTCCTATTCACTGAAGCTGAAAAGGCAGCAGTCTGATTATTAATAGATAAAGAATACTTTCCTCTCTATCTGCCCCAGTTACTGCGGTGAGCTTTTAGTAACTTTTTCAAACGCTCCCCTCGTTTTATAACTATCAAAAGAAGTTGAATATAATTATTACATAAGTATAAGTATTATATTATATTATATTATAATATTATATATTAAATAAGAATAATTTCGATTCAAATATGATTCCAAACTTTATTCAATGCATATCTCACCAAATCTGGTTTAACTGTCAAAGAGTATTATATTGGACAGTTTCATTACTTCACCAGGAAGAATGTAGCTATTGTAGGTTGTTTCATTTTGGCAGTATAATTAAAAAAAATGTATTTACGCTTGGTAAACCTTGAACTTTTTTATTATGGGGATAACTTGTGCATATATCAGTAAAATAATCACTAATATCTAATTTCTTACCTGCACATTCTCTCTGAGATCGGTGGCTTCCCGGAGGGGCTGAGTGGAGGCTCTAAAGAGCTCATCCACCACCTTGATGCCTGTCGTCTTGGCGGAGGTGTACTCCCTGGCCTTGCGACTCTTTCTCACGGACAGGCCCCTCTTGTGGGCCTTCCCGCCGCCCCGCCTGTTGGTAATGGCTATGTGTACAAATAGGGTGGTGTTAGGCAGGAACTCCCCAGTCAGAGACTGTAGGGGCACGTGTCTGTAGCCCGGCTGCAGACACTCGAACGGAATAGTGTACTGGCCGATGAACTCGTCGCCTATGTAGTCGTCATCCAGCACCACAAAACGCAGCACCGCCAGCTCAGGTAGGTTGATCTGAAACTCAAAGCTCTCATCGAAAATGGGGTTGTCCCCATTCTGGGATACAGTCTTGGTCCTCTGCTCTGCGCAGTCTGCAGGGATACCATGGATCTCTACGTAGATATAGGGCTCCACAACGTCACCCTTGGCAGCCGAGCCACGGGGTTTGGGCAGGTTCTGGCCGCCGATTACCTTGATGTGCAGCAGTTGGGCAGACACACCGGGTAGGGAGTCCCGTGCATTGGCACTGAAGTAGGACACCTCCTCCCTCATGATGGCCGGCCGCAGCACATAACCACAGTTCCCATTCTGCCTGAACCAGCCCAGGTTCAGGTCCATCATCAGTCCTGGAGTCTGGTAGTTCATGGCCACGATCTGGCAGCCACATTTCCAGAAGTCCTGGGGGTTCATGTTGCTGGCATCAATCCGCATTGGTGTGGGATATATCCTGGAGAGAAAGCGCTTGTTATAGCAGACAAAATCCTCTGGGAATTCATTGGCAAACCTGTTTGCGTCAACCTCGTTGAAAGAGCAGATCTCCCAGTATTTCTGGCCCCTCTTAGATATTTCAAAGTCCCTGAACTGTACTGACATACAGAGAGATACAAGGTCGGACAGCTCCCTACACAGCCTGAGTCTCTTACACAAGCCATTTAGCTGGTCCTTCTCATCAGCTGCTACTCTTCGGGACATTTCTAGACCTTCCTCCTCATCTGTCACTTCCCCCTCTGAGTCAGTGCAGCTGGGGGGAAGCCTCTTGCCCTTGATTAGGATTTTACCTTTGAGTTTCTCTGGGGAGGGCAGGTAGTGTTCATCTTTGTCAGGAGCCTCAACATACAGTTTATCGCCAAAGATCTTCTTGATGTGCTGGGCCATGACCCTCTGCTGGGGGATACAGCAATGGGTGACCAAGCAGAAGATCAGGGGATACTCAGAGCTTTCAAAAGCGTACTGGTTTATAATGTCGAGGACCTTGGAAAAAGCTAGCTGAGAGGCTACAGAGCTGCCCACATATACCACCGGTTCATTATCTGGCCCGTCCCATACAACAACCTCCAGGCTGCGGCAGCCCATCCTCAGAGCTCGGATGTAGCTGCTGATGTCGGAGGAGCCCCAGAAGTGGTCTTCAAGGAGGGAGGCATTGTGAGAAGAGTTGATGTAGTAGTGGGATAAGGGCTGGGTCATGTCCTGGCACACACGCTTATGCTGGGGGTCAAAGATGTGGCACTCGGAGGAAAGGAGGTAGTGTGTAAAACCGTCGATGGAGAGGTATCCTCGCTCTCTCCCTTCAGCAGACGGCTCAAATTTCTGGACAATATCCCTGCACATGTCCTCGGTTACTGCCTCTACTCCCTGCTCCACTTCCACAAACAGCATGAGATCTTTACTGTCCAAATACTCCTTATTACTGGAGAACTGCATCAGCAGGAAGAAGATCTCTGGCCGTGTACATAGTTCACAGTATGCCTCTACAAATGTGTCCATGTTTATGTCCTCTCCATATTGGTCCTTGGCCTTCTGGAGTTCCTTGAACTTCAGTTCTATCTGGGACTCTTTCATGCCCGGGTTGAGCCCTTTGATGATCTGGCTGGCTCTGAACAGCTCTATGTGTTCCACCTTCCCCACATCCGCCAATTCAAACACAGAACCAATCCAGGATGTTCTCAAGCTGGGCTGACTTGGCTCTAGCATGCCAACAGGGTGCCTGCCATACGAGACCAAGTACCTCAGGCCCATAACCCACGTGCTGACAACATCCGCAGTACTAGCCACAAGGTCTAATGACTCATAGTTATCCCCATATATTATAGAGAAAGCACACTCATCAGGGAACTGATCAGAGAGGCCATTGCTGCGCAGTACTGGGGTCTTCTTCCCAAGACGCACTTCCTTGATGCTCTTGATGGCCAGTTTGGCCTTCTCTGAATCTTTCTTGGAGGGCTCCCATCGCAGCCAGTGCATGTCTGGGTCCAGTAGGAAGTAGCGGTTGTACATGCGCGAATTTGAGCGCACTTTCTTCATCTCACAGCCTTCCATCATGAAGGCCATGCAGGCCGCCGTGCTGTTGATCTTGCGGTCACTGGGCATGGAACTGAAGGAAACGGTCTTCTTCCTCACCTGCCTCTGCTTGGAGACATCCTGGAGAGAGAAAGGGAAGAAGAAAAATAAGCTTGTTTAACAATAAACACAAACTCTGGAACAGGTAAGTATGTGTAATAATTACAACCGTACATTTCTGGGACTCAAATGCCCAGAGATAGACATACAGTGTGAAAGCTTTCGATTTATGGAGTTTATTTTCAGGCGTGTAGTCCAGCTTGTGCACAGGGTTCATCCTTGGTGGTTTTGGTTTTCATTCCCACTTTGCTTTAACTCTGGGTTGGCACCTATTCCATGGTCACACATGTGCACTCTGACTGATTTGAAGTCTCAGCGAGTTTATTCCAAAGACCAGAATTTGCTGAGCATGAGCAGGCAAAATGTGTAAATTTGATAAATGAAAGAATCTTAACAAGAAAAAGGTTAAAGACAAAGATGTTTTATCTCTGCTCGGACCGAGGCACTGAATCCCAAGTATGACAGCTTATATTAACAGCCGTTATCAACGACTTGGTGAGTATAATTATTTTTCCTGTCCTCACTCAGTCAGTCACTCAGCCCTGTCTTCACTCAGTCCTTGGTGGCTGGGAGACACACTGGGACTAGTCTTTATCAAGCTGGGACACAGTAGTTGATAGACCCCATGCGACACCTAGCGTGACATTTCACTTCTAACTTGACAAAACTGATCAATCTTTTAAAATAAATTCAAAACAGTACATTGTAAGTGAGACAAATAGCTCCAAATAGCCTAAATAAAATCGTACAATCTTTTCTGCAAAATCTGTTCAGTTGTAGTTTAGTAGTCATTGCAATGTAAAGGCAGCTTACATTATGTTTTTTTTTCCCCTTCAAGACAAATAGTACTATAATGAATGCCATATGAGGCTGTTTCTTTAAAAAGAGCATTTCTCTGTGTAATGATAGGGCAAAAGCTCCATTCACCATTTTGGTTTGGCTCAAATCTCCATGGTCTTATTTCTCAAACAAAGTTAAGGGCTGGGAAAACAAGAGTTTAACATTACCTTATGAATGCAAAATTAGAATATAATTTTGCAATCAGAAGAAGAATCTTTAATTGTCACACAACACACCACAATACAACACATGCATACACACACACATGCTTTGGATGGGGGCCGGTGAAATGAGGCCCCTGCATTTGACCCATCCTGGCTTGTCCTTCCCCTGGGGGGGGCAGGACCTGGTACCGAGTGTCCATCGCTGGTCAGACGATGATGTGTGCATGTTTTTGGCGGGGGTCCTTACTGATGGTAGGTGGAGGAAACCCCATGTGAGCACGGGGAGAACATGCAAACTCCACACAGAAAGGCTCCTATTTGGGAGATAGGCCGCCGGAGCACGGTGCCAACAGCGCCCCAGGCGGGAATCGAACCCAGGATCTCCTTGCTCTGAGGCAGTAATGCACTTAAAATTCAGAAATAGCTGAATAATCAAATATTTACCCTCATGTGGATTACAGCAGAGCTGTTGGGAACTCCGTTAGATAGGCTGAGGCAAATGAGCTGTCTGAATGAATTTCGTGTTCCAATTCTTAACCTCAACAGACAGCACTTCTGCAGTAGGTAGACATGTTTTATTGTATTGTTGTTCATCGCCATTATGGGTGTGACATTTAATCTGCAAATAAAATGTCACGATCGCGCCGGATGCCAGATGACAGACGCTTCTGATCTGCGCGGCGGGGCGGCGTACGTTCGGCCCACCTTTCACATTGAGCTCCTCTGTGAGATCACAGCTTTGGCCTTTACCAGAAACTGGGCCTTTGCATATAAACTGTTTCTGATGTTCTCGGGATTGATCTGAATCCACGCCCGCTGGTTGTCCATGTTTGGAAATCCCAAAAGCCGTGTCTTCCCGTCCATCAAGCAGGGGAAAATGACTGCAGTCACTATTTACTTTACTATTTACCGGCCCCCCCAAGTCAGCTGCCCTATTATTATTTTAAAGGCCAACTTGTAGACTTCAATACAATTCTATGCAGTACAAACCTTTAATACAAGTACAAATGTATAATAAATTGGAAGTGAAAGATATTTAATAAAATCGGTCAGTCCCATAACCCGATCGTGGTCCCAATCATCCGCAGGAACCCGCCCCCCCCTCCTCCACCCCCCTTCGCAGGCCTGATGGATCTCCCCCGGGCTTTGCTCCCATTTAGAGGAAACCCCCTCCGCGACCACCCATCGTCCACCTGACGGCCAGGGGCGGATGACGCCCGACACCTTGTGACGATTAACGAGCACCACTTGAGGCGAAGCTGATGACAAGACGCCGTAATCACTCTCAGAGTCTCTGCCCTTGTCATACGACCTCCATCTCCTATGCTCTGAATAGTTCGAACACCGCCCCCACCCCCACCCCACCCTGTTCACACATTCCTCCGAGACAGAGGTCGGAGCCGGCGGCAGCGATCGCCATGTTTCGCAACAAATTCGGAAAAAAGTCCCCGTTCCCCGTGCAGTCTCCACAATCAGCGGATTTGCTTCCGGTCGCGAGAGAAAGCCTCGGTGAACTTTACGGTAATCGTTACGGTAGGGTAATCGTGACGTCGCTCCAATCGCGAAGCGGCCTTGGCTGTGGCGTTGACCTCCGGGGGGGAGCTCTGCCGGAGAGTCCGACATCCAAACTCTGCGCTGGTGGGGATAGAAAAAAAACAAACAAAAAAAAAAAACGTTTTTGAAGGGTTCAGCAGTTTCTTAATCCAGATGGCACCGGCAGCCCCCGTGATGTGGGGACGCCACCCAGACCGACAGACCTGCTCATCGGGTGTTGGAATACGGCCACCAGGCTCCGGCGGAGCGCTCCATTTAGACACCGCCGCCGCAGAACGTTCTGGGGCTTGTGTTTACACCCCCTCTCCGCTCGCCGAAAAGATATTTGGTATTTGCGTGCAGTTGTGTGCCGGGGCTGGGCACCGGCGGTGGGGGGAGGGGGTCGGTCTGTTGGTTCAGCTGGAAGGGGAACATTAACCCTGTTCATCTAGGGGGGCAGAGAGACAACGTGTGGACCACCCCACACTGGGAGAGACGCACCCGCTGTCACCGAACACGCTCGCTTAATCCTGAAAAAACCCCCCCCGAGGATTAAGCCGAGGTACAGAGCTTCCGCACACGCACGCGCGCGCGCACACACACACACACACGCACACATACAAAAACACACACACACACACACACACAGAGCGATGGATCTGACTAATGATGAGGAGATCAGAAGATGGGTCGTCGGGGAAAGTGATGGTGCGGGACGTTTGTGTTCGGGAGCCGTGTCCGAAGCGTGATCCAACTTATAAGAGGTAGAGTTGTGTTCAACGACGACGGGAACTTGAGCCAGAAACCCTCTTTGCTTCTCCTTCACTTTTTTACTACTTGACTTTTTACTGGTTTCCTTGCTTCCTGTGCACCGGTCTCCCCTGTTGTGGAACACAAGTGGGTCTTGAGTAACTGGGAGCTTTTGTTATTGTTTTTTGCGAGGCGTTGATTGAGGTTAAAGAGACTCCGTGCACAGCCCTCTTTAGTATAAGATCCAGCTCGAAGTCCCCACCAACATCACCTGCACCCAGAGGTGTGACGGGCTAAAAAAAGAGTTTGTTCTTTTTCTGTTGTTCTGCTTCTGCTGTTTATAGAATCCACCAGATGGAGATCCAAATCAGTGTGTGTGTGTGTGTGTGTGTGTGTGTGTGTGTGTGTGTGTGTGTGTGTGTTTGCACGCGTGGGCCGGGGGGTTATTTGAGGAGAACCGAGACAAAAAGCAGATTGATAGTGGGTGGAGGGCAGCCGGGGACGGAGCGGCAGGAAAGGCCTCCGCTTTGACCAGATTGTTTCCAGGCCTTCTTTTTGGCGACGGAGGTGGGGTCAAAGGGTGTGCGGAGAGTGGCGTTGTCCCCCATTAGCATGCTGTTGTAATTAGCTGGTGAGGACATGGAGCTCGCTGCCCTCAGATCTCGCCTGTTAATCAAAACCAAACAGGCACCCAGACAATGGGGGCTCACATCTCCGGAGACGGCCATCGATCGTCTGGTCCACTGGAGGACCCGAATTGTGGCGTTGATTTATTTATGTGGAGGAAGGGGGGGCGGCGGGGGGCCATGTCGGGCCTGGCGGACATCGATCATGAGTCTTGTCAGTTCTCACGTTTCTGACGGGAGCGTCTCGGGCAGGTCACGGTTTTATTCACTCTTGAGACGGATTATTTGTCTTTGTGACCATGTCTATTATCATTCCTCTTCTCATCTATTAGTTGTCCCTCCCTGGACGCTCTGGCCTCACACCCTTTGTGGTGGGTGGGGTGGGGTAGGGGGGTGGTGGTTCTGGTACAGCGTACCCCCTCCCCCGATCGTGTATGTGTCGGATTGCTCGCCTGCCTGTTTCTGCCGTTGCCAGGGTGACGGAGGTTATTTCAGTATCCCCTCCTGCCCCCTGCGGCCGCCTCCGGCACCGGCGGGGTCAGACGCTCAAACGTGACGGAGCGGCTGAGCTGATCGGAGCGGGCAGGCTGACAGACAGGCCACCGACGCCCAGTAGTCACGCTAACACCCCGACACATGGAGCTCATTAATCACATTACGTCATACTAAAACAAACAAATCCATAACAAAAAACTGAGAAAATTTTTTAAAATGAATTTCTGCATCAAGGAATTAAGCTCACGGCATTTATATCTATCTTCGTCAATTTATCATGCAAAACTGTGTATTTCATCAACAGTTTGCGTTGAAAGCCTTATCATAAAAATAATACATCTGTCCGATGATGAGGAGTCACATGAGTGCATGAAAATAAAAACTGTGCCGATTTTTTTTTGGCATGCTTTTTCGGCTCTGTTGTAGGACCTTGTTCTAGAGCTTTCTGCTTCCAAAGGAATTAGGAACCCTCTCCTGCACGCAGCACAGACACGCACACACACACACACACACACACACACACACACACACACACACACACACACACACACACACACACACACACACACACACACACACACACACACACACACACACACACACACACACACACACACACACACATCATATCTATTTCTGGAGGACTAGGATGACTGACGTGTCTTTAAACTGGCTGGGGTTTAGGCGGAACGACACTCCACGTCACCCTCGCGCCGAGGCAGATTTCCTCCCCCCGACGAGATGCTCCACAGAGCGGGTCGGCGTCAGCGACGGCTCTGCGCTCCCTCAAGATGGCGACGGCGGAAGAAGATAGAGGCACCGGCGGCCAACGGTGCCAAAAAATCCATTAGGGACAGAACAGCGTTTGGGCCGCGGATAGCGAGTGCACTGTCCTCGAGGGTTCCCCTGGTCGGAGACTTCCTCCGCAGTCTTGGTAGCTCGAGACACCACCACAAAGATGCGGAACCCAATGCACAGAAAACATGGAAGAAAGCATATCTTTAGACCCCAAATATATGGATGCGCAAATAGAAATCCGCTTTCGAACCTCATCCATAAGGCGCGCTTCTATCTGCTAATTGTTATTTTCTGTTTCGAAGCCAACTCCACGACAGGAAGTTGGACAGTTCAACCAATCAGCGGGTTGAGATTTGGGAGGTGTGGCCTCTCCATGTTCGTCCCTGCGCTGTAAGGAGCTCCCTGCAGGACGCCGTGCTGTGGTGGATGTGGTGACTGGGGATGGGGGCCTGTCGTTTTATGTTGAATTATAAAACAAAGCAGGACTTGATGGTATTCTGCACTGAGAGTCATGTGTACATGTCATTTGTGCCAAGTCTGTGTGTGTGTGTGTGTGTGTGTGTGTGTGTGTGTGTGTGTGTGTATGTGTGTGTGTGTGTCCAAAGGCCAGAATACATCGACCGTGAAATGTAAACCACAATGCTGCAGACCCTAAACACACACACACACAAACACACACACACACACACATACACACACGCACACACACGCACACACACACACACACACACACACACACACACACACACACACACACGCAAACACACACACACACGCAAACACACACACACACACACGCAAACACACACACTATAATGAATAGTGTTTAACATAATACAATTACAACAAAGCAGCTCATCTGATATTATCAACATCCTCCCAATATCTGAGTCTCAGATCTCAGTAATCACAGGCAGGTGATGACAGTCAAATACAAGCAGATGAATGAAAACGTCTGTGTGAAGATAACATCATGCGTAACGTCAGATTAGCATCAGATCAATGACATTTCACACTAATGATAACACCGTCCCGCTGGAGATTATTCAACTTTGTTTGAATAGAAATAATGTTTAAGAACGACGCAACTTCCATCAGTCTAATTTGCCATAAACACAACCCAGAATACACAGACACACGCGCACACACACACACACACGCACACACACACACACACACACACACACACACACACACACTCACACACACGCACGCCATGGACCTAAAGAGCCTCCTGCCCGGGAGGCCTTCACAGCTCGGCAAGCCCCGGCCTGGTGTGAGGTTGTGGGATCCAGACGGCACTGGGCAGCCTGGAGGCATCGCCACCACTCGCCCACACGTTCGACTTGTTGGAGGGACTGACGTCTAAATTAAGAGCCGCGGGGAGATGTCACACTCTAACACTCCAGCAGAGACACTGCTGCGGAGCACCGAGCAGGGCAAGAGGACAGAAGACGAGAGAATCAAACAAGACGGGACGGAGACCGACAGAACAGAGCAGGAGAGGAAGGCGGGACAGGCCAGGAGGGGGTATAAAAATAACGGGACGGGGGAGGGCAGGACAGGACAGAGCATAGAGAGCGAGGACGAAACACGCAGGAGAGGAGGGGGAGGGGACCGAACACAACAGGACAGGAAAAGGGCAATTCCACACGGGACAGAACAGGACAGAACAACACAGGATACAACAGAACAGGGCAGGGGAGGACAGGACAATAAGGAAATGAACAGGACAGTAGAGCACAGGGGCGGGGTGAAGAGAGAGAGAGAGAGAGAGAGAGAGAGAGAGAGAGAGAGAGAGAGAGAGAGAGAGAGAGAGAGAGAGAGAGAAGCTGTCACCGTTAGTTTGGTCAATCTCTCGCTTCGTGCTCATCTGAAGACTCAGGTGGTTTCACCGCTCGCCGCGTGACACGTCGCGACGGCGCAATGAGGCGTTGCACGACGGAAGGTTTGTGATGGAAAAAACACGAGGAGAGGGAGGGAGAGAGAGAGAGAGAGAGAGCGAGAACGAGAGAGTGCACGTACAGCCGCATCCACCCGCGTGTCTGTGCCTGGAATCTCAACATCCGTCTGACGTCATCGCAGCGACACCGATAACAAGCGAAAAATCCCCCAGAGCCCTCTGAATGAGGCAAAGTGCAGCGAACAATCCGCTAATTAGCGCGGAGCGGTGGCGGGAGGAGGAGGAGGAGGAGGAGGGCGGTCGATGCCATCGAGTCGCGGAGGCAGGACGGAGCCACGGGGGAGGTGCGGAGGGTCCTGGACGCCTCTTTCACAGTGCAGTACAGAACAGGGACTCCCCCGAAAACAGCACCTGGCGCCGGCCGCGGGGTGGCAGGACCGAGGATTTCTGAAAGTCGACTTTTCGGTGACAAAAGTAGACTCCAACGCTGCGTTTCACTGAAGTCGGAAGTCGACCAATCCCGGCCTCCTCGAAAAGTGCAAAGGAACGGGCGTTTCAGTCAGAATTGGCGGGATAAGAAGTCGACATGGCAACGCGGTTAATTTTGCATGGGTAATTATTTGGAAACACGACTTGCATTGCAACCGATTAAATTTCAGCTGTCAGCGAGCAGCAGCTGTCTTGGGGTATTAAGGTCGATTTGCCTGCTCCGGTACCGACCATACAAAACTCGGGCTTCGCTCCGGGTCTCGGTGCGAAAGATCACAATTTTACCGCATTACACGCACGCGCGGAACGGCTTTAAGCAGGCTCAGCTCGGCCCCCCGCATCACCTCCCAAACACAGACCCGTCTGAATTCACTGAGTGAGTTTGCGCCGGCGGGGCTCTTCTCCTGCAGTGGCTGCGTTCCACCCTCCACGGGGCCAATTATCTCCGACAGTACCTGCCTCCCAGCTCCAGTCAGGTGCACGGGTGTGTACAGAAGCACCTGCATGCACGTGTACACTCACATTTAAACTTGAATGTGTGTGTGTGTGTTTTTCTTTGTGTTTGTGTGTGTGTGTGTGTGTGTGTGTGTGTGTGTGTGAGAGAGAGTGTGTGTTTGCGAGTATGTGTGTGTGTGTGTGAGTGAGTGTGTGTTTGCGAGTGTGTGTGTGTGTGTGTGTGTGTGTGTGTGTGTGTGTGTGTGTGTGTAATAGCAGGGCAGAGGTCGGTAAGGAAGTGAATTTTAAGATAATAGATTATATTCTAATTGTTTTTGAATTAAGTGTTATTCAACTTATCAGTAATTCAACACACAGCTCCAGGCCGCCGAACGCCGTGTGCCGAATTGGTTACTACTCCCTGCCTTGGCGTTAATCATAGTATTCCTGAATATTTTGGGCTCCCATAACTGTTTGAAGAAAAGCCTGAGTGTAGATGCGATTTGGTGAAAGCTTATCTTTAAACTATGTGTTTACCCAGCGCCCCACTCCCTGAGTTGCAGTGTTTGCCCCAGCGCAAACCACGCCAGGCCCATCCCAGAGCAACTCCAACCTGAGGCCCAGAGGGAGGGGGAGGGAGAGAGGGGGAGGTTTTGCAAGGAGGGAGACCTCACCACTGCGCCCGGGTCACAAGCGAAAGTCGTTGCTTTTCCACCGCAATTCTATCCCTTTGCGACTTGCACATTTCAAACATCCCCGTGACTGAATTGCACACGACACTGAAAAGGAAAACACATTGCGTCTTGCATCGCCATCTTTGCAGATCTCTTGGGACGCCGGCCCGACAGAACACCACAGTGTGTTTGGTTATTTATGTCACTTAACGCTGCTGGATTAACACTGAGCCTCATCCCTCTCTCTCTCTGCCACTTTCTGCTCTCTCTCTCTCTCTCTCTCTCTCTCTCTCTCTCTCTCTCTCTCTCTCTCTCTCTCTCTCTCTCTCTCTCTCTCTCTCTCTCTCTCTCTCTCTCTCTCTCTCTCTCTCTCTCTCTCTCTCTCCTCCCTGTTCCTGGCACACGCTGCAGCGATGAGGAGATGAGATTGATACGGGGAAACAATTAAAGGACGGACAGGAGCTGATCCATCACCTCCTCAACAGCCTCTGACACAGGCAGCTGTTTGTAACCTGGTCACACAGGGATGCGTGCCAGGACCAGGGGGGGAGAGGGGGGAGGAGAGGAGAAGAGGGGAGGGAGAGAGGAGAAGGGGGAGGAGAGGAGGAGGGGGGGAGGAGGACAGAGGGGGAGGATAAGGAGAGAGGAGAGGAGAAGAGGCTAGGGAAAGAGGAGAAGGGGAAGCAGAGGATGCGAGGGGTAGAGGGGAGAAGAGAAAAGGAGCGGGGGAGAAGAGGAGCGGAGAAAAGAAAAGGGGAGGGGAGAGGTGGTGGGGAGGAGAGGGGGAAAAGAGGAGAGGGAGAGAAGGAGGGGGCAGAAAGAGGAGGAGAGAGATAGGAGAGAGAGAGGAGGTTGCCCGGGTACAAACACATGGACACGCAGCCACACAATGGCACGCTCACACATGCTCAAACACGTGCAACGCGCGCGCACACAAACACACACACACACGCACACACGCACCCACGCACACACACGCACACACACACACACACACACACACACACACACACACACACACACACACACACACACACACACACACACACACACAAACACACAGGATGTGGGATCGCAGGACATCCTTCCCTGTTTCCTCTTGGTAGCCACAGCAGGAAGAGGATCCACCAGACGCACGTCCTCCCTGTGCATCCACCCATCCCTCCATCCATCCGCATCCCTCCACCCATCCACCCATTGCTCCATTCATCTATCCATCCCTCCATCCCTCCGTCCGTCATTCCATCATCCCTCCATCCCTCAATCCATCCCCATCCATCCATCTATCAGTCATCCATCCACCCGTTGCTTCATTCATCTATCCATCCCTCCATTCATCCACCCATCCCTCCTTTTAATGGAAAGATCATTGCGTTGCGTGTTGCGTATGAAAGCTGCTATCCAAATAAGGTCATTAACAGTAAATGTCACCCTGCCACCGCGCCACACACACCTCTGCGGCATTTAGCCCCCGAGAGATAAGCCTTTCATTTCACATGACAGCGTGCTGAAAGATTAGAGGCAACATAAAAGGAGATTCTGTCTGCCGAATATAAGAAAACAAAACACAGAGAAACATAGCCACACACACACACAGACAGACACACACACACACACACACACACACACACACACACACACACACACACACACACACACACACACACACACACACACAGC
Organism: Zeus faber; assembly: GCF_960531495.2. NCBI lineage: Eukaryota > Metazoa > Chordata > Actinopteri > Zeiformes > Zeidae > Zeus > Zeus faber. The sequence continues at coordinate 26,249,471 of NC_137205.1, read as the reverse complement.
TCGGAACCTTCTCAGAGCGACCGCCCTTAGTCAGGTCGTGCCTTCCTTTCCATTTCCATCCATTCTTCTACGGAAAGCTCCACGCCCAAATAGCGAGGTACGATAAGAGATAAGACAAGATAAGAGTTTATTAATCTCCGGAGGGAAATTCAGGTGTTGCAGCGGCAAAAAGGAGTCCGGTTCGAGAACTAAAGCGAGATAAGAAGTGGCACACACGTACACATCGAGCCACACAAGGTCGAGGTGGAAGCAGGGGTGGACGGGCCCGTCGCCGTCCTCTGAAACCACCTTAAACCGGGACAGAGTGCGGCGAGCGCCCTCTGCGACCGCGGTGTTCAAACTGTGTGAGGATCAAATCCGATGGAAGCAACGTCTCATGTGTGATGAGATGCAACAGAATCCGCCCATCTGCCAACCCAGGCTCCGTGGCTTCGCGGCTACGGATGAATGTGTTATGGGACGGCGCGGCGGCTCGGCCATCTTTCTGCCGCTCCGGCGTCCTCAACACCGTCTCTCACCGTGGCCGCTGGAGTAACCTTGACTGCAGGCTGCATTGCAGCTGATGGAGGGAGAGAGAGAGAGAGAGAGAGAGCGAGGGAGAGGGAGGGAGAGAGAGAGAGATGGGGGTGGTGGCGACGGGAAAGGAGCGGAGGAGGGGAGGGGAGAGAAGAGAGGAGGGGAGAGGTGAAGGAGGAGGAGATGGAAAAGACGAGAAGAGATGAGGAGGAGAGGGAGATGGAAAAGAGGAGAAGAGAGGAGGAGGTGAGGGCGATGGAATAGGGGAGAAGAGAGGAGGAGGCGAGGGAGATGGAATAAAGAGGAAGAGAGGTGGAGGAGAGGGAGATGGAAAAGAGGTAGAGGGGGTGGAGATGGAATAGGGGAGAAGAGAACAGAGAGCTGAGCCACTGCAGTGGAGGACACCTTAAACCTGCTCCACTCCTCTGCACAGCTTTCCACTGCCAGAGGTGCATGTACACACAGCACACACACGCACACACACACACACACACACACACACACACACACACACACACACACACACACACACACACACACACACACACACACACACACACACACACAAGCGTGCTCATGTGCATACACCCACCATCTCTTTTGCGTTATGATAATTTATTTCTCTCTGTCCCATTTTTAGACGTTATTGTTCATACTGAAGAGAAACACACGAGGGAACGAATGATCAATGTCTGACGTTCCCGCTATAAAAAGCCCTTATTCTTATACACCTCCTCATAGTGCGTGCACACACACACACACACACACACACACACACACACACACACACACACACACACACACACACACACACACCATGTGTAGTGCACAGACCTTCCCCTGTCCACAGTACACAGTTCTCTCTCTCTCTCCAACCGCCCACCAGGAGTGTATTTTTAAACCTCGCTTGTCTTTGGATGCGCTGTACAGAGTTTTGGAGGAGCTGGGGGCACGAAGGTTGGGGGTGGTAGGGGTTTGGCGGGCGGGGGTGGGGGGTGGTGGTGCGGCGTGCACCTGTGTGGGTGCGGGGGGGGGGGGGGGGTGGCGTGGGCGGCGGTACCACAGCCACGCTGGCCAGATGCTCGGCTCTTGTGTTTTGGCAGCGGGAGGGAAATGGCCCCCCCCCGGGGCCTCAGCAGAGATGAAATGATCCGTTCTCTCTCTCTCTCTCTCTCTCTCTCTCTCTCTCTCTCTCTCTCCAAAACACACATTCAACGCCTCGCGTCCGCGAAGCCCACTCAAGTCCATAAATAATCCCGGCGAGCTCCGGGCTCCTTCAGACCAAAACCCTCCGTCACGCCCCCAGCATCCCTCGCCTTTTGATCCGCCGTGAGACGAGGTCCGAGGTCCTCGCCGGCCGCCCCTCCAAACCGCTCCGAGGGAAGGCGTCTTGGAATAATGATAATAATTAACCGCGTGGTCGGCGGTCGCGGCCAGAGCAGTCAGTACAATCCCCTATCCGGCCGGTGTGCAATTTGTGTGGCGTAATCCCCCCCCCCCTCGCGGGCGAGCCACTAAGCGCCGACCACCTCCGCCGCCGCCTCCCCCGGCGGCTCCAAGGGAGACGGACGCCGCCCGCTTGCGGGGATCCGCTGCGTTTCTGCCGACTTTAATTACAACTTCATTAGCCTCCTCCCCCAGCCGGAGCGGCAGATAGAGGATGCGGCCGACGGGGAGCCCGGGGGGCCTCGGGGTGTTCTGTGTATTCCACTTCCTGTTTGTAAGTGCAGGAAGGAGGAGGAGGAGGAGGAGGAGGAGGAAGGGAAGATCAGCGCGTGCATCCGCCCACCGGCCCAACGGGTGACCTCACGAGTTGACGTCACATATTGACGCCCACCAAGGGAAACTCAATAACGTACAACGTTTTATATCCTATTACGTGTTAACACCGAGGAGCTACGCAATGACATCACAGCGTATATCTGTCACGGAGAGTAAAGGTATAGATAGGTACGGCAGAGGAGTGATTTTTACAACAGGGTTCCGGGGGGGAAAACGTCACATTTTTCGGGTTTTTGGGCGTCCTTTGAAGGGGTGAATCTTTTCATTTTCAGAGATGTCGTATTTTTTATGCAGTATATGCGGAGGTAATGATCTCCGTTTGAGACGGCGCCCGCCTCCCCTCGATGGTGCATCGTTCTCTTGATTCGTGTTTGATGATTTGCGTCACTACAACGTGACTTGTACATTCCATTCATGTTCGTTTAATTCAGTACGTTGCTTTGATGTTCCGTAGAATTCGGCCTCATATCAAATTATTTATGTGGACAAATGTGGGGGGGGGGGGGGGGTCCTTGGTTTATCTCCCTTGGGTGTTGGGGGCGGGTGTCCCAGAAGGCCTCCCCTTCACACACGGCGCTGTTTTGTTGCCGGAGGAAAATAGAATAACCCACATCCAAGATAAAAGACAGCGTTTTTTTTATACAGGGGAACGGGGACCGTGGACGCCCGGATCACCCCGTCGGTACTAACGCCACAGAGCGGCAGAGCAGAGGTAGAGTAGAGTGGAGGTAGAGTAGAGGTAGAATAGAGGTAGAGTAGAGTAGAGTGGAGGTGGAGTAGAGGTTCAGTAGAGTAGAGGTAGAGTAGAGTAGAGGTGGAGTATATGTATATGAATATGTATATGTATATGTATATGTATGTGACAAATAAAAAAATCTTGAATCTTGAATCTTGAGGTGGAGTAGAGTAGAGGGAGAGTGGAGTGGAGTGGAGGTAGAGTAGAGTAGAGGTACAGGAGAGGTAGAGTAGAATAGAGGTAGAGTAGAGGTAGAGTAGAGTGGAGTTGGATTAGAGGTAGAGTAGAGGTAGCGTGGAAGGAGGTAGAGGCAGTAGAGTGGAGGTGGAGTAGAGTGGAGCTGGAGTGGAAGGAGGTAGAGGCAGTAGAGTGGAGGTGGAGTAGAGGTAGAGCAGAGTGGAGGTGGAGTAGAGTGGAGGTAGAGTGGAAGGAGGTAGAGGCAGTAGAGTGGAGGTGGAGTAGAGTAGAGGTGGAGTAGAGTGGAGGGAGAGTGGAGGTAGAGTGGAAGGAGGTAGAGGCAGTAGAGTGGAGGTGGAATAGAGTGGAGGTGGAGTAGAGTTGAGGGAGAGTGGAGGTAGAGTGGAAGGAGGTAGAGGCAGTAGAGTGGAGGTGGAGTAGAGTGGAGGTGGAGTAGAGTGGAGGGAGAGTGGAGGTAGAGTGGAGGTGGAGTAGAGTGGAGGTGGAGTAGAGTTGAGGGAGAGTGGAGGTAGAGTGGAAGGAGGTAGAGGCAGTAGAGTGGAGGTGGATTCTTCACAACAAACAAACGATCTCTCTTCCTTTCGGGTTTCATCTTTCATTTTCCAGTTCCGGGGATTTGCCGTCCGTCCGCAACCGCAACGCGCTCTGAATCCCCTCGTTGTGACAATCAACAGATAATCAATAAAAAATAATATACTGTACGTGTGAGGCGTCAAAATGCCGCATCACCACGACCGACGACCTCATGCGAACCGGGCGGCGAGCACCGGGGGGAGTGCCGGGGGGGAGGCCCTGGCTCCCCGGCCCGGGACCCGCAAGCGGAGCAGGGCACAGCGGGTGGAAACAACCGGTCCCATTTTTAACGCGGAGCATCCAGCCTCCCGTTCCAGCAGGATTCCCGGGGAGACCCCCCTCCAGCAGGTGGGGGCGTAACGCGAGACGTAAGAGCCGGGCTGGTTCCGTGGCCCGGATGCAGGAGAGGTTTTTTTTCCCCCCGAGCGCCTTCTTGCGTAGAACGTCCGTACAAACGTTCATCAAACATTCATGCGTGTTACATCGCCGATCTAAAGATACGTCAGACGCAGGGAATGTGCTGCACAGGTTTTGGTCGTAACTGGCTTCTTCTCTCGGTGACATTAAGTCTACTGCATTCTGGGATATGTACACTGCGATTAAATTGCAAGTTGCTGTTATGAGCTGGTCAGCGTCGTGGTGGACCAAGGAAGATGAAATAATTTATATGTCCATTGTGCAATGTTTAAAGTGGTAAATATAAGTGCAGTTTATGACTTCATTTGTCTAGATTTACCGTTGACTGTCTATGGAGGAAAATGAGTAACAGCATTCCCAGTGGCTGCGTCGGGTACTGCAGGCGTAGCGTCACAGGACGCAGGTGTGTGAAACTGGGAAAGCATCCAGCCCTGGCACGCGTGGGCCTAGTTTCCACGTATTTCTACATCATTTATAGGTGTACGTAGCAGATGCATATTAGATTAAAAATATATATTTTTTTATTATTATATTGATATATTGATTTTATTATGTTTGTACGGCACAAACATTTCGGTGCTTCAAAACTAGAAAACGCAAAAGAAGAATGATCCCGACGCGTCAATATGGCCCCGAGCCACCTCACCACAGCAGAGGTCAGGCCAAGGTCGCCGGCTGCGCGGCGAGCTGCGGCGCGTCTTCGGGGGACAGACAGAGATGAACAGATAATCTGGAGAGGGGGAATGGAGAGGAAAGGAGGAGCGAGGGAACTGATGGACGGAGGCGTGAGATGAATGAGGGAACGTTTCAAAAGGCAAAATGTCCCACCGTGTTGGTAAAGATCCGATCAGAACTGGCTTTTTCCTGATAACTGACATGAAGGGGAAAGATAATGAAAGAAAATCTAGCAAATAATTGAAAATGATTAGATAAATCTTTTCCTTTTTTCATGTTTTGATATATCTTTATATTTTCAAATTAATGGTCTGATCTAGAATTGTCGATACAACGATGAAACATTGTTTTTTCATTTAACTTCTTATTATATTAAATTAATCTTGGATGTCACGACATCAGTCCACATTTTGATTTTTTTACGACTATAAGATCATCAATAGTATAAAATAGAACATATTATAAAATTATAAAATATATTATAACAATTACATTATTCGAAACAATAAATATATAAACAATACGATTTAAATAATTGATGCGCTTCCTTTATATTTGGTAATATGTCCAATTGAAAAAAAATACAATAATATTATACATGTGCAGTCCTTCCATATATTCAAATGTATTTTGAAGTATATTCAATTAGATTTTTCAGTATATATCAGTGCGTGTTTGTTCTGTGAGGAGCACCCAGGGAGATACAGCAGACAACACATCACGCTGCCCAGCCTTCTCTAACCATGGTGACAGTAACGCAAACCTGATGAAATCCACCGAGAGAAGAGCGTGTGAGTGTGTGCGTGTGTGTGTGCCTGTGCGTGTGCGTGTGTGTGTGTGTTTGTATGTGCGTGCACTTTTGTATGCTCTTTAGGGGATCTATCTAAAAAAAAAAACAGAGCACACAGAAAAATAAATGCAGAAATGAAGCTGCAATATTAGATTACATTCAACTCATTGTCATTGCACAGAGCACAAGTACCGAGGCAACGACATGCGTTTCTCTGCATCTTACCATCCTAGTAACTGACGTATCTATAGGAACAGAGGGCTGCCATGTAGCATCGTCCGGGGAGCAGTTAGGGGGTGGAGTGTCTTGCTCAAGGACACTTCAGCGTGCTACCAGGTGGAACAGGAGATCGAACCGGCAATCTTCTGATTACCAGACGACCCGCTCTGCCTCCTGATCCGCTACCTTACGTATTCCCCTCACACGTCTTTGTTAGTTACCTTTCAAAATCACTTACGGGTGCTTTAAAAAAAAACCAAGATAATAAGATTAAATTTAAAAAGCGTGGCGGGGCGTTGAGCATGGAGGGTTTGGAGCGTGCCGAGTTCTGAGGGCTTTTAAAAATGATTTAAACCAACCCAAAATACATTTTATTATTATTTTTTATTTGTTTATTTATTTATTTGTATTATGTATTATTATTATAATTATTATAATAATTATTATTATTATTATTTTATTATAAAATGCATTATCATACATTTTAATGAAGTCCCTTCATCCACCTTCTTTTCCTTCATATCATCCTTCACCCTCCATCCTTTGCAGTTTTAAAACAAAAAAAGGGCCTCACAGATCATCCATCTTTGGGTTCAGCCACTTTTCTGAAGGGTTTTCTTCCCCCTCGTCGTGGTTTCCACAAGGAACTTGAACAGGCTGATCTGGTTTTGTCGATTATTTTGTAGGATTCTGCGCACTGCTCTACAGCCTTCTTCTGGAGTCCAGAGGCGAGACGTCTCCTGGGGAAGGCTGTAGAAGCTGAAACTCAGCGTTTCCGTTATCCGGCAATTGCCGGTTTTTGACCGGGGAAATCTGTTGAAGTCCCACATATTTAAATCTCTCAGGTCATAATATCCGGTGAAAATAATTCCCTCCGAGCACAATTTTAATTGGTGCTGTGGCTGGATCATTTTGATAAAAAAAAAATGCCGATCGGCGACGGAAAGCCGATCAGTTTGGACGATCTAAAGCTGACCCTTCACCGATCGCGTTTGTCGATATAGAACTAAGCCCCGCCCCCTCCCGCGCTTGTAAACACACCGCTCACGGAGCCGCAGCGTCCAGAACTCGGAGGCGAGGCCGAAAGACGATGCATCGGTGGGATCCACATACATCCATCGTTTTTATTTTTTTGGGGATATTTAAGTGCCGACCCAAAGCAGAGGGTAAATATCCATCGTGTAAAATATGTCGACGGGACATCCCGACAAAGACGGAAAACTCCACAAACTTTATTATTAATTTAGACCTAATTGCGAAATTTATTTTGTTTTTGATTCGATCAAAATGTTATGTTCGCTGCACTTGATTTGGAGAAGTAATATTCGTATTTTTATTTTATTTTTTTAATGGCATTAACTGACTGGACTTTTTGGAATATTCAATAAAAATCATTATACATCTACATGCCTTGATGATGTCATTCTCTAAAAAGACTGCTTATCAGTTGTTTCTAAGCTCAATAAACACAGATTATGTTATATATCCGGGACATTGAAATCTTCCAGGACACGCTGACCGGCAGCGATCTGCTCTAACGGAAACTCTGCCCAAACTCTCCACCAGATGCTTAGCCTCTCTCTCTCTCTCTCTCTCTCTCTCTCTCTCTCTCTCTCTCTAGTCTCTCTTTCTCTAAACAAGGCGGAGATCCCGAGGCCAGATCCTCTGTCGGCTGCACGGAGCCCTCACCGTGATTTACCAGTGGCGCTCTATCGCTTTAGCGTCCCAGGTGATTTACCGCCGTCATTACAGACAACAGCAAGATCCGCTACACGCCGCCCCACGGCCCGCGGCCTCGCCGAGGCAGGGGACGCCTGAAGGTCGACGAGGAAGGCTGCCTAGCTCCAGCACACGCACACACACACACACACACACACACACACACACACACACACACACACGTGTGCACGCACACGCACACGCACACAGCACGACAAACAAAGGCTCACACACGCACGCGCCTTTCGACGGCACAACACAACCGCCGGAATGTTAATCTGATCAAGCACAAGAGCAGGTGGCGGGAGGAGAGAGGATACATTTGCCCGCCGCCTAATCCCATAATATGAGGCCGCAAACAAATATGGTAAAACAGGAGTCAGTTTGGGAGGCAGAGGAGAGATTGACCTTCGAAAAACAAACGGGGAAACGCCGCGGTTCCCGTCTCCCGCCGATGCCGCTCCCCGTCCTTGAGTCGCTGAGATTCCAAGGGAAGCACTTCACGTCTGCATTGTGACTGAATTACAAATGGCTCCGCCCGCCGCTTCCCGCCCGTTTAACTGTGTTGCGTCCTTATGCGTGCGCGTGGGGGTGTCACTCAAAATGCAAATGAGCGCATTTAAAAGCCAGGTGACAATCTTCTGCTATTTTTTTTTTTTTTATCTTTTTTTTCCCCCAGCCGCGTATGAGTAATTAAAATCCACCGTCGGTGACCGATCTACACCCACCTGGTTCCTCACCCACCTGCTGGCGGCAGATAACGAGGGAATTATCGTCAACAATGAGGCGAGACGACTCCAAGACGGAAATACCTCACCACCAGGGCTGGGCCGCTTATTTCATGATCGGGGGGGGGGGGGATTGACATGATCGGCGGTCACAAATGATGTATCTAATAATGTATCGATAGGTCAGTGAGGTTATGCGTATGAATGTTTGATGTTTGACGAATGTGAAGGAAATAATGTATTAAATAATCTACCACCCTTATAAATTATACATCTATTTGACGTATATTCACCTATGAATATACAGTAAGTATGCTTAAACGCTACACGATTCCTCTAAAACAAAGCCAACAACACCCCTCCCTGCAGCAGCCACGCCGTCGGCATCAGCATCGGTCTCTCGCGCCACGTAGAACATACAAGAGTTATTATTCAAATTCATTATTCACAATTTTTTTCAAACGATCGAATTGAATTAACGCTGTAGCCTCGGGTGAGGAAGGTGCCGAGCTGCTGACAGCAGAGCCGTGAGCCGTACCGCGCCGTACTGCATCCGTCACGGTCACGCGATGCCCGTTCCGTCTCCATGCTCCGGGCCCTGAAAGGACGTTTTGTTTTTCTTTGGGATTGTTTCTCCGTGTGGGGACTTGCAAATGTGCGAAGCCGCTGCGGAGGTGTGCGTCACCTCCCCAGCTCAAAGTTTGAGCGTTAATGTGAATATGGTTGAACATTAAAAATAATAAAGCGTCCCAATCGAATGGGATTATTGAGGAATATCCGCAGCCCTCACAGGTTTTAAGGTGGATTTTGGGGAGCAGGTCCCGGGTGGCGTTTTTTTTTTTTTTTTTTTTTTTTTTTGCTGCGACCGACCCACCAATGAAAAACTCGATCATCAAAACGTCCCACCCCTCCCCCATTCCGTGTTCGTACCGTTTACACAGAAGGGCGAGGCGGAATGAAGACGCAACATTGCCGCCTTGAAGGGGCTCATGTCATAATAATATTAATAGCCTCATAATAATGAAAAAAACAACAACTAGGCTGCTACTACTACAACTATTACTAATACTAACAATGATTATATGCATAATAGCAATGCACCCAAACGGGTTTTTAGCACCGCTGGAAACGTAGTCACACCCCCTCGCCCCGGCCTCAAGCCGGAGTCGGTGAACACGCTCGTCTTCTCGGCACGGAAGCCGATGAAGTCAACCGAAAATAAAACTGACCAGACATTTTCATTTTTATTGTTTGTTAATTTGCTTGTTTGTTTATTTAACAGGGACAAGCAGAAAAGCGCTTTTTGGCCTAATCCCCTCAGGCAACGCTGATCCATCCATTTATTTAACACCGCAATACTAAAATGTTGTATTGTTTCACATTTAATAATATGGGAATGTTGAGGCTTTTTGATTTGGCTTAATCTAACCGTCGCAAGTCAGACGACGAGCCAATAACCCTTGATCGATTGATCGATGTGATTCGCCGATCGATTCTATTATTGGGTGACGGTCGATCGGCGTCAAAAATGTCGTGACCGGCCCGGCCCCGCTCGCCACGGGGAAAAACATTACAACAGTTAGTTGAAATATAATTAATTTCGGTACGGCATCGCCGGAATCATTCTGATGAAAGCGTCAGAAGGAGCGTCCTGATGCCGTCGGACAGGCTGCGCTGATTGCAACCGAAACGTTTGAGACTATAATTAGAAAGCTGCTGGGAGGACATTTTTTTTTAATGCAAGTGTTGAGCAAACAGGGCACCTGCACACTGTCGACACTTTCACATTAATTAAAAAATATTTCAGCCCGGAGGCCTTCTCAGGCCTGTGACGGAAAATGGAAAAAGACATGAACTTAATATACGAGGCGGGGTCGCAGGGGGCAGAACGGTGTCGGGTAACGATTAATACAGGGGTTCTCAACCTTTTAACACGGTTTCTGGGTCCCATAATTCTCAGCGGCAATTACATCATAATCACTTTTATTATTATTATTTTGGAGCCAGCTACACTGACTTTATGCATTACAATATTATAAAGATTTTTCATATTTTGAACAAATTGAGGCTAAATAAGCGTCTTTCTTACTGTACTATCAAAACCTACTGGTCGGTGTGGATATTCCACGTCGGTGTGAGGGAACGGTTTCTTGTGAATGTCAGCGTGGTGTGGTGCTTTCATTGTCTTAGAGCATGGAGTGTGCTACAGATGTATTTCACAGAAACGAGGATACATTTCAAAAAACTTTTTTTTTTTTTTTCACCAGACCAAAAAATGAAAGAAATTCTTATGTGATAGAAACGCACAAAAAGGGACGAAATGAAGATATATTTCAAAGCAACTGAAATCCTTTATCTCATTCGAAAATATATCGATCAAATATAAATTCGCCAGTCTGCCCCATGACCCAGCAGTTTGGCGCGTTCTGCAGAGCTGGAGAACCGTCACACCGCGTCGGGTCCAACCCACTGGACGGGGGGCATCCCTGCTCATCTTATTACAGCCACCAACAGCCTCCATGCAGAGATCGCTGAGGGGGGGGGGGGGGGGGCAATCAGAGGTGTGGGATCACCGGCGCGGACCCAAGAACACGCAGGGATTGAGAGACGACGCGCACGTACAACGGAGGCCGAGATGGACAGAGCTAAAGGGCCGGAGAGAGAGACTGATCCGCATCGTCTGCTGAGCTCTGCTACGGCATCCGCAGTGCACAAGGGGGGAGGGGAAAAAAAAAAAGAAAAGAACCTAGTTACTGCCAAAACAGTCTGCAGAACTATGAGCCTGATTCCTTTTTAACAAGAGCAAAGCCGCAGTTATCAAATCAAACCGGCGCATAAAACCGCCGAAACACACCGGGTTTGATATTCTAATTTAGACGGGAGCTGTAAAGGGATTCCCGCCTGGCATAAGTTGGGAGTCGGCAGCTGTCGCAGTCAGAAGCAGCCGGTCTTTCCGTTTTGAATTTGGGTTAACGCTCTCGTGGAAACAAGGCTGCCGCTGCAGGCCTGGTCCGGGCGATCGAGAGTAAAGTTGATCGAGGCGCCGTGTGGCTGGGGGGGGGTTCCAGGTAGTTCCAGTTTTCCTGGACCTAATTCTGTTTTTCAATACATGTTGTCGTCCAATGTTCATGTTTTTGTGTAAATGTTGTTTGTTTCTATGTTTATTTGTCTCACCGTGGTGATTCTCCCCCTCTTGGAGTAGTGATCAGTTGCTTATAGACCCAAACGTGATAAAAAGTTCTCCAAAGGGGGGGGTTGGTGGTGGCTCTCCATAATCAAAACTGTGCTCTTGTCATCCTACAGGTCGTCCACAGGACAGAGTTATTGCAGCAGTTCTTGATGATTTAAGAATTAATAAAGAGTTGCATTGCAGGTTGAGAACTTTAACTCCACTTGCAGACTAACTCTGATCTGGATGCAACTGGCACAAATACTATGTGTTGTATGCTCAGCATGCTGACAGCACAGGTTAAAAAAATACAAATAAAATAATAATAATAATAATAATAATAATAATAATAATAATAATAATAACAATAATAATAATAATAATAATAATAATAATAATAATAACAATAATAATAATAATAATAATAATAATGTATCGCCTGTGTGAAAGTACTATGACAATACTTTTTGTCTTCCACCGGCCATTTTCATCCAAAATAAAAACAAGCCGGGTCGTCTGTTCCGGGAGTTTCGTCTTCATTCACAGTGCCGCGAAACTTGCGCCGTGGCGTCGCCGCTCCCACGCCGCTCCCACGCCGCTCTGCCTCCTCTACCTGCCGCGTGCAGTGATCTAACCGAGGTCTGAGCCGAGGTCTGAATTTTTCGGGGGAAGGCTCGGCTCTCATCGTCCGAATTTGAGATGAGAGGACGCTTGATTTTACAAATTATTTTCGACCCTCCCCTGAATGCAGCCGCTTACTTCTGGAGGGGGAAAAAAAAGAAAATGGTGTGTTTGAACTTGCCTACAGGCGCCAGGAGGAGGGAGATTACAATCACACATTACGGTTTACAGACGCACGGCGCCACCCATCGTCACCTGTCGTGGCAGTACTTTTCATAACCGTGACGATGTCCTCAGGCACGAATCATCAAGTCATGGAACGAGGTTCAGACAGGAAGGAGACGCCTCATCATGAGCGTCGCCTTTTTACGAGTCTGCCACGCCCCAGTCGAGTCCTTTTCGGATGCCGTGATCCCCCACCAGCATCGGCTCCCGCCCCCCGCCCCGTTTCGCCGCCGGCCATCAGCGTCGGGTTTCCCGCTCGGTTTCTGCCCGCCCGCCCCCACCACCGCCACCCACCCCCAGCCCCCGGCGCTGCAGCGCTGGTCTGAAGGATGTTCGATCGCACTGTACACCGTCGTGCACAAAGCCACAATGGATCCGCCGCAGTGACTCACGCCGATTCATCGCTCCCACGCGCGCTGAGGACTCGGGCTGTCAGACGTGCGAGCGAGGTGGGCGCTCGCGTGGGCGTTCTCGGTCTCGCGCGCTCCACTTCTGCTCGTTTAAAAAAAAAAAAAAGCAGAAGAAGCGACGGACTATAAGCACCGGGAGCATGGAGCGGCGAACACCGTTGTCGTTGTTGCTGTGTCAGTGACACGGTTCTGGCCTCAGTCTGTTGGATATGTAATTCCACGTCACGCTGATATCAAGAGATATACAGAGGACAGTGGTGGGCATTAGTTTCATCTTCTCGGGGGACGGGGCCGATTTGAATCAAAACTGAAAATACAGATAAATGTGGTCCCGAATGTAACGTCATCTCAAAATAAACTGTGCGCTGTTTTGCCGGAGTTGGCAGCTTGTGCGCTCCGTTTTTCGGTCCTGTGGCTGGCGTGTTTTTTGGCAAATCTTCGGCAGCTCATGTTTGACCGACCAGCGTTTTTCATTACTACAAACTGGTTCCCAATCAAAGCAAAAAAAGGACTGCCTCACTTGCAGGGATTTCTCTGCGAACCAGGAGCCGCCCAAGCCGAACCAATTTCAGAACCAGGCTCCTCCGGCAGGTGAAAAAAAAAAGGGGGGGGGGGGGGGGGTACTGCAGAGGCCGGACGCCTCAGTGCGTTGGGTGAACTGCAGTCGTGCGCGGACGGCCTCAAAGGCGACGCTCCGCGCGTTCCCTCCTTCTCCCCGTGGACATCTCCAGAGCGCTGAGTCAGTCCCACGCGGCGGCACGCTGAAGGTCGCTCTGCGGACTTTGGAAACCACCAAAGTCCATCCGGCGGGCCGCCGCAACAGACGTGTTGGTGCTCGGAGGTCGCCCGCGTACATGTCCCCTCCCCCCCCGGTTTCTGGCCTGTAATTGCTGGCCTTGCCGCTCGCCCTCTCCAGCTGCCATCTTGTTTGTTGGTGAAGCGCTCGCAGACTACAAATTACCCGCCTCCCCAAAAAAAAGCCAGCCGGACAAAAAAAGCCACACGAGCCGTCACCTCGCAGATATCTCATCCTCTCTCTCTCTCCCCCTCTCGCTCTCTCTCTCTCTCTCTCTCTCTCTCATGCGCACGCATGCCGCCGGGGTTCTGACGAACATCAGACTTTCTCATTGCTCGGCTGCTTTTAAGTTCTCCCTTTTTAAAAGTGGAGACAAAAAACAACGGCTGCGACGGACATTCTCTTTCCCTCCCCCCGTCTCCCGCCCCCACCCCAAAAAAAAACAAAAAAAACCAAAGCTTTGCTTCTGCGGCGGGAAGCCGGCAATTATCTAAAAAAAAAAGGCCGGACTGCCGGCCTTCTCCGCGCAAATCACCCGCCCGTCTGAAGCCGTGGTCACCGCAAAAACGTTTTTACCTCCGTGCGTCTCCCTGCGTCCTGCTCACTGAGGCCGTGCCGCTCCTGCAGCATGCGGATGGATTGCGGCTCCGGCCGATCCGACGTTCCCGCGCCCCCCGTGAACCCCCTGCCGCGCCGCAGGCCGTCGCTTTCCGCGCAGCGCCGCGCCATGCCGGCTGCCAGAAATACACCGACAGGGGCCATCCATCACCCCCCCTGGGCTGACAAAACGTGTCTTAAATACCAAGCGCTTTTGATCGAACCGGAAAATTGAAGATTGCCAACACAGGCCGATGCCGCTATATCAGCCCCCGACCAACCGCTTCCCGAAACTCTCCACAACTAAGGGATGCAGCTATTGTCCAGATGCCAGAAGCACTCTAATGGCCGTACATGCATGACAGCCACAACAAACTGAGATAACACACAGCGCGAGGCAGGCAGAGACACACGGCTGCATCAATCCCAGATCCTGTCCGTCAGGGATCGATGGCGGTAAGTGTGCGGCTGTTCAGTGCAGCGGCAGCAGATGGAGCGATACCTGCCGCCGCAGGAGACCCGTATCACTTCCGCAGCGTTGAATCTGATACTCTTCAACCATCTCTTCCATCTCCCTATCTCCCCCTCTATCTCTGTCTTTCCGTCTCTCTCTCTCTCTCTCTCTCTCTCCCCCTGGAAGGAGTTTGATCGCCTCGGCTTACTCTCTCAAGGTCGCGCTGAGGTGCACCGAGAGAGAGCGACGCGTTGACGACGTGTTTTGTGCGACTGTGTGGTTGGGTGAATATGGGCGGAGGCGAGACAGATCTGGACTTTTCCTCTGTGCCACTGCACGTATCGTATTGTGGTATGGGAAACTCTGGGTCGTTTTCTCCTCATCTGGCGGTGGTCAGATTCAGCTGTCCAACCACTCACCTCAGTTGACGTAGTAAAGTCTCAGTATCTAAGTTCCACGACCTCAAGATGTAGTGAGGAGTTTCTTCTTTTTCCATTGACTTACATTCAGTCAGAACTTTTCTGAAGCAGCAGCTAGTGGCCATTATTTGAACTGCAGTCTAAAACGATTGCATGTTGACTTTAACACACAAGCAGCGGCCCTAACAGCCCCCCCTCTCCACCTCCCATCGGCCCCCTCTCTCCAGCTCCCATCGGCCCTCCCTCTCCACCTCCCATCGGCCCCCTCTCTCCACCTCCCATGGGCCCACTCTCTCCACCTCCCATCGGCCCCCCCCTCCACCTCCCATCGGCCCCCTCACTCTACCTCCCATCGGCCCTACCTCTCTACCTCCCATCGGCCCTACCTCTCTACCTCCCATCGGCCCTACCTCTCTACCTCCCATCGCCCTCTCTCTACACGTCCCATCGGCCCTCACTCTCCATCTCCCAATGGCCCCCTCTCTCCACCTCCCATCGCCCCTCCCTCTCCACCTCCCATCGGCCCCCTCACTCTACCTCCCATCGGCCCTACCTCTCCGCCTTCCATCGCCCCCCCCCCCACCTCCCATCGGCCCCCTCTCTCCACCTCCCATGGGCCCGCTCTCTCCACATCCCATGGGCCCCTTCTCTCCACCTCCCATTGGCCTTCCCTCTCCACCTCCCATCGGCCCCATCACTCTACCTCCCATCGGCCCTACCTCTCCGCCTCCCATCGGTCCCCTCTGTCCTCCTCCCATCGGTCCCCTCTGTCCTCCTCCCATCGGCCCTCCCTCTCCGCCTCACATCGGCCCCCTCACTCTACCTCCCATCGGCCCTACCTCTCCGCCTCCCATCGGCCCTCCCTCTCCGCCTCCCATCGGCCCCCTCACTCTACCTCCCATCGGCCCTCCCTCTCCACCTCCCATCGGCCCCCTCTCTCCACCTTCCCCCTACCTGCATTGTCCTCTATCTCACCCAGGCTGTTTGTGGCTCCTCTCTTATTCCAACCCGCTGATAACAAATTCTCCCCCTCCCACAACACGTCCTCGTAGTTTTTACCATTTTCTCAGCGTGTTATGGCGGACTTCCCCTTTCATCCCTTCATCATCATCCTCGGCCTCCACGCCTCCCTTGTTCTGTCGCTCCCTGATAGCAGCTGGCGGTGCCAGGCGGTGCCATTGTATGGGCCAGCAGGCGGCTTTGTGCAGTCCAGGTTGGAGTCACACACACACACACACACACACACACACACACACACACACACACACACACACACACACACACACACACACACACACACACACACACACACACACACACACACACACACACACAGTCTCTGGGCGGCAGGTAGGTAGGTGAATTGGCGCTGCAGGGATATTTTGTCACAGCGTCCATCCTGTAGGGCTGCAGGAGCGAAATTCTAAATTGGAATAGAATTAGAATATATTAAAAAAAAATGTTTTTACTTATTAATTAATAATTAATTATATATTATAAATGTTTTGACTTGCTTTGGCGAATCAATTCAAGAGGTTTACTCAAGAGATTTATAAGCAATAAAGTTCAGAATAAGTTCATCCAGTTTGTCGAACGCACATTAGAGAGAAATACACGCGGTAACGTTGTGCGAAGTCGGCGAAGACGCGCCAGCGCACCGGCCCGTCTCCTTCTCCTCCGGAGCGCGCCTTTGACCACTACGTCCAGTAATTCCACAGATGTGGCGATGAAAGTGAGAAATGAACCCCGAATGTCCTCTACTGCAGAGGTTGCCAACCACCTGCCGGGCCATTTGGGGGGCATTTGCGGGGCAGGATTTTTTTCAGGAGTGATCTGCGATCTACGGAGCAGCAGTAGGAAATGGAGAAAACTCAATAAGTCAAAGGTTTTTATTTGGTTTGGTTGGAGAAATGACTACTCTGATCGGAGCTGCGGAACTGTGATACTGTCTATGTTCTTGCAACTTTGACGATGTTGCTATTTCGATCATTTTTCAGCATTTTGAAATCGGGCGGCCCAACTTGTGATTGTTTTGTACCCAGTTAGGCCCCCAAAAAAGACCTTGAAACCTGAGACGGACCCTCATTCCTGCTCACCTGGAGAGCTGCACCTCTCCTCCCTGCAGCTCTGGACGTAAAACAAGCGCTCCCTTCTCTCACCTGAAACACTGCTGCCAGCACACACACACACTGGCGCACACCACACAGATAAACACACGCACGCACGCACGCACGCACGCACGCACGCACGCACGCACGCACGCACGCACGCACGCACGCACACACACACAAACACACACACACACACACACACACACACACACACACACACACACACACACACACACACACACACACACAGACAAATATACACAGAGCTAGATAAATATGTGCAAGGCACGCGCATAAATACACAAATGCAAATATACAGGCGCAAATATACACATTAGCAAGCACACACACACACACCACAACCCAGTAAATCTCATCAAATAAATATGAAGTGGAATCTCTTCCCTCAAACATGGGGCAATATGAAATAGAGATCCTCTCTGAGTCTGCTATTTCATATTGCCCCATTTTTTTGCCTCTCTCTCTCTCTCTCTCTCTCTCTCTCTCTCTCTCTCTCTCTCTCTCTCTCCCTCTCTGTCGCTCTCACAAACACACAAACACACAAAACCATTGAAAATTATATTATAAGTAAGAGAGAGAGAGAGAGAGAGAGACAGAGAGAGAGAGAGAGAGAGAGAAGCGATGGAAGGGTGTGGAAAGAGGTTTTACAGACCTTCACCTCATCTCACTGTGCTAAACACCTGTAGGGCCCTGCGTGTGTGTGTGTGTGTGTGTGTGCGTGTGTGTGTGTGTGCGTGTGTGTGCGTGTGTGCGTGTGTGTGTGCGTGTGTGCGTGTGTGTGCGTGTGTGTGTGTGTGTGTGTGTGTGTGTTTTCATGCATGTGTTTTTTGAGTGTGAGTTTGCTAATGTGTATATTTGCGCCTGTATATTGCACGTACAAAAAATCCAATAGAAAATCCCCGTTGAGCTTTGAGCTGCATCAGAGTGATTCCCTGGTCGGTTTTAATAAATCTGTTTCGGTTTTTTTTCCGACAGGGAAAGCGCGCTCGCCTCCATCCGCGCCTGTGAGCGTTTCAAGAATTCTTAATCAGCCCTGTCTGCTCAAGTCGTCAGACGAGTGATGTCCAAAACATCACAAACAGTGAGAGGAATAGGGATTCAGGTCTACTGCAGTTGATTATTGTTACATTATACAGTAGAGATTTACAACAGGGTTTTTTTGGAGGAAATAAAGTTGTTATTCTACTATTCACTTTGACAAGCTGTTGACTTAGAAGCTCTTGGAAATATTTGGTGAAGGTCCCTGAAGGAACTACTCAAGGTCCCTGAAGGAAGTTTGTCACACCACGGAAAAGAGGTGTTATTAACCACCCGGCCTAATTTGAATGATGAAAAAAAATTGCCAGTTGTATAAATTGAGGTTTCAAAATCGGGGAGAGAAAAAGGCAGTTCCCTCTGAAACGCCGGGGGCGTGTCCACTCAAGCCACGCCCAATCGTGGGAGAGGTGCAGGCTCTCTCAAGTGTCAAATACCGTGAATCCAATACATACATATACAAATCCCAAATCAGAAAAATACCACGAAAATACGTTTTTTCGTTGTCATGAAACGCTGTTGCTGTTGAATCTGTTGAATCTCTCTGGTGAAAATACCTCCCTCCACGTACAATTTGAATGAGTGTTGGGCGATAAAACAATAATTGCAATAATACGATAATTATCGGCATATTTTTTTCCTCGATTTGGAAATAAAATAGACTCGATCATTTCCATATGAAAAAGGTTCCCCAGATCAGTTCATGTCCGGCAAGCTGCAACGGAAAGCCAATCAGTTTGGAGATCTAAAGCTTACCTTACTCCTCGAACCAATCAGGTTTGTCGATATAGAAACAAGCCCCGCCCACAGGTCGGGCTTGTAAACGCGCGGAGCGGAGACAGCGGCAGCGGCAGCATCCAAAGCATCGGAGAAGCAGA
This sequence comes from Zeus faber, assembly GCF_960531495.2. Lineage (NCBI taxonomy): Eukaryota > Metazoa > Chordata > Actinopteri > Zeiformes > Zeidae > Zeus > Zeus faber. Next base: position 26,230,382 of record NC_137205.1, on the reverse strand, counting down.
AAGATGATGCGTCGTTGACAACAGGGACACACGGATCCATAGTTTGACGTTTTTCGGGATATATAAGTTCCAACCCAAAGCAGACGGTAAATATTCATTGTGTTGTAAAATATGTCGACGGGACGTCCCGTCAAAGACGGACAACACCACAAAATGTATTATTTATTTAGACCTACTTGCCATATCCATTTCGTTTTGGATTTTATCACATTTTTATTTCAGTGAGATGTGAATAAAAACAGCTGCACTTGTTACTTATGTTTCATGAATGGAAATTATTGTATTTCAAGTAGGAGTAGTATTTGTAAAATATATATATATATATTTTTTTTTTAAATAGCATTAACTGAACGTACTTGTTTTATTTTTAATATTCAATAAAAAATATTATAAATCGACATGCCTTCATGATTTCATTCTCTATAAAGCCTGCTTATCAATTGTTTTTAATCTCAATAAACACTTAATAATATTTGACCGGAATCCCTCCCATTTATCCGGACGTTGAATTTTTCCAGGACACATGGACCGGCACCAATTTGTTCTCACGTGAAACTCATCCATCTATATAGATCCACCCACCCATCTATCCATCCATCTATCTATATCTATGTATGTGTGACCTCTCTCCACCTCCACATCCTCCTCCACTCTGCTCCATCCCAGTCTCTCAGTAATTCATTCCTCTGCCCTTCACAGCAGACACTGATGCTTCAAGACCAACGGAGGCTTTTAATGACTGACGTCGCTGCAGACACACCGCAGCACATGCACGCTCGCAAAGACACACACACACACACACACACACACACACACACACACACACACACACACACACACACACGCGCGCACGCGCGCGCGCGCGCGATGACCCCGTGTCGCAGTTCAAAGCATGTGTATGCATGCTCTTACTGTGGAATTAATTCCACAACGTGAAGAGTTTGAAAAATAAAGAGAAATGGATGGGATTGGAGATTAGGAATGGAACTGCAGTGGATCTATATCTGAGAACAATGGATCGGACTCATTCAGGAAACGTGCGTCAGATTTGATCTTTTAAAAATGCCCTTAAACGTTTCCACGAGCTGAAGAGGCTTTTATCGCATGTTTCTTATCTGAATTTCTTGTGTTATTGCGTAAACATGCAGGAATTTGTCACGCTCATGTGGTTTCTGCTGAGAACATCAGGGTTGTTTTGATGAAGAAATTAATATGAGGTTAGTGCGAAACCTCATTAGACAGCCAGACAGAGACAGACAGACAGACCGAGAGACAGACAGACAGACAGACAGACAGAGAGAGAGACAGACAGACAGACAGACAGACAGACAGACAGACAGACAGACAGACAGACAGATAGATAGATAGATCACCGGGTTCGAGTTTGAAACCTCACTCTCCACACACACGCACGCATGCACACACACACACACACACACACACACACACACACACACACACACGCATAAACCCCAGACCCTCAAACCCCTGATCATGACGTGTTCAGGGGTTTGGGGGTCCTGCTCCAGAAGCCCTTCCTGTATTCTGGTTCCTTTTATAGCGTCCCGAAGTCCATCTAGAGCTGTCGGAATTATCACGTCATCGCCTGGCCTGCAATGATTTGAGATTTGATGATTTGTAAAAGATTCTGCGATCGCGTTTCCGTCCAAATTCAAGTCGAACTCTACGACAATTGGAGAAATGCTGCAGCGAGTGGAATGCAAAGTCGGCACGTTGCATCAGTTGAGTTGTTTAGAAAAAATTAACAGAACTTTTGTGTTCCACTGTTGAGCGTCAATGAAAGTCTCTTCTCAATCAGGTTGGATGTGTATTATTGTACAGCTAAATTTAAACTGTCATAAGCCTACGGTATACTAGGACAGTGGCTGGAACGATCAAAAGGGGGAATGAAAGTGTTATTGTGCAATTAATTACGACAATTAATCGTGGACTAGGATTTCATGATGGGGGCAGCCCTAATGGTGAGTAGTTTGAAATCTGAATGGATCTGAATGGGTTTAGTACAGAGTTGTAGACCACACTGGATAGAAGCACATGCGCTATGATTATATATTCAACATGGTTAAAAAAAAGTGTATAATGGCTGCATCAGTGTTCCCTCCTCCGACGATAATTGCAACACCAACTCACACACACACACACACACACACACACACACACACACACACACACACACACACACACACACACACACACACACACACACACACACACAAAAACACACACACACACACACCTCATATCTATCGGACCGTGACCTTTCATAACAATCATACACTCAAAGTCAAATACCTTCACTCACACACACGCACACACACCCACACACACACACACACACACACAGACAATCACTCTTTCTATAATACACGCGCACACAATGCACACACAATTGCATGCACACAAAAATAACCAACCTTACCATTCTCGCCCTAATACATACACACACACACACACACACACACACACACACACACACACACACACACTCACTCACAGATCAAATTGGACTCTGGGTGAAGATGAGTGTGCCCCCCCCCCCCACACACACACACAGACACACACGCACATACACACACTTTGATTCAATCTAAAAACAGGCTGATGGCACACCTAGCTTAGTGGCTCGTTCCAAACTGGGTCACTTTGTCCCTGGCACATCGAGCCGCTGACCTGCTCTGTTTGGCTAATTGGTATCAAACATTATGCAAGTGCCGCACGCCGAGGACGCCTCAAAGAGATTGTCATTCAAATAATCAACGGCAAAGTCAGGGAGGCGTGCAAGTTTAGGAAGATGAAAACCCTTCCACGCTGTTTCCTGTTTAAATCCCTGCCCTTCGGCCCTTCGCTCGGCCTTCCGTTGCGACGGGACGGTTCCAGACAACTGGAGACTTCCTACGTGGCTGGAAAAGGGAGAAAATCCAAAATACGAAAAGTGTTCCCATTGTGTTGACTGACACGTTGCTATGACAACACAAACATCAAGCTCTCACGTCCGCCCAGATGGATCGGTCACTACTATGTGCGCCCACACCGGCGACACGGTTTTTTTTACACGGGTGGGATGTCCGCGCCAGATCAATCGACCCGTCAACCTGTCGATCATTCACTTTGATGGCCGCAGGAGGGCCCGAATCCACGGCGCCCAACCACAGACGTCAGTATCACACTCGACATAAAGAGCCGATCATCCGACAGCACCCGACATCACGAGACCAAAGAGACAGAAATGCGGCAGATTTCAGTTGTTCGGTTGATTTTTGAACAAAGCCGGATGGAAGATACAGCATATGAGTAGAAGTAGCGTTCTGCGCCTGCGGCTGCGTCTTGTGCTCGAGCGTGGGGGGTGGGTTGTATGTGTGCGCCTCGGGAGGTGCAGGGTCTCCTCGCGCTGTCTGGGACTGGGTTATGCTCCCCGGGGTGTTGTCCTCTCTAGGGGCTGAAAGGGTCTCCCGTGGATGCAGGGCGGGGTTGCTCGGGTCGCGAGGTGTGTCTGTGCGGCTGCGGGGCTCAGGGGCCTTTTTTCCCGCTGCTTGGAGGCGCTACGGTATAATGCCGACCTCGTAAACCAGAACCAATCGGGACAGGTCCCGCACACTCACCGGTGGGCACTTCACACATCACACACACGCACGTACGCACGCACGCGCGCACACACAAACACACACACACACACACACACACACACACACACACACACACACACACACACACACCACCACCTGCTTTGAACACACCCCCAACACCCCTACTGGTTGCGCCCCTCTTCTTTCCTCCCTCATTTACTGCCATAACTACGACAGGAAGAGGCCACGTGCCCAATCGCTGCTCCGGTTTTCCTGGACTTAATTAACTCTGTTTCCTTCTCCAAAGATCGTTCTCCATTGAGGGAGATTGGTGGCGATTCTGAGTAACGAAAAAGCTGTGCTCTTGTCATCCCACAGGCCGTGCACAGGACAGGGTTGCTGCAGCAGTTCTTGATGATTCAAGAATGACTAAAGAGTTGCATTGCAGGTTGGGAAGTTGAACTCCACCTGCAGACTAACTCTGTCCAGGATGCAACGGCGTACAGATACTCTGCGTTGCCGAAGGCACAGGTAAAAAATAATAATAATAATAAAAAAAAGGGAACATATCGTACAATATGAAGAACTTTGGCTCTCAGGCTACCTGCAGCTTTAAGGGAATAGTTGGGATTATCTAAATTGACCCTGGTTTTATAATCGCCCCTCACATAGCGCGCAGGTAGGTTCCAGCCTTTGTGGCTCCATACGCTAATCAGGAGTTCCATGCACGTCACAGGGAAGGAATCCACGATCTGGCCATTTGCACCCATTTGGGTGTAACACCATTAACAACACAGCAAAGACAAAAGCGCCAGCAAACAGCAAATTTAGCATTAAAAACTAATCATTTTTTGAAAACAACTCCACATTTCAGGCTTCCCCCATTACTTGGGGGACTCTTAATCTTGAAACCCTCCGTCATGCTTCCATGGTTCGTTTCTCTCTCTCTCTCTCTCTCTCTCTCTCTGCAGAACGAGTAATGAGTGTACATGAACTGATAATCAGGCCGACATCTTGGAGATGATGGAGCAAAGTGCAGCGGTGCCGCCTTAATCCTCCAATCTCCACGCTGGTATCTCATATATTCTGAAGGCCGACTCAATACCGCCGCTCTGCCCTGCGCGTGCAGCTACCGGTGCTCACACACTGCGTATACACACATATGGATCCATTACACTGCAGCGCGCGCGCGCACACACACACACACCCGCACCTGCACCCACACACACACCCACACACACACACACACACACACACACACACAGTTTGAGTATTGCAGATATAGTGTCTGCAATACACACCACTGGCTAACATGCAGTGGTGGAAAGTAACTAACTACACTTTCCCCAATTAAATTGCGCAGTCACTCGAATTGTTTTGTAAATTGTAATGAGGATCTGCATGAGTGCTCTTCTGCACAGGAAAGGTACAGTACACTTAACGCCACACTGTAGTCTCTGTTATATCAGGGCTCTGGATATGACAAGTACTTTTACTTCAGTACATATAAGGGCAAGTACTTAAATCATTTTACCTAAGGACAAATGTCAATGTGGTACTTTCACTTTTACTGGAGTCATTCTGTGCTGGGGTAATTGTACTTTTACTTCAGAAAAAAAAGTCTCAGTACTTCTTTCACCACCTGTACGTGGTATAAGGAAAAATAAAATATGATAATATATTCTGCAGAAGCTCAAGAAGAGAGATGCTCTGTCGCTGCTTGGGATTCGCCAAATATGTGTGGGCTGCGTATCTGTTGTGTTTGTGCGTTGGGGATTGTGTGTGTGTGTGTGTGTGTGTGTGTGTGTGTGTGTGTGTGTGTGTGTGTGTGTGTGTGTGTGTGTGTGTGTGTGTGTGAGCTCGCTCCGCTGCCCCCGGCAACAATGGCTACAGGTCAGAGGTCGCGTGAATCAAGACCCCGCTCTCACAATTGACCTTAAAAACAATGCGATGCAGGCGTGGAGTCAGAGGCACCATGTGCACGAGATCTGGGACGCACAGTCCAAACAGAACAACTGGGAGTAGAAAGGATGAAAAACAACAGCGATCAATGTCAACTCAGCAGTCTGTTTCTCTTTTTTATCTTCTTTCATGTCGCACATCAGAGAGGCGTCACACGTCCAGTGACTCAACCAGACAGCAAACCCTCTGAAAATAACAATATGTGGAAGGATTCCTTGTGAAATGCCAGAAGAGGAAGAGGAAGAGGAGGAGGAGGAGGAGGAGGAGGGGTGCGACTGGATGGCTCCAGATCCGATCCTGAGCTTGGAGTCCAGCATTTTCACCGTCTTCGACTTGTACCATCTGCGCCGAGGCGTCAACGAAGACGAAGGGAGGAAGAAAAAAGGAAAGACCCCGCTGCCATCTGTGGATCCGGCTGGCAGGCGCCGCGGCGCAGCAGGCCGCTCCATATGCACTGGACCCTCATCATCTCCCAACATCCATGGACCTTCTGTCCTCCTCCTGCAGCCACCATCGCATATCTGCAGGCGGATGGAGCCGCCGGTGACTTTCATAGATCGGTGCTGGAACCGTGGACCTGCCTTTGGGTGCTGAATGTATGAGCACGTTAGTGTCCGTGTAACTGTTAAGAGATTGGGTTGTGTGCTAATTAATTATTACAACATTGTTATATTGTAATAATCTTTTTGCATTGCACATGCAATACTATTTAAATTATGTACTTTTTAACCATCATTTAAGCTAACAGTCTCGGTTATCGGTTAGTATCGGTTTTGTAAGTGTATCATAAAATAAAGGTGTTTTTTTAGAAATATGTCTGAATCTCCATACCTCTTCTAACCTGGATGAATAATGATTTGTAATCTGATTTGACTCCATAACCATCAGGTCTATAAAGATTCTTCTGTAGATCAGTTTTCCTGTGTCGGCAGCCCGACCACGGCCTATAAATAGGCTGCAGTCTGCTGCGTCCCGGGACTTGGCACACTGCAAGGTTGGAGAGAGTGTGGTGGGGCAGAAAGACAGAGATAGAGCTGATCTCAGAGCAGAATGTAACTACTGCCCACTGGCACCCACTGGTACACACGAGTACCTACTGGCACCCCCGGGCAACACCTGACACCCACTGGCACCCACTGGCTTCCACTGGTACCTACTGGTACACATGAGTACCTAATGACATCCTCTGCTACCCACTGCTACCCACTGTTATCCACTGGCACCCACTGGTAACGACTGGTACCCACTGGTACCCACTGTTATCCACTGGCACCCACTGGTACCTACTGGTACCCACTGGTACCCACTGGCACCCACTGGTATACTCTGGTACCCACTGGCACCACCGCAACTACAAAGTGGGGAAGACAGACGGACCAGATGGCATTGGAAGCTGCTGGACTTGTTTGGCAGCAGCAGAGTGAAACAAAGCGCCGCCACAGTGTCACTCTGGTGGAAGAGCTGTTCAATAAGACACAACAATAAGAGAATCCCTTTTCCCTAGTCTGGCAAATTAGGAGTCTGCCATCTTTACACGTCAGTGTCAAATTTCCTCACACAAAGCAGCAGAGGTTCAGATTCTTGACGATCGGTTGTTTCTTCTGAGATGAATGGGAGATGATTTTGCCTTTTTTTTTTTTTTTTTGGTACAAACTGTCGATTGTGTCTCTTCTGTGTGCGTCTGTTTTAGCACCTTTTAACGATTTTACTACAACAGGTTCTATCCCCGTGCAAGTTGACATGTTCAGACCTGTAGAAAGAAAGGCATCGTTTCACACTTTTGTCAATGTGCCAGCGGCTCTTCACTGCCGTCTGTGGATCTGGAGTTAACAGAAGATAGCAGAATGTGTTTCATTGGAAAGCCACGGTCACACGGTCACACACCCACTTTTGTTAGATCTCGCTCAAAGTACAGTGTGTGGCTCTTTGTGTTCCTCTTCTTCCACATCTTCTCTTTATTATTAGGTTTCCTAGAATAGTGTTCTGTCACGCTGAACTCTGGCTTTGGCATTTCCTCCTCTAATGGTTGGTTAATGTACTTGAAATAATGCGATGTCACAACATTCAACAACTCCTTTCATAGTATATATTAAAAAAAAAAAACACTTGAATTCAATTGTTTCAAGCATGAATTGTGCTCCCCACACACATACACACACACACACACACACACGCACACGCGCGCACACACACACACACACACACACACACACACACACACACACTCTGTAATGTTTGTTTAATTCAATACCTTTACGGTATTGATAAAAGTGCATTGATAGACTCAAGGATTGAAACATCCTGTGAAATAATTAATACCGAATGACGTCACCCTGATCGTCGTCAATGAGTCTAAAATGAGACTTCAACGATTCTACACTGAGGGCAAGTGCGTCGGGTTAAGGATTTTTAGATAAGATAATCTAATAAATTAGTAAAATAATCTGATAAATTTGATATTTCTATGTAAACTTGATATTCCGTGCTCGCACACACACCCACACACACACACACCCACACCCCCCCCCCACACACACACACACACACACAGGCTTAAAATCTGCATTTACATAATAGGACCAACATCCTCTGCTGAGACGCTCAGAACGTACGTTCTTTTACCCTCGCGCTCCACTCTCCCTGCATCGACTTGAGGAGGCCGACGGAGACTTGAAGAAAAACAAAATCGCTATTTTTGCAGATTCTTCTCCCCTTATGAAACCCGATTATGAAAGAAATTCAGAAAATGTCTCCCTCTCCTCACGTCTAATAGGGGTGGGGGGGGGGGGGGGGGGGAGGGGAAATATCTCTCTCCGGAACCCTCTCGAAGCGAAGGAATGAAACTGAGATTTTGCGGTGCCTCGTCCAAGCCAAATACAGCGACTCTCTGGGTAAATAGAGGGAGGGCTGCAGAGGGGCCGGTGCTGGTTTTACCTGTTGGCGTCCCTCTCCGACACTAATTAACTTCTGCGATGAAAGCGAACCCGAGAAAACCCATTCCCGACTCCAAGCCGCTTGTCCAATAAACTGGGATTACCTCGGAGGGTCCGCAGTTCGCTGGAAAACAGGTTCAAATAAGACCGCTTGAAACCGGAGCCGCTTGGCTTACACATTGCTGTCGAATGTGGCGTATTAGTATTTTAGACCTTTTTTATCAACTCTTAAGGCTTTAAAAGTATAGATTGATCACGTAGCTGATGCTTCATGCGCCATTTCCACACACATATGAAGAAAATCGATGGGAATCGTTCTACAACATGATCAACATAAACGTGGCCCTTTCAGATTTCATACTATACAGTATGTTTCAACTTAATTGTCACAAATAAAAATGGGCCACAATCACATAACAAAACACACACTGAAATTGTATTTTCATAGATGAATCACAAAAGAAATACATGTTTTTTTTCATATGGGTGTATTGCATGTCGAGTAGATCTTATTTTACATTGAAATAAGTTTTATTCGTTCATTTTAGGGGATGCAAATTTAAAGGAATTTCCCTTAATCGATAGTCGTTGACAATCGTCGATTATTGATAACATAAAAGCTGATGACGTCACCGGGGGGGGCGGCGCCGTGCCGCGTGGGGACCTACACGAGGTCTCGTTCGTGCCCCGTCCGAGATTTTGCGGCTTGGCGCAAGGGGCGCGAGAGGCGTTTCTCCTCATTTCGTTTCATTTCATTTCATTTCAAAATGGAGAAGTTCGTGGCAAGACTAGCTGAGCTGGTTCGCGCACACAGGAATATTTACAAACCTTCTTTGAGTTAATTTCAAATTTGTTGCCATCCTCTGTGACATAATGAGCCGGATGCTACGTAGCAGATCAGGCCTGGTGCACATATGGACAACTAGAGGCTAATAAAATGAGTAAACATTACTAAAATTCTTATATACAGTATAAACAAACACAAAATAGTTTAGTTTAATATATTTCTTGGAGCCATCACCATAGTAACATAATAAACATAATATCATTTGTTTCATTGTTTCAACTCTCGCTCCGGGTCTTTTTTCTTCCCCCCGTGACATTCAGAAAGTGCCGTTATCCCGCAGCCGTCGGCCGCCGTTAAATTCCTCCCGCACTCTCACGTTCGTCTAAACGGTCGGAATCCCTTCCCGTCCACCTGACCACGAGGAGCTGGGAGGAGAGGAAGAATGGTGCGATTTAAGGGAAGTGGCGTCTCCCACAGACGGCAAACGGCGAGTTAGATCAGAGCCCACTGGAGCCGGGGATGCAATCATATTAGAGCCGTTCATCCATCAGCACCGTGGCTTCCCCCGGTACAATGACCCTGGGAAACATCCAGGCCAGGGTAAGTGAACATCACTCATCCGGATCCACATTACCCTGGGGGAGCCAGGAGGGCCCCTGCAGAAAGTCTCAGCCCAACAGAATGCTCTTTCCCCATCAAGCCAAAGCATTAGCCCTGGAGGAGGGTGAATCCAGGTTCAGGAAGGTAAAAGTCCAGCCATCTTGTTGCTCCGGCTGATTTTCGCACGGTAGCTCCGAGATCTCACGGGCTGAGAAAATTAGCAAATCAAGGGGGTTGACTCTAAATACCGGGGAAGGACTTTTACTTTTCCTAACCCGGAAGTTCCCTCCTTATACTACTGTAGTCTACTGCCACTGTGGCTGGCAAAGGATCGTTCGGATCGGGCGCCGTCCCAGATCGCACGCCAGCGTGCTGGCCTGGGTTTAAAAAAAGGACACAATTTATCTGGGCCCTAATTTCACACATGGCTAATTGAGGTTCCTGTCCTCTTAGCCTCAGCCATTATCCTGTGAGTCACTGTAGGAGCGGAAGGGATTAGGAGGAAAGGGGAAACCCCCCCTCCGCGAAACAGGAGACGATTGGGAAGTCCATCCACTCCCGGCTAGTGGGGAGAGGAGTTTTATCTCATGCTCCGGCAGTTTGCGGCCGCCTCTCTGCTCCGACCCAAGCGCATCCAAGCATCTCAGGGTGTCGAATATGGAACGTCATTTTGCTGATTTTTCGAGTCGACTCAAAGTGATGAAATAAAGATTGAACCTCCTCCCAGTCCCGCTTCAGAAAAAAACACACTTCCGCCGGCAGGTCGGCAGCCTGCGTTCATGGCTTGTGTGAATAGACGCGTTCATGCAGGCCGCGGCTTCACTGACCGCCTGTAACACCGAAGTGACCCGGACTGGAAGGCGACAGACGCCACCTGAGAAATAACACCTTTGAGGGAGATCGTGCGACAGGAGCTGCCAATAAAGGATCCTATTATCCGGCGACGGAATTCCTCTGCACGAAAGCCTTTGATCCGCTTCCCGCAGAATTGAAATGTCACAAGTCGAGGGAGTAGCAGGGCTCGCCTGGGATGTGTCATTTTAATCCTAGTGAAATGTTATCAGCCTTGTCGTCAGAAGGAGCCGGCGAAAAGGGCCGCCATGCGCCACGCTGCCCCGTGGGCCGACGAGCCCGGCGCCGGATCAGAACACGATGTTTTGGGGGAATCCGCCAAAGGGGGTGGGGGGCGGGGGGGGTGGGGGGGCCTTGATGATTCAGCAGATGTAGGCTTCCGTAATCGCTGCTGCGGCGCCTTCTTTTCAACGCCGCCCAGATCGCCATTTCTGAGGGCTCTGTGCGACAGGCGGACGGGTGGGGTGGGGCGGGACGGGGTGGTGCAGTGCGGCGCTTTTGGGACAGAGACGCAAGCAGCCACTGCGCTCTATAAAATGATTGAAATCGCCTTTATTTTTTCATTTTTTTTTTTTTTTATCAACCGCGTCCACTGTGAACCCCGACCCCGTTCCATTAAACCAAATTAATTTCCCGGCTAGCGGAGGAAAAAAAGAGGGACGCTCTTGACGGAGTGGGAGGCCGTGCAAAGCCTGGGGTTTGAGCGGTGGAGCGTGGACACGCAGGCTCCGCAACGCACTCGCTGATCCGGCCGCATCTAATCAGTGATTAGGGCTGCACCCAGGTACCCCCGACCCCCTTCCGTGCCCGTGGGCGGAGGTCGGCGCGGCGCAGGAATTTGAGCAATTTTAGAACACCCTGTGGCACTCTGGGGAATTATTTTTGCCAGTCACCTGAGAACGATTTCAGAATACAGCCGTTAAAGACTAATATTTTGAGGCCGAGCGAGGGACAATCATTGAAATGCTTCGGCCGGGGATGTTGGTGCACTTTGAGTGGTCCCCGTGTATGGAACGAGCCGCGCAGATGAGTCTGCCTTGGCTTGGATGGGGTTGGTGATTCAGAGCGGAGAAGGGCCCTGTGATCGTTTCAGATGTGTCAGACTCTTGTGTGAACAAGGGGGTCGCTTCTTGCCGTCCGGCAGGGGAGCACGTCACTCCGGCCCCCCGGGCCATCGGCTGGAGACAAGTAAACGCAAGTAAAGACCCCTTCTCCAATTATCTTTCATGAGCCGCGAGGGTCGACGACCTTCACAAAACAGCCGCGGAAGGGTGTCGAAAGCCTCCTGTCTTGTAATGCGCTGACGCCATTAGTGCCGGGAGATAAAACGATCGAGATAATTATCGCAAAATGTATTTTCCCTCCGTGTCGGAATAAAAATAGGCTCCATCACTTCAACAAAGTCTTCGGCAGATTTGTTCATTTACGGAAGCGTTAGGCGAGTGGCAATATAAAAGCCAATCAATTTGGACGTTCTAAAGCCGACCACCTCTGACAAATTAGGTTTGTCGATAGAGATGGAAGCCCCGCCCCCTCCCCCATGGGCAGGTTGCACTTGTAGACACACCGGCAGCGGAGCAGAGCCCTCAGACCTACTCTGAGGGGACGGAGAAAGATGATGTATCCTCGACAACAGGGCCACATACGTCCCTAGTTTGGTGGGGTTTTTTGGGGGTTATTTGAGTTCCAACCCAAAGTAAACGGTAACTATGGGACACGTGTTATATGAATAAACCTGGAATAAACAAGCAAACAGCGAGTTTATCCAAAAGCGCGACTTGGGTGTGGTTTTTTTTCCATGAGAAAGAGTGTATTTCCCTGGTGTTTTTCCTCCCGGACTTTCACGAACAGGCATGTTTTGAACGGGCACTGCACTATTCCTATTACATCATTACCAATCCTATTCCTTTGCAATAAAAAATAATGTTTAGCATTTTATCTTCAGATTTTTACCCTTACTTTTCTTTGATATTTTTTTGTTAAAAAAAAGAAGATGCTAAAGTTTTGTTAAAACATTATTACATTAACGCATATTTATATTTTAAGACTAGAGCTATTTTCGGACAACTTCATTCCACCAATAAAATAGTTTATTAAAATGCATCACGCCATACAACGGTCTTCTTTATAAAAAAAAACGGGATAAATATCTTTATCGAATGGTATGAAATATTTTATCACGATGACATTTTTGGCCATATCAGCCAGCACTAGATGCCATATTTAGTTGACCTAGATGAGAATGAGCAAAGCATGACAGCTCAAGATGTTCACGCAGGAGCGACTGTGAAGCTGAACAATTCTCAGGTTTCTTCGTGTCATGTTCCTCCTGGGAGGAAATCATCTCTAACATAGTTTGTCACCATCACTCCCAGGGGGGCCTTGTACTCGGTCAACAGAAATGACCTCTCCATAGGATAATTAATAATTGGTGCCCAGTTGGCTCTTGTGTCAGCCCACCACCTACCTGCTCCCGTCAGATGGCGGTTGAGGTGAAGGTTACAGGCTCCTATAGGCCGGTCCGAGCAGGTGATCTGATCTCCTTTCACTCAATGCCTTTCATTGCAGATTCCTTCCATTCTTTCCATTCGATGGCTTCGTCCACCCCAAAAAAGCCCGACTGAGCTGAGTTTCGTTATTTTGAGCTGATCTCCGAACACAGATATTTGACTTTTCTAGGGCTGCCCCCCTGAAAGTCGACGAGCCGAATCATCAGTCGGGGAACCCGTCAGTCGACTGAGACACTTTGCGTCGAGCAGTCGCTTTTCCGTCAGTGTGCATTACCATAACAGGATAAAACTGACAGAAGCGTACAAAATGCACAGAGATAACATTTCAATAGGGAATTATAAAAAAAGGCCAATCATAAATATATTTTTGTATGTGTGAATCGGCTCTCCGTGTGCCCCCATCGCCGTGCCCCCGATCCTAAAACAACTAAATACAGTGTGGGGACGGGGCGCGAAGGGAACGGGGCGCGACTCGTAGACTCGTTAAGGTTATTTTTTGCGCATAACGCATGGAGAGGGGGTGATGGGAGAGAGAGTCACGGAGAAAGTGAAAGAAAAACACACTTTTTTGGCGCGCCAATCGCGGGCACCCCGTCGCTGGCACGCGCGCGCGCATGGTTGCTGCCGTCGGCGAGGGGAGACAGGTGTGCAAAATCAAGAGAGCCGGGCGCGGCCCCGGACGCTTTGTTTGCTCAGGTTGATGGGCCTCGGGAACGGGTGATTGAAACATCAGAATGAACAATCAGGGAAAGACAAGCAAGGGAGGAGAAAGGCTCGACCCCGGGGAGTGCTCCAGCAGCCTTCTCAGTCAGACCCCTGCTTGTTTGCCAGCCGGGGCTGCAGACTGACAGTCGGCCCGCTCTCTTCAGCCTGCAGCCAGTGTGGAGCCTCACTGCGTCTCTGCAAATGGACATCGTCCATCCTCACGTAAGGATGCCGCTCCACTGTGACACAGTGGCCGGGAAATTACACATAAATGTCCACCCTGGGGTTTCGTTAACACATGTACTTGCCATGTTCGTATTTCTCGTTTGCCAACTCATGTCTGTCACCCTGCAAGCCAAGACAAAAAGGCACTCTCTCTCTCACACACACACACACACACACACACACACACACACACACACACACACACACACACACACACACACACACACACACACACACACACACACACACACACACACACACACACACACACACACACACAAGCTCCACACAAACATCCCAGCTCTCAGTTCCTAAAGGTCAGCCACACAAACTAAGAGCTGTTGCAGACCTGGTTGAAGGTATACATCTACACAATGAGGCCTATAGACAGGGATGAGACTTCCGAGATTGAGTTACCCAAAATGCGGTCACAGCGCAGTGAATAAACCTTATAATTGAATGATCTGTTAAAACTGTCCCGGCTCCTGTCTTACTATCGCCAGCGGTTGACAGAAGTGATTTCAGAGCAGTTTGGGAAACCTTTCCAGAAGCCTGACACTGATACTGCTCCAAAACCAAACTGCCTCAATAACAAGACAATAAGACTTAAAAACACAAGAACAAATAATAAGAAATGTATTCCAATGTTGCAGCTAATGTTTGGGCAAAATCAGCAAGAGGAGCATATTCGATATTCGGCCAAATTATACGGCACAAGAACGCATAGTGAGTCGAGTGGAAAACGTTACAATGAGACCCGTTTAAATGGAGGGAAAGTGCAGTTTAGTCATCTGGTGACTACGGTTGAGCGCAGAGATGAGAGCTAAAAATATTGCTAGGAGAAAGCGCAGTGGGGAGGTCTGGAGGGATAAAATCATAAAAAATGCATTCTAATTGTAAATCTTGTTGGGGAAAACAAAGTCTGTTGTTTGGAAGCAGGCATGTACAGCTTCCTAATGACACTAATCACAGTGATTTCTTTTTCGCGGAGCAGGAGTTACTGCTAATTGGGACCTTGATATGACTTTGCTCCAAACTATGATATTGTTTGACTGTGGTATTTTCTGCACATAGAGGCTGTTTCGTTGAAAAAAAACAAAGGTTGTTTTGTAATTCAATTGAATTCAAAGGCCTATGAAAGCAAAAATATATTCATTCATTGCGATGGTACAAAAACAATTTCAAATAAATGAGTGTACAAAATTAAAAAATACCTGCATTTGCTATTCAGCATTTCTTGAAAATATTCTTCGGCCTCAGACAAGAATTGTCCCTTTGGTTTCTTTGCTCGTCCGTACCTTATCATTATTGCATAATAATTAGTAGAATTACAATTATAATATGTAATATGTATGTATATGATATGTATGTAATGTGTATTCTCCCGGACAGCGGGAGAATAGGTTTTTCCTATGGGCTCCGAACAGCACGCACTCAAATCAGAAACTGAAGACCCGTCATCATGCACTTGGTTAAATTATAAGGTAAAGCAAAGCCTGACGCAAGGTTTGTGTTTGAAAAACCGGAATCCATTACAAAAGAAAAAAAAACAGGTCAATGTTCTATGCACGCTATAGAATGTATGCAGATGTGTTCCTGAAATCCTGCGATTTGGCAGCTGAAGGGAAACCAACCGATGATGTGCAATTTTTGGCATATAATTTTGCTAAATCGAGATCGCAGCGTTTTGGTTAAATACTTCTATTTTACATTTCGGAGTTGGTTCTCTGGTTAATTGAGGGCTCACATTGTGGTCGCTGAACCGTAGAGGAGCTGTTAACAGGTTGCATGGAATAACGTGTCCAACATGAGATGCCCACGTTGAACTTTCCCTCTGCGACTTCCTTCCCATATTACCCAGAACGCGTCCTTTTCCCGGACTGCCGGGCCCCTGAGACTGCACGGGACGACACAGCACCGCAAGAATGCGTTCACAGGCCTCCATTAGGAATTCAATTTAGATCTATGACCTTGATCATGTAAGAGAGCAAAAAGTCATCGCGATGGAGATTGAGCGTAGTATCATCCCGCCAGGCTGGATGAAACCCCACCAATAAAGCTGTGCAGCGTCATATGAGCACAGAACGCTCTTGTGGTTTTTGTGTGCCAACACTAGTTGTATTATGGCAGCAGAATCCCTCAGAGCATTCCTGTCATATTTTGCGCTCACAGCCTGCAGTGACTTGGAGTGGCTGTTGTGGAAAGCCAAAAGGAGGGACTTGTGGCTCCGGTCCAACGGCTGGTCCTAATATTTAAATGGATGTTTTTATTTGAAAAAGAAACCAGTTTTCTGTGTCAATAACGGCAGAACCCCCTCGGGGATGTGACAGAGTGACTTGCTTCCTATACTTCATCAGTCGGGTGTAAAATGTGCGTGTGGAGAGAGAACATGTACAAAGACTATCACACAGCTTGGTGTGCGTCTGAGCAGTGAACGCTGCTGCAACAGAGAATATTCAAGTGTTATTCCAGAAGGCCCAGCCCAGCCTCCTGAGCAGGCTTGGATCATTAGAGGCTGTTTAGGAACACCTGCATGCTTTTTATCGGGGTATCGTAGTGACTGTTCTTTTCAATCAGGGTGTCCTTTTGACTGTTCTTTTTATCTGGGCATTGTAGTGACTGTTCTCTTTATCAGGCTATCAAAGTGACTGTTCTTTTTGGCAGGTTATCATAACGGCCGTTCTTTAAATCAGGGTATCATAGTGAGTGTCTACTTATCAGGGTATTGTAGTGAGTGTTCTCTTTATCAGGGTAATGTAATGACTGTTCTTTTTATCTGGGTATTGTAATGAACGTTCTTTTTCTCAGGGCATTGTAGTGATCGTTCTTAGCAAGGTATTATAATGGCCGTTTTCTTTATCAGGGTAATGTAATGACTGTTCTTTTTATCTGGGCATTGTGATGACTGCTCTTTTTATCAGGGTATCTTATAGACTGTTCTTTTTATTCAGGGTATCATAGTAACTGTTCTTTTTCGCAGGGCATTGTAGTGACTGTTCTAAGCAAGGTATTATAGTGACCGTTTTCTTTATCAGTGTATCACAGTGACTGTTCTTTTTATGAGGGTATTGCAGTGACCGTTCTTTTTATAAGGATATTGCAGTGACTTCTTTTTATCAGTGTATCACAGTGACTGTTCTTTTTATGAGGGTATTGTTGTGACTGTTGTCTTTCTCAGGGCATTGTAGTGACTGCTCATCATAGCAAGGTATTATAATGACTGTTTTCTTTATCGGGGTATCATACTGACTGTTCTTTTCATCAGGGTACTGTAGTGACTGCTATTTTTAATCAGGGAATCATGATGACTGTTCGTTTTATCGGAGCAGCATAGTGACTGTTCATTTGAGGAGGGCATCGCGGTGACGGTGTGATAGTGACTTCTTCTTATCTGGGGAACTCAAGCTACGTTCACACTGCAGGGAAAAGTGCCCCAAACCAGATTTTGTTTTTTCATTATGTGACTCAGATCTGTTGTTTTCATAACAGCAAAAATCACATGGAATCTGATCATTTTAATTCTGATTTGGGACACTTTCATACATGGTCTTAAATAAGATACAGGTCAGATTGTTTGCATATATATACAGTACATATATATATATATGTGTATGTATATATATATATATATATATATATATATATATATATATATATATAGAGGTTGCATATATATAACCACAGTTATGCATTGGCGGGAGTCACTCTGTGAAAACAAACATGGAAGACAGTCACTGGTAATTGGTTCTCAGTTTCAGAGAGAGAAACCGACCCCGAAACTAAATACGCTAGGACTCAGCCCCAGCCAAGAAGCAAGAAATCGAGGAGTGATATTTGACTCCGATTTGAGTTTCAAGGCTCACGTGCGAGGTGTCACAAAAACAGCACTTTCACATTTGAAGAACATCTCTAAAGTGAAGCCATTACTCCCTCCGAGCGGGACAGAGAGACTGATGCACACTATCATAACTAGCAGGCTCCGCCATCCCAACGCTCTCCTTTCTGGTGCACCGAGGAACACAATGAATCAGCTTCAAATAATTTGCAATTCTGCTGCAAGAGTGCTGACCAAGACCAAGAGGAGAGCACACATGACGCTTCTTTTAACATCTTTACACCGGTGACCTGTTCCCTTTCGTACTGATTTAAAAATTATTTTATTGGTCAGGCACTACACGGCCGTGCCCCAGACTACCCCTCAGAATGGCTTTTGAATTATGAACCGGCCCCTCGGATCCCCCGCTTCTTCTCTTTCAGCTGTTCCACAAAGCAGAACAAGAAGAATTGGTGATGCGGCCTTCAGCTACTATGCTCCAAGCCGCTGGAACAGCCTTCCGGAGGATCCGAGAGGAAATGAAAGTATTGATTGCAACTGCAACTAAAAGCCTGTCTATTCAGTCTGGCTTTTATGCAGCATTTTGTGGTTTTAGTATTTATACCTATTGTAATCTTAACTACCCATCTTTAATTGTTGTCCTATTTAAATAACGTGTTTTGGTGTGAGTTAGGTGTGACCTTTTGTCAATCGCCTGTAAAGCACTTTAAACTACATTTGAATCTCTGAAAAGTGCCATATAAATATGGATGGATGGATGGATGGATGAATGGATGGATGGATTGATTGACAGCTGCGATGGAGGTCGTCAGTGGAGGGACAGTGAGGTGTTGGACCTCGTGAGTATTTGGGATGACACTTCTGTCCAAGCAAAACCACAAGCCGACAGAGTGCTGCATGTGACGTCTTTGTTGTTGTTCTTCGGTGCATGCGGTGCAGTTCAGGACAGAGACCAGTTCACACTGGAATCTGATATTGTCCACATTTAAAAAATAATGTGAACTGCCCAACAACGAATTGAGCCCCGAGGCTTGCATGGGGAACGTAGCCATAGTGACTGTTCTTTTTGTCTGCATATGGTAGTAGCTGTTCTTTTTATGAGGTTAATGCAATGACTGTGATTTTCTTTATCAGCGTATCATAGTGATTGTCTTTCACACCGTGCTTTACTGGACTGGAGACAACGGACAATAAAAACAGGATCAATAAGGTGGTCAAAGAGGCAGCTTCTGTTATTGGCCTGAATCTAGATTATCTAAAGGTTGTTCTTGGAAAGAGAACATTGTTCTTGGAAAGAGGACATCACACAATTTTATATGATAAAGGTTTTTTTTTTACCTTTTCCGTTATACTTACATGTTAAATACTGAATGTCTAGTGTGGAGGCAAATGAGATTCTCAAATGGGGACGAACAACGTTATCCATCCATCTATCCACAAAAACAGAACGGGGCTCACGGAGAGAATCAGAATCAGTTACATGTGAGTTGCTAAGCAAGCCTCTTGGGATCAAATAGAATGTCACCGGGAGACTTTGGGGGAGTGTTGGGCAGGAAATCAGGCCCCATGCAAGACAGCTTATTCACCTCACACACCCCACACAGATACAAAACGCTGCCCCGCTGAGCAAGGATCCCCAGGTTTTACACCGGCAAATTAAACCACGTGTTAGTAAGACGAAAACAAAAAAGGCACACACAAGTTCACTGCAGGAATACTGCAGACTGTTTCCAGTTGCAGCAGCTGCAGTGCATGTAACGTGCATGTACGACGGCCCGGCTCCTAAAAGACACAAAACAATCACTGCTGTAACCTAATCTAATGACAAAGGAATACTTAAGAATTTGAATGTTATCATTCGGTGTCATGTCCCCTTACATCAGTTTTTGTATTGGTTTGTTGAACAATTTGCAATGGGATATAACAAATTAAGAAAAAATGTAAATTTTGCGCCCCCCCACAATTTATACTCTCTTGTAAAGTCAGAGTTTGCAGAGATTGCGGAATACAGTCTGCTGTTTAAGAGATGTTTCATCTGTTGAAATGAGCCCGAAATTATCCAGATGATTATTTAGAGAATAATTTCCGAATTACTTGGGAATCGCTTCGAGGCGGTAAAATAATGACTGAAAATAATTATGCTCAGGAATGATTGTGAATTTAATTAGTATTTCCTCTTTTTTATTAAATGCATTTTGCTTGTCAGCTTCCTCTTTCTTTTCATTTTTTTCTTTTACAATAATAACTGCACTATTTGAGTGTCTTCTATTCATGTAAAGAGCCAAAACACATGGGACAGGTCTGTCTCACATGGCGGAGGTTTTACTGGCAGCTTTACCTGCATCTGCAAGTCACAACAGAACCTGAACCTGAACCTGAAACTGGAGGAGTTTTAGCACCAGCACCAAACTATGTTGCACGAGCCCCTGGGTTTGTCGTTGTTGTTGTTGTTGTTGTTGTTGTTGTTGTTGTTGTTGTTGGTGGTGATGTTTAGACCTGACGTCATAGTGCTTTGCACTGACACTGTGGCTTCTGGTGGCTCTGGTCGCATCGCCCTATGCAGACCCAACTCCCATGGCCCCGTCACCTCGATGACCGCTCCTAAGGAGATAAAGAAGCCCGGACACCGACCTTCATGATGCCGCACGGTGCTCCGGGGCTCCGCTCTGCTGAGTGATCCCGGCTGCAGCCTCCGCTCCTCGGGCTGCCGTGCTCCCTGTACCGCCCATTCGCATAAACTCCCTCGGACCCGCAGACCGGCCGCGCTGCGCCGAAGGCGGCGGCCGAAACGTCCAGGTACGCCCGGCTTCCTGCCGCGGGCGGCGGGGCGCCATCGCGGCTGAGCGCCGGCGTGTTGGTCGCGGCCGGAGCCGTCGGTGGTGCTGCTGCTGCTGCTGTTGTCGGTGGTGGTGGTGGTGGCGGCGGGGCGGCTCCGGGGTCCAGAAAATGTCCCGAAACGGCATCAGACGCACGAATCCCCTCCATGATCCCCGTCACAGCGAGCCCTGCTCCGAGCCGCCGCAGCCCATTCCCCGTTCGGGGGTCTGCAGTGTCCCTGACCCGGATCCCCTCAGTCCATGTCCGGGGGAACCAGGCGGGGAGACCCGGCCGGGCAGCGAGAGAGAGAGAGAGGGAGGGAGAGAGAGAGAGAGAGAGAGGGAGGGAGAGAGAGAGAGAGAGAGAGAGAGAGAGGGAGAGAGAGGGAGGGAGAGAGAGAGAGAGAGAGGGAGAGAGAGGGGTCGGAGCTGGGTCCGCCAACTCTTTTCTTCGTCGGGGCTCGCTCGTCCGGGATCCAGCCCGGTCAGCCCGGTCAGCCCTCTGCTGGAGGAGCCCCCGGTCCGCTCTCCCCGGCTGTTTTTGTACCGCAAAGCTGTTTTCCCGACTCCGCTCGCCGCTCTCCCTGCTGCTCCGCGCTCCGCGGATCCTCCGGGGCTGCCGCTCTGCGCCGCGCGCGCCCGGAGAGCCTCCCCACGTGCGTCCGCGCGCGAACGAACGGAGCCTGCGCGCGCGCGCGCACCCGCAATTAGCGCGCGCGTGCACGGCACCGAAACACTAACACCGACGCTCTGTTCGCCCCGCGCGCGGGCTGCGGTAACGGCGCGGGACGGGACCCGTCGCGGGAGAAGTTGACGCTCGCGGCTTCCCGGTGTTTCGAGGCTGAGCGACGTCTCCTCCGGCGCCGCGGCGAGCCCCGCACGCCCCGCACGCCCCGCACGCCCCGCCGCGCTGTGGTTTGGATTCGTTTCGATTTGTTTTGTATTTGGTTTGTTTTTGGTTTGTTTTGGTTTTGTTTTGTATTTGTTTTGTTATTTATTTTTTTGTTTTGTTTTGTTTTGATTTGTTCTGTGTTTGTTTTGTATTTGTTTTGTTATTTTTTGTTTTGTTTTGTTTTAATTTGTTCTGTGTTTGGTTTGTTTTGGTTTTGTTTTGTATTTGTTTGGTTTGGTTTGGTTTTGTATTTGTTTTGTTGTTTTTCGTTTTGATTTGTTCTGTACTTGGTTTGTATTTGGTTTGTTTTTTTGTTTTGTTTTGTTTTGGTTTTGGTTGGTTTTGCTTTTGTTTTGTTTTGTTTGGTTTTGTTTTGTATTTGCTTTGTTATTTTTTGTTGGGTTTTTGAAGCGCATCGATCACGAAGACCCAAAAAACATCTTTGAGGGAAGTGTTGAACCGGTCAGCTCTGATCCTCGGTGTCTCCGATTTTTACTCCTCATCAAAGATTTGGTTCACACCTGATTATTATTCTATTCTGTTCTGGTCTAATATATTCTATTCTATTATATTACATTCTATTCTATTATGTTCTATAGAATAGAACACTATTCTATTATGTCCTATTTTATTTAATTCTATTATATTATATTATCTTCTATTATGATCAGTTCTATTATGTTCTATTCTATTATGTTCTATTCTTTTGTATTCTATTCCATTTGATTCTATTATATCCTATTCTATCCGACATTGTTATATTCTGTTATGTTATTTTCTATTTTATTGTCTTATTTTCTATTGTGTTGTCTTCTATTCTGTTGTATTCAATTTTATTGTATTCTATTGTACCCTGTTCTATTCTATTCTGTTCTATTCTCTTCCATTGTGTTCTATTGCGTTCTATTCTGTTATTTTCCATTCTAAGCACACACTAATGCAGTTCTGTTATTATTTTCTTCATAATTGGCATTTAGGGTCTAGTCCAGGGGTGTCCAAACTTTTTTCACCGAGGGCCACACAGAAAAATATACAAAGGGCTGGGCCACTCACTAGAGGTGAGGTATATCGCCTCACCTCTAGTGTATTAAAGTTAGCAACACCAATCAAATGGAGGCAAGTTATGCTTGATAACTGAATACGCTTAAAGAAAAAAACATCACAGCTTTCCATTAATGAGTTTTCATTTCTTTTGTTATGAAAAAGGTTGGCAGCACATTTTCAAAACAGCAGCCTCAGATTGGTTCTTAGTCAGGATGGTGATCCCCCTCCACAGCCCTGTATAAAGGGGGAACCATAAGGGGAAAAGGGGATGGGTGGGATATCATATTATGTTCTGTAATGTTCTATTCTATTCGATTCTGTTCTATTCTATTCCATTTGATTATATTCTATCCTATTGGGCTCTATTCTGTTATGTTATTTTATTGTGCTATTTTTTATTGTGTTGTCTTATATTCTGTTATATTCTATTGTATTCTGTTCTATTATGTTCTATTATGTTCTATTCTATTCTGTCCTATTCTATTCTGTTCTATTATGTTCTATTCTGTTATGTTATGCTCTATTCTATTCTGTTCTTTTCTTTTCTGTTCTACTCTAGTATGTTCTACTCTGTTCTATTCTATTCTATTATATTCTATTCTATGCTATTCTATTCTGTTCTGTTCTATATCCTGTTCTATTCTATTCTATTCCATTCTATTATGTTCTATTATGTTCTATTCTGTTCTCGTCCATTTTCTTCCTCTTCTTTTGATACAACAACGGCCTCACATCCAATTGTTATGTTGCATTACCGCCCTCTTCTGTTACGAAATGCTAAGGGTGACCAATGGAACCAAAATGGTTCTTGTTTGAACTATTCACAGTTTTGTAAAGTATATATCAGCTAGTATGTCTGTTCCATTCCATTCTGTTCTGTTCTATTCCATTCTGTTCTGTTCTGTTCCTGGCTTTGGAGACACTGAATGGAAACGTGACCTTCACCACCTCTGCGCTGAATTTTTCATAAACAATCGGGTGAATACAGACTGAAAGAGATTGTACAGTGCAAGTAAACCAAAATAATAGCCAAGGTCCATTTAACAAAGCGCCCCAAACAAATGAGGAATCGGCGGAAAAATAAGGGTGGAGGATGGCCAACCTCAGCTGACACACAGTAACCGTAGTAACGCCGCTTGACCCCGGCAGAACCGCAGGGGACACTGCAGATGGAGACGTTCGACCCCGTGTCTGTGATAATGAGAATTGAAATTAAAATACGGTCTCATTTAAATCCTCAGTCACATAATTAACTCATAATTAACTCGTATAGTGGCCTTGACCTGTTGTGTTCAAACCAGGACAACAGGCCGTAATGTCTGTATTCGCTGTCGTCCATCTTGTTTTTTTCTTTATGCAGGGTTTATTTTATATATATATATATATATATATATATATATATATATATATATATACTGTGTATATATATATATATATATATATGTCATATGAGTATATATAGTATGAACATATTTTAATATGGAGCACTTTTAATTCAATGCCCCTCCTCCTTTTCTTTATCTGTCTCTCTCTCCCCCCTCTCTCTCTTTCTCTCTTTCAGAATCATGAATTATGTATTCTCAGCAATAATTTAAGAAAAGTCGTGCTTTTAAAAGCCTCCCTCCCTCCCTCGCTCGCCCGCCCCGACCATCTCGCCTTTCCTCTAAAACATGTTGACGACCTGTTTTTCAAGCTATAGCCCCGGAGCATCGGAGCGGCCAGTCAGTTGAGCCAGCGGTCTGTCGCCCTGCGCAGGAGATACAGTAACTGAGGCTTTGAGTGGAAGTTGGTGACACAATAAACTCACTTTATTATAATCAAGCGTGTCTGCACGCCGTGCCACCCCGATACGGAACAACACCTCAGTCGTTTTCAGTCATTCGTCATTTACAGCTTTAAAACGTAATGTATTGTTTGATTTTGTTGTCAAACACCAGGGACAAGGGTTTAGAATGACTCAATCTAGAATGAATCTATGAACATTACATTGAGCCTCAATGATTATTAAGTAGGTTACCGAGGCACATCTTCCCGGCAAGACCCGTTAGAATTCAGGCGTCGGGGCGACAGACGTTAATGTGTTGTTTGTAAACAAATCGGAACGCACACAGGCCTAGGCAATGGGCGAGGCCGACCACATGGGCAGGGCCTACCCAGTGGGCGGGTCTAACCGCGCAACATGCTGGAGGGAAACTGTGACTGTGGAACATTCTGCACATGGATTGTCATGATGTGCAGGGGTTCCCATACTAGGGGTCTGCGGCCCCCTGTCCTCACGGAAGTTGGATAAACACACAAAACAATAGGGTGACATCCGGAGGGCTTAATCACCTTTAAAAAGAAAATATTTTATTCCTGCTCTCTTGTAGTATTGGGATACGCAACACACGAGTACCATTATTGACAAAGTATGATTCATTAACCACAAGTTTTGTATGATATCATATCAAATGTTTAAAAAAAAAAGTCTTAAAACAATGTCCAATAATTGATATTTGTTCAAAATTTGAAAAAAAAACCCTGCAACTGGTTGAGACCCTATTCAGCAAGCCAAGCATGTGTTGAAATCTCATTGTGCGTCTAAACTCCTTCAATAAACTCTAAACACCTTGAAGGAGCTTTTAACACTGTATATATATATACACACTTATATATATACACATATATACGCTTTCTTTTTTGTATTTCTTTGTAAAGCGCATTGTGTTGCCCTGGTATGAAATGCGCTCTTTAAATAAAGTGTGACTTGACTTGACTTGACTATATATATATATATTATATATATATATATTATTATAATTTTTTTGAATATGTATATGTATATGTGTGCACGTGTGTGTGCGTGCGCTTGTGTGTGTGTTTGTCTGTGTGTCAGGAAGCTTCCTCTGTAGGCCAAGCCTTCTCACCGTACTTCCTGTGGTTGGCCAAAGCGGAACAGAAAGCATCAGCCAAGCAGAAAGCTCCCGACAGAAGCCTTGTGCCATCTGAGCCGAAGGTCGAAGGTCAAGGCAGAGTTATTAACAGTGTGTTTGGCTGTTACCCCCATGTCAACGTTCAGTATGACTGAAACGCTCACTGCACTGCCACCTGGTGTTGACATCAGAGGAGGGCAGTAGAGAGGGCTAGTATACCTTCTAATACCCACGTCCACACACTGTCAGTATTTACAGTGCATTAAACAATTCAAATTGAATATTGCAATAAACAAGATTGATTGTTTTTCAAGAACATGTCCTGTCCTCAAAACAAACCAAATGTACTCTATATATGCACACACTAATTCATCAGTTCATCATTGGCATTTATGGTCTAGTCCAGGGGTGTCCAAACATTTTTCTCTGAGGGCCACACACAGAAAAATATAAAAAGGGCTGGGCCACTCACTCACCTCTAGTGTATTAAAGTTAGCAACACCAATCAAATGTAGGCAAATTATGCTTGATAAACTGAATATGCTCAAAGAAAAAAAGAAAAACAGCCTACATAACAGCTTTCCATTAATGAGTTTTCATTTATTTTTTTACAAAAATGGTTGGCAGCACATTCTCAACACAGCAGCCTCAGATTGGTTCTTAGTCAGGATGGTGATCCCCCTCCCCAGCCCTGTATAAAGGGGGAAACATAAGGGGAAAAGGGGATGGGTGTATTTCAAGCTTTTTGTGCAAATAAGTTATTGGGATTGTTAACACAACTAACCTTTGTTTGAAAATGTTATCAACTCTAGTCGACTGTATTTATGAAGTAAGAATTTATTTTTAACTCACCTATAATGGGAACAGCATGGCACTCAGTGGGAGCAGTGATGCTGAGCTTTGGGCTGAAGGACGGCTGGCAGGTCACGAGTAAGTTTGGTGGTTGAGATGCGAAGGACATGACAGAGATGGCTGTCGCTCATCTTGGTTCTCAATCTGCTTTCGTTCAGAGTTAACAGAGAAAATGTCCGCTCACGTATGTATGTTGAGCCAAACAGACTCATCATTCTTTTTTGCGTGGCGTCTCATCAGAGGAAACCTGGCGTTTTCCAAGCTCCAGTGGGGGTCGGGAAGGGAGAGAAGCTGATGTTGATTCTTCAGAGAATTATCACACTGTATTTCGATAAGTTCTAATTGCAGACACTCTTCCAACTTCTACTGCATCCATCAGGAACGCAGTCGAGAACAGCTTGATTTCTTTCTCAATGATAGAAAAATCTCGGAAGCGCTGATTCTGTCATGAGAGATGTGATCACAGACACACATTTCCCATTTTTAGCAGGAAGCTTGGCCTTTGGAAAAGAAAATTTGATTTTGGACAGTGTGGGGAAGTGTGCAACATTGAAGTTGCGTAGTTGTGTCTCAAAGAGACGGAGCTTCACACAGAATCTTTCTTTCTTTTCACATCTGAATGGTAGAGAAGGTCCCAGTATTCAGCATCGACATCAGATAGGAAAGCTTGAAATTCTCTGTGGTAGAGCCCTCGTGCTCCAACTATGTTGACAGTTTTCACAGCAGTGTTCATCACGTCGCCAAGCTGGACTGTCTTGGCACAGAGGGCTTCTTGGTGGATGATGCAGTGCATTTTAAAAGCCTCACCTCCAACTCTCTTGCACCTTGGCGCACACCATAGAGGCCATTCCTTTGCCCTCACCTGTCATTGCTGGAGCCCCCATCCGTTGTAACTCACACAGCTTGTCCCATTTGAGTCCCATCTTGTCAATTGCATCTGACACAGCTTCAAAAATGTCCTTACCCGTGCTGTTGTGTTGCTGTACCCTCCGTAATGCATAGGTTATCGTCAACTCCCCGCAAAAAAACAGTCTGTGGCATCTGTGCTCTCATCACATGCAATCGAGTAAAAATCAAAAGCACAAGCTTTATCTGAGACTTGTTGATGTTTTAAGTGTGCTGACAAGTCTTCGATTCGCCGCACAACTGTGTTTCTGCACATGCTAACGCTTGTTTTGTGGAGAAGCTGCCTTGTTCAAGACAGCAGCTTCACCTAGTGTTAAAACAAAGAAGTACAATACAGTCAAGCGCAAGTTTAATGTGCGGGCCGTACTCCATTGTATTTTTAGAATTTGCTGCGGGACAATTAAAAATGGACCACGGGCCACAGCTGGCCCGCAGGCCGTAGTTTGGACACCCCTGGTCTGGTCAATAACACACGATGAGAGACTTTGTGCCATCAGGGGGCAGGAGTCTGCCAACATAAAAATATAGTATATAAAAAAGTTCTATATGTATGGAGTGCTTGCAAATACATCGTCTTTTTTTCTCTCCCTGATGCAATCATATCAGGTCATATGGCTGCTTCTGGAACAGGCTTATCTTTGCGATAACCAGTGCTGCAGCAGAAGGGTGAATTCAGAAGTGCACAGACAGATTTTATGAGGAAAGCGTGGAAAGCTTTGGACTGGCCAAGTCAGGCACCTGATAAATTCCCCCGAACAAAGACGACTTAACTTTTGGGGACTCAGTTCTGGCATCTGAGGTCCACTTAAGTAAACATTTATTTTACGTTTAAGTCTGTTCATTACATCAATGTTCAAACGTTATTATATAACATTATTAATATACTATGAAACAGGGGGTTGTACTCTGTTAACTTTATTTTATGTTTTTATTCTGAGATTTTTCAGTTCTTCAAACAACAATAAGGTCACAAGGAACCCCCCTCCCACCCCAAAAGATAAGAACAATAGCACATGAAAAAATAATTGACGCTGCAGAGTTTTAGCACAACCAAGATGGCGGACAAGGTTTCCGACTTGTGTTTTTAGCCATTGATAATCCATGTATTTGGATATAACATAAACAAAAGAGTGGAAAGCAATATAAAGGAAAGCAGGGAGGAGTACAAAGCAGCTACGCTCTGTCGACGAAGAGACGCACAAAGGTAAATTAGTGGCGCATGATGACGTCATCATCTCGCGACACGCCCACTCGCCCGCTGTGAAAGCTCCGGACAATCACTTGCTCCGTTCACACATTACGCTCAATCGGACATTACGCCGACTTTGAACTAGGGTGCAGGCTGGGTAACGTTTGGTCCAAATGAGTCGGACATTTGTTTTCACACTTACAGCTCCTTCAGGTAATGTCTGGATAATTTCAGGGTCCCAGTGCATGTGTGAAAGCAGCTTTGGATGTACAGAAGGGCAGAATGAGTGCAATTTGGGACAGGATTAATGTTGTGTATGATTTTGTTTGAATTGGATAATCTGGTGTCTGGAACTTTGGGCAACTGTGAATGGCTTCAAGATAAATTCGGAGTATAATCCCTGATCTGGAGTCATCTGAAGAAATGTGTAGCCGGGAGTACATTTTTTCCTTAAGTGTGCAAAAGGTGGCTGAACTAATGTCTGCTACAGTGAGAATACCTTTCCCCCCCAAATAAAGAGTGCAAAAGTACCATTGTTAAGGGGGGCATGTAATATGAGTTCAGACTGGTTTCCAGGAATTACAATTTCCTTTCTCCTTTCTCTCGTTTAATTCACTATTAGGAAAACAAAGCAGGCTTTACTGAATGTTTAGATCATGACCATGTTACGCCTTAGTTTATAGTCTGTTGCTATTTAGCTGAGGCTTGTCAAGAGACAACCATTGTCTGTAGTATCAACCAACTCGGTCATAGCCATGTACACATTCTCTAGACGAAGCGCTTTAACCGGTACAACAGCTTAAACCATTCCTAAGTAGACAGGGGACAAAATAAAAACTAAAAAAAATACAAGAGACAAAGGACATTAAAGTAGAAATACAATTTTTAGTTATAGAATTTAAGCCCATCAGTTCCTCTGGCCCTGGAAGACTGGCGACGGCTGCAGCAGCACATGACTGTTGCAGACAGCAGACAGGCATGTGGCACGGCTGCTGCAGCACATGACTGTTGCAGGGGCTGCAGCACCTGCCTCTTACCCTGGAAGATGGGCGGCGGCTGCTGCAGCCCCTGCCTCTTGCTCTGGAAAATGGGCGGCGGCTGAACACCCCTCAAACCTCCTTTGTCCACTAAATCATGTACCGTCGTCGCCTGTAGCAATACTAGAAAATAATGACATGACACATTGTTGTTTCACCTACCATACTTGCATCTTTATTTAGCATTATGACATTACATGTTTCTAAATTGAGTGCACACCTCGTAACTCATAAGTTTGTGTCTTTCATTAATTTCTTTATCTGACATGTTTACTTGTTGCTCCGGAGCCATCTTGTGCGCACTGATCGAAGCCTGCAATCTTCTGATTCGAAGTCATACGCACCCTCCCGGCTCTCCACCTAATAATGGGTCTTAATGACTGAGAGGGTTGGCGTAAGTACACACAAGCTTCTCCCATAACCTGATCCAAGCGCAATTTAGTAGTGGACACCAATAGCACATGTAGGGCCATTTAGTGGCTGTGATTTTGAGAATTGCCGTGTTCTGTTGTGCTGTGTGTTAGAATGTGTGTGTTAAGTGAAGTATTATTCATTGTTGTATTTTGTGGGTAAACGGAATCTGGAGAGTATGAAGGTTTGTTGTGTGGTCTAAACCGCGGACCATCCGAGATTTTCAAAAATGGCTCTGACCCTTGACTCGGCGTGGGTCAGAGCCATTTTTGAAAATCTGTATTAGTGTTGACTGTCTGGGACATGGTAAGACTTTGGTAGTTATCGTTGTGTGTTTCCTCCTCGTGTGCACTGTGTTTTGTGTTGCAGCATTGTGGCTGAAATTGCCGACGGAGATATTATTGAATTGTGAGGGAAATAGAACGACACGGAGAAGTGGATGAGAAAAGGACTGTTAAAAGTTATGGACGGAGATAGGAGGAAGTGAGAGGCTAGAGAGTCTGAGCATACTGAGAAAAGTTTCCAGAAGAGATTCCAACTGCATGCGCTTTGCTGATGACGTGTGAATGTGTGTGTGTGTGTGTGTGTGTGTGTGTGTGTGTGTGTGTGTGTGTGTGTGTGTGTGTGTGTGTGTGTGTGTGTGTGTGTGTGTGTGTGTGTGTGTGTGTGTGTGTGTGTGTGTGTGTGTGTGTGTGTGTGTGTGTGACTCACCCCGCCCAGGATCCACAGCTTAGCCACCACACAGCAAGATTACAATTAAAACACTGAGTTCAACCCACTCCAAGCTAGACACATTTAGCATAGGCAATAGCGTAAATTGTTAACTAATACCCACATAAAACCACGACAAACTCACAACTGACTGAACCTGACTTAACCCGACTGAACCCGACTGAAACCACCTGACCCCAACGGAACCAACGGAACCAATGGAACCAACGGAACCAACTGAACCCAACTGAACCAGCAGAGCCGTTCTTATGGAAATTAAAGGGTCGCTTTAATCTGCAGTTTGTCAATCGGGGTTTTAAATAAAGCCGCAGACGGAAGCTGGTTTTTACTTGTACAAGGCTCGGGTCCGAGATGTGCTCTCCAGCAGCTCTGAGTGGAACAATTTATTTTCAGGGCGTCAGATGATCAGTTTGAACCGACAAATGGTAGGTGCTCAAGATAAGGTCAACTTTACAGCAGGAAGATAAGGCAAACTTCACAGCAGGAATCTAATGCAAACTTCACAGCAGGAGTCTAATGAACAAAACATCCTAAGGAGATAAGTGAAATAATTAACCCTGGGTGCTGAAATAACGTTATGTGACTGAGGCTATATGAGGTTGTGTTCTTCATTATGTGTGTGCATATGTCTTTATGTGATAACATAGATTGAGCTATATTGTTATTCCGTCTCGCCCGCTCACCGACATCCCTGCCAAGGTGTAGCCAAAACGACACCAACGCCATCAGTGCTGCATCCACCAAGGAGGTTAATGCCACTGCCAAAAGCTAAGTACTCGCACCCAGCGATCACACCTAGCAGAAACCGTGAGCCACCAAAGCACATGGCACCCATGTAACCCATTTAAACAACTCTGCGGAGTCATAGGGACCCTAGCATTCATACTAATCAAAACATTATTGATAGTTCTTCCTATACTGTGGCATCATGCTCAACCGCTAAAAAATAATGGGGTCCTCATACCTACGACCCTACAACCAATGCAGTGGACATGGTCACATCGCCATGCGTCTGGGACTGCATGATACACTGCCCCATGTCAAAACCCCACTTAAATCTGAAAGGTAACACAATCTGTAAACGCCCGCCAGGTCATTGGACAGCACCGCAAACTCACTTATCTGAATTGAGCGTCCTAGGCCATGAGTGTTGTCAGTCCACCCGATCTAGAAAATTCGTAGGGCAATTCCAAGACAACTGCTCCGTAGCGTATCAGATAATGCCCAACAACATGCTCATAGTGGAGGATGGCTATTCTATTCCCAAGGTTCTGCTACAGCAAACCAGGCAGGTCCCCGACCTATTCTGGCTGTGCGGAGGTTGTGTGCTGCACACCAATTGGTCAGGCCTATGTGCCCGCATAGCTGTGGCACAGAAAATGTCCATTGTCACCGCAGCTCACCTCAAACTGCTTACCAGTGGTCTTGCCTCTCCCTGTCATTTGGTTGGTCATTTTTCTGACGCCCCTCGTGTCTATGTTGACGCGATAGGGGTCCCAAGGGGACTACTAGACATCCCGCAATTTGCATTTTGGTATTTTATGCATCTTAATAGAATCATAAATAAATGAAAACATAAATACACATAATCAAAACAATGATAATTCATTCTATGGTGTCACATGTTACTGCCCAAACAAATGTCTCACAATAACAATTGCAACAAAACCAACAGACGGCACCCTTTTATTTTTACAGAGCTTATACTGTATATGTAAAACATTTAAAGATAAAGTTAAAAAGATAAAGATAAAAAAAATCTATAGAATAAAATATTGTTTGTTTGGATAAATGGTACATTCTTATTCTTCATCTTCATCGTAATCACAATTATCTTCTTATTCACTATATTTGTTCATATTTCTTTGTATTTTTTGCTCCTGTTTTTCTTCCTTTGTTCCTGGGTCTGTTTGTCCTTCAGCCTTGTCCAAGTCTTCGGAAACGGATGCCGCATCTCTCTGGAGATGGAATATTATTTACTGATGTTCAGTAATCATTTATGGAATTATTTACTTAGCATTCATAAGCAAAACATTTTTGAAAATGAACCAAATAATAGCACATAATACAAAGTATTCCCCTAGCCAGAGCTACCATAGAAGGTTGGTCAGGTCAGGAACCTTTGGTGTAATATATTTGGTTCGAATACATTTCTCGCGCCCCCCCCCCACACACACACACACTGCATAATGCATCGATAAGCATCTGAATGCCCTCCGGGACTCACCATCGATCCTTGAGTTCGAGATTTTCTGAAAGAGCAGGTCGCCCATTTAATGTACTCCTCTCGCACCTTGTCAGACCAGTAAAAACAAAATCGCATAAACATACACTAGAAAAGCCTCACACTACAGAATCAGACACAGTCTTTGTAAGCCCGCAATGCAATTCAGGGGAATACATTCATCTGGATGTGAAGAGACAACCTCCTTGTTGAGCAAACAGTGGACGATGAAGAGAAAGGTGCCCTGCTGGGAGTTGAGCAGGATGAAGAGGACCTGGAAGAAGAGGTTGCTCTGGTACAGGCCCAGTACCCACGTACAGCCCAGGATGACAAACTGGGCCAAGATCTTGAACACAATCAGTCTGCAGATGCATCAAAGAGACAGTGTACAGTAACTGGAAAATGTCAGAAATAATCCTGAATAAGTGACAGATTGATAGATAGATGGAAGGACGGCCATACAAACAGATGGATGTGTTAACTGTGACATACATTACTACTCATGTTCAGCAATCATCGACCCTCTCTCCAGGAACTATTTTATGTCACGACAAATCTTTTGGAACTCTACTATTGACTGAGCATGGAGATGAAATCAAGATTTTATTTTTTAACATGTAATTATTGCATATGCATACAAACCTTGTGTCTTTTGACTGAGACACATCACTCCTCATGCTGGCCAAGGTCGGTCTCAGGCTCCAAAGTGTGGCACAGAACAAGACCCAGTTGAGCTTTAACAAGAAAAAGGGAAAAAGAATAATGTCAATTATTTTAACTTGGTGATAACTGCCTTCAAAGGTGTAAAAGCCCTGGTAAACAAGGACTTCCAGTTTTACATTAAATGGGAGATCAGTCACAGGAACTGAGTGTACACCTGCATGTCCCTCAGTCTATTTTCTTTATCAGCTTTTCCCGTTCACGGTCATCAGGGGCTTTACACTATCACAGCACACAGCAAAGGCATCTATTTATTCGTAAAGACATTATTTGCCTCAAATATGATTTTTTTTTGTGTAAAATAGCATACATACTCCAAGGACAAAAATCACCGTCCCAGTTAAGGCCCAGTTGAAGTTGCGATCTTGGGACAGCCAGCACCTGCACATGAATTAAACAAAACAGAAAATATGCCCAAACAAATTTTTTGTGCGTTAATCAGATATGGAGGAATGGGTGAGGCGCTGTCGTTCACTTGAGTTGCTACTCACATCCCAGACTCTGTGGCGCCGTAGCCGTCAGAATACACCAGTGCAGAAACGCCCACAATCACAAAGGGCACGCCATAGCCGGTCAGGTAGAGGAAGGGCCAGGGGAGGCCGTCTCTGTGGATGACTTGAACCTTAGTGAGCCTCCGGACCAGCAGGTGGAGCTGCAGAGCCTCCAGCAGCATCCACACGAAACTGGCCACAACCAGGAAGTGGAGCATCCCAGCCATGACGGTGCACGCCAGCTGCAGAGACGCAGACATTTTCATTTCTAGTGACGAAAAATATATAAATATATGTGAAATAAGAATAATGAACGAGAGTGAGAAGAGTCATAACTCTCACCATAACATCGACATTAAGAACGATTCTTTCTTGTAAGTCAGGGACACAAAATACTCGAAAGAAGGACCGAAATCATGAACCCTTCGGTGTTTTCGCATGTATGCGAGCTTCGAACATGTTTTATTCGTAGCAGACTAATCCCAATCCCCTCCAGAAGTGCGATGGTGTCGTCTCACATACCTCATCTTGCAGGTATCTGTCGTTCCACAGCAGCAGCAGGTGGGAGAGGCTGAGGCTGAGGCAGAGGTGGAGGCGAGCTGTGTTGTCGATCTTGGGGTTCCAGCTGCACAGGAGGAAGGTGACGACGGCCAGAGCGAAGAAGAAGAGACCGACCGCCACGCAAACTCGGTTCAGCCATTCCAGGAAGGGCTCTTCGTCTGCAGGCTAAGGCGATGCGGGAACAGGCACAAACATTGGGTGAGGTGGTAAATCTACGTCCCCGTCCATGAGGGGACTAACTTAAACCACCTGCCAAAGTAGCTTCAGCCTAAGATTTATCAGTACACCCGATCGCTGCACAGAGTAGGCCACTTGAAATGCGCTTGCCATGTAGAAGCAAAGTCCTTGTCTTTCCAATTTCAACCATGCTCCGTTCCTATCGCTAGTTCCCTCCAGGGAGTAGAGAGCGAGGCATGGCTATAGTAGCAGCCGTAGTATTTTTCAACCTCGGCCTTACTTGTTAAACTCAAAGCAAATGTACCTCCCCAATCTGCAGGATGAGGGCGAAGGTGGACAGGTGAGAGCAGCTGCACACCGTGTAGTTCTCATCGGAGTACTCGACCCAACAGCCTTGTACCGACCAGTGTCTTGAGTCCGTGTCTTCTGAGTCATTCTCCTTCGCATCTTCCTGTTTCCCTCCTTTGTCCTCCCAGTACACACAGGTCACCAGACCGGACTCGGGTAATCTCTGAGTCACCGAGTAAAACAGAGATGAACTAATATGTTGGAAAATAACATTGGATGTGTGATTTGATAATACAGTCAGAATGGAAAAACGGCACATATTGACAATCTTTACATTGGTCAATGGAGCACCTTCTTGTGTTGGATGGTGAAGTTGACGGGCTCAGAGAAGTTGGTGTTGTTGGTTTTGGGTAAAAAGGCCGTGATGACATCAGAGTACATTTCTGTCTTATTCTCTGTTTTAAAGTAGCGATGGCTGAGCAGACTCTCCATCCCACTGAGAGTCATGAGGGCAGCGGCCGCTGAACCTGAAAGTGTCCACGCGGCGCAGGACAATCAGGGGAGTAGATCTAGAACCTGGGTTAACAATTTCTATACTTTACATGAACCCTCACCATTGTTATTTCTGGCCATTGCCTGCAGGTTGATCTCCATGGTGATTCCCTTGGTTGAGAGGAGAGGATTCTGTCCGTCATTGTCCCCTGGACCAATACTTTGTAGACTCAAATCTAGTACATATGTAGATTGTAGTCACAAACGTTCAGGTTGAGATTCACCAACTATTCCAATAAATCTCATCTTACTGACCTACTACTGACGTCTTCACAGTTCTGTTGGTACTATTAAGACTGGGCTCCACCAGGGCAGACACCAAATACTCTGAGATTCCCAGAATCACGCTGCCTGTTGCCCCATCCCCTTCACTGCTGACAGCCATTGTCGACCTGAACCGTGGTGCAACACCCGACACATCCTGGGAGAAATGTCCTTGTTATAACAAGTAAATATTCTGTCAGCAAACCTTGGTCCAAGACACCCCCAACACTTCCTTGGTCAAAGTAAATATTGCATGTAAGTTCATCATGGTTTTAACTTAATTTAGTGTAATTGAAGAATTATGTTATATGTACCATGGATGCAGAAAAGCTGTTTGTTACTGTCTGAAAAGAAAACACAACATAATTTGCACATTTTCAACACAATGTTCAACACAAACATAACATTGCTAAATCAACAATTGATCTACTTTGGTAAAATGCACTCGTAAAATTCTGCTGTCAATATTTTGATCAAAAATATTAAAACTACTGAAATCATACCCCAAAGTGTGGTATGATTAATTCATGAGTTGGCACACTACGACTGTGCCTTATCACTGATGGCACAGTAATAGTGTTGATAATTGCAGCAAGTGCTCCAAAAAACTGAATTAGCAATCAACAATATTCAAAAATCAGAGGTGGATGGACTCACTCCTTCTGGTAAGATGATTTCAGCATTGTCCGTGAGTTGTTGCTTCATATCACCAAGAAAAACATTTTCTTTTGTTTGGCCCTGCAATAACACAAAGCCAACGATTCGACGATAGATTCAAATTTTTTTAAGAATGCAAGTTAGGTCTTGTTTGCGTCTTTGTTTATATTTCAGTTGTCCCACATGAAAATTGATGCCAGTTTGACCTTTCTGGGTAGTATGTTATATCCTGGATGGTCATGAGTGTTCACTACAGGAGGGCTCTGTTTGACCTCCAAATGACTCAATGACTTGACATGACACAAATATTCCTCACAATGTTTGTGGGTTTTGTATACTTATTATTAGATTTGTAACTTAATTAACTGCAGAAACCACGTCAACTAAGTAAATGAAAAAGGAGAAACTTCTCTTTAGAAATATCATACTTCCTTCCACAACACTTTAGGGTCTCAAAATCTAACTGCTTTTGTGGTTGGTGGTTGTGGTTTTGAATTTTTTTTTTTAAACGTACACCGAGACCCTGAGAACAGTTGTGGCTCTGCTTCCTGCCAAGATGACTAAGCATGGACCTAAACTCGAGGTTTCAAATTGTCTCTTCACAAACCTTCAACCGTTTATGTTTTGCACACATCTATCGATACTAGGTTTCATCCCATTCAATCAAATATCATTGTTGTAGTCGGGGGTGGTTTTGATGTCATCTGCAGGTGGGGGAGGCAGCACTGGCAACTGGCAGGGGACGCAGCTGCAGTAGATTGGGGTGATTAGTAACAGAGTCTTGAAAAACTGCTGTGGTTTCACCTCTTGCTCTCTTCTGACAGTGAGGCTGGGCTTCAGTTCCAGAGCTGCTTGGTGTTGCAGCTGTGTTGCAGCAGTTGTGTTCAGATATCAATATGGGGAACTTTAAGTTTGTCCGAAAACACAGATATTTCTGCTGTAATAAATGTCCAGTCAAGACCGGTTCCCTTTCTACCTGCCTTTTGGTCCAGCTCTCTACCCCGCAAATGACAAGTGACTTGCCACAGTGGCGCCCAATGTGATATTTTTGAGACTTTCCTCAATCTCCTGCAGCTGTGTCCCCTGCCGGTTGCCAGTGACGGCTCTCCCTCCTCCGGATGTTGCCAAAACCACCCCCCACTACCGCAGGTCTTTTTGCGTGTCAAATTGAGAACACTGCCATTACTTGCCTCCGGAGGTGAAATTTCATCTAGAATGTCTTGAATGTCTGTTGATAAGTGTGGGAGAAAAATCAAAATCAAAGACAACCTCACAATACTCTTGAGTTATCATGTCAGCTTTACCACCCTCACTTTGACAAAACGATTCCCTCATCTTCCACAAGATTCCCGTTGAGGGGTAGAATCCATCGGGACACGAGCAATAATAATTCCCTGGTTCATTAGTGCACACAGTTTGGCGGCCGCACAGACCCGGTGTCTCGCTGCACTCATCTATATCTGTAGAGACAAGAGCACCGATTGAGACAAACCAACCCTGGGACATGGTTTTCCATACTAGTGAACATTGTAACGCCACAAACAGTGCACACCTTTGCATGGGTTTTCAAAGCTGGCTATCACATCCGGCTTGTCCAAATGATATCCTGGATTACAGGTACA
Organism: Zeus faber; assembly: GCF_960531495.2. NCBI lineage: Eukaryota > Metazoa > Chordata > Actinopteri > Zeiformes > Zeidae > Zeus > Zeus faber. Next base: position 26,192,042 of record NC_137205.1, on the reverse strand, counting down.
GCTGTGAGCACCGATGAGGTTGGTACAGTTGGCATCAGGACCGCAGATCCTGGCATCAGTGATACACTCATCAATGTCTGTCCAAAGAAATAATTTTATATTATTATTATATTATTATTACATATTTAAATTCACATTTTAAACTTGGTACTCATTAACAGTAGATATAAAAATAACGAGTAATATTATTGTACATAGGCTTTAATTTAAAGGCTGAATGGCTTTTATTGTATCAGTTATTATTTTTCTCAGTCTTCTTCCAATATCAGGCTGTTTCAAATGATGCCAATGGATTGAAATGATGCAGAGCTAGTTCTGCCAGACAACTAGATGGCACCACATGCTTGGGGGGGATTCGAGGTCATCACGCCTACATTTCATGTTTGCGTATGTTTGCTTTACACCTCTCGACACCTTTGTGGTGGGCGCTCCGAATCCTTTCAGGGACACAAACCTTTTTATTCAGTTCACTAAAAAGATTTGTTCACTGATTCGTTCGCCAAATCCCAAACGATTTTCCGGTGATTCTCACGTTCGTGAACGACTCGCTCTTGCAGTGGATCCGTTCAGTCAGTGCTCCCTGCAGCCGAGGTCCGTGTAGGAAGACTGCTGGCCTATAACGATGTTAAAACAAGTTTGACACCCCATGTTTGCCCCCCCCCCCCATCAATTATGGTCTGTGAATAGGCTACATGTTATTTAAGAAATGTGCTATGACATACTACAGTTCATGAGACTTTTAACTACGGTGACCAGGCATCCGGGATTGTCCCAGCTGTGCGTCCCAAGTCGTGACAAATATCTGAAAAACACTAAAATGTGCCGGTTTTCACCACAATAATAATAATAATAATAATAATAATAATAATAACATGATTATTAATAATATTAGTATTATTATACTTGAAAATGCTGCGTTCTGCGCACAGTGCAAGAGTAATGGTCACACACGGTGGAAATGCCGACATAAAATATAATATTAAGACGGCCAAACATAAGCTATCAAAATAATAATAATATTAACACATACATACAAAATTAAAATTGAAACTCTCCAAAATAAAAAAAAAATCTAATATAAAGAATATGGAGAATATAAAGATTCTCTCATATTTTACTCTTCTTTCCACTGTCCTCCCGGTTGTTTATTTTCCCATAAATAATAAATGTCCCGTATTTTTAACCTTCATTTATTTTCATTTTTTCATTACAGTATTAGGAACTAAAATTACCGGTGGAAACAGTTCTGAACTATTTCCGGCATAACTTTAGGTTCCTTCGCCGATTAGTTTGCAAACGACTTCTAGCAGCAGCTTTTGGCGCAAGGCGGAGACTCAAACGAACAAATCGTTTTGGTTGACGATTTCATTCACTTCAAAGTTTTGGTCAAAAAGAACGAATCGTCCGCGAACGACCCAACACTACTAGGCTATTGAGCGGTAGAGCCCAGACACCAACTTCAAAACATGTAAATAAATAAACCAAATTTTCTAATTAAATTTGAAACGCACCAATCAGCCTTTTGTTTTCGCCAAGAACATAAAAGATTCCTGTTGGAACGCAGATCCTTCCCAAACTATTCCGTATTAACATGACGTAAAATTTGAAGTTGAGGTGATACTGCCAATGAGCTGGCAGCCTCATTTGAAAGGTTGTTCTGACTTTTGAAAGCCAAGGGCTCGAATCCGGACAGCGCAGGCGGATATTTTGTTTGTATCTGAAAAAAAAAAGTTCTTAGAACTATGATAAATTTCCTGCAGTGCGAAAAACGCCACACAGCACATTGATGCAGGGGGAACCTGCTCTGAGTACTCATGGCGGTGGCAGATCTACACATTCGATACCTTGACAGGTGTTGCTCCCGCTGGGTTGTGATTCGGGTTCAGTAGGAGTGTATCCCTGTGCGCATCTGCAAGTGTGAGCTCCAGGTGTGTTGGTGCAGATGGAGCTGGGACCGCAGACGGTGGAGTTGAAGCACTCATCAACATCTAAAAGGCAGACAGTTAAAGCATAATAGGACAGGACAGAAATATAATACAACCACCAATCAGTTAGCCTGCTTTGAGCTGGTTCATTTACATGCGGAGAAGAACCACGTTTTAACGGTGCTGTAAAGGTGAAATGTCCATAACAATTGGGCACTTTGTGATAACAGCCGGAGACTTGGCACAGATTTAGATGCAAATGTTATGAAAAGACATGTAAGGCTTTGATTATTTGGCACCTGGGAGCAATGGCAGCCATCTTGAACAATGGCCAATAAATATGGCTTCAATGTTGTGGAAAACATGTTTTATGAGTCTTGATGAAAACCCAAGCCTGTTCGGCTGATTTGATCAGCTGTCACACACTTCCTTCCCCCTTATCTTCCTTCCCCCTTCTAAAAGCTTTTATCCTGGGAAAAGCACAAAAAAAGAAAATAAAAAATAGCAGAGGAATGGTCACTTTTTGGGGTCACAATTCTCCAGCTTGCCTTTCATGCCAGATACACATTCATCTTTTCATTTTCACAAAAGCTGACAGAGATATCGCCGGGTAAAGTACCGGGTCGCCAGCTACCGGGTCTTAAGCAGATAGACGGACAGACAGACAGACAGACAGACAGACAGGCAGGCAGGCAGGCAGGCAGATAGACAGGCCTTGGCACACAGGTGATCCGTCAGGTACGATGTGATATCCTTTATTGCACGAGCAGCTATAGCCTCCAGCGTTGTTTTGACAGTCCCCGTCCTCACCACAGGGGTCACCAGGGCACTCGTCAACGTCTGCAACGTAAACAGACAGAGCGTATTTGGTTTACATTGTCACCCGGCCGGTCAGAAAGAAATGTGTGGGCAACTGTCGTACGATTGCCCACACAGCTGTGTCGGTGCGGTTGCACCTTTGCATTGGTCAGAGCCTCCGGGCGGTAAGGCGGTTGCGTCATATCCGTCCAGGCAGGAGCAAATGTACGATCCAGGAGTGTTGGTGCAGTTGGACTCAGGGCCGCAGATGCCTTTACTTCTCACACACTCATCTAAGTCTGCCAGGAGATGTATATTTTTTTAGGAATAAGAAGGGACACAAAGTGAGAAAGAGAAGTTGCATCCACACCCTGCTCCCTGCAGCGTAAAGCTCATCTAGTCCACTGCCCCGAAGACGTCTTCGCATTTTCTTTTTTAAGATATTGGGATTTTTGAAAGCCAGTCGATAAAGGCATGACAGGATGTAACAACAAACGCATACAGTAAGTATAACAACCAAGACTCAATACAAAGGCAAATATTAGGATGGGTGAGACTGTACCAGGACGTCTGTCGTGCACACGGGTGGTGAATTAACGAATCTGTTTCCACCTTTATCACGTCTTCTCTCTATATTACAATATTATATATTGTCTTATATTTCGCATTTCCATTCTGTTTCGCATTTCATTGAATATATATTATATACTATATATCTTCGCCTAAACATGCAAACTTTTGCTCCTCCTCCAAGTGCAAAAGGCATGTCTTTCTGGTCGATATTTTGTGGTCATGCTTCACATTTCAAACGTTTATATTTTCTCAGGTTTTCAAAAATTCAAACTCACCAACGCAGCCATAGGAGTCCTGTTCTGGGAGATGAGCCGCAGGGATGGCGTACCCAGAGACACAAGCACAGCCTCCGTCAGAGCTACACTCAGCAAGGGGACCACACAAGTCCGGACCACAGGTGGTATGATCTGAACACACATTCAACACGAACACACACACACACACACACACACACACACACACACACACACACACACACACACACACACACACACACACACAAATAGTCAAAATCAAGAATAACTTGGCACTACAACCCCCCAGGGATCCTTCGAGGAGTTCCAGGGGCTGCCCAGCAAAATGATTAGAAAGTAAAATTTCACCGAAAGTTAATTTACAAGACGTTTGAGAATGTACGACAGTGACATTTCTGATCCTAGATTCACTGTTATCCCCTGAACGACGGTGAGGACACTGCAGCATATCTAACAACAAAAACAACCAGATTGGGCTCCCGTAGACAAAATCGTATCAAATCGGGATCTGTAGCCTAGGGCATATCTAATTGAGGGTCCTTAATGTAAAAAAATTAAAATAAAAATAAAAACACGAAGGTGTTATTGAGTGCTTTGAAAATAATGGAGGTGGACAATGATAGCACAACACACACAGAGCGCTCACAGGTGACGTAGCCCAAATCCGACAATGGGTGCTGGATCGGCCTGAAGACGTAGAAGCCGCCCGGACAGAGAACAATGTGCACGGTGACGCTGTGTGTGTCGCAGCTGCCATAATATGCGTAAGCGGTGTGCACCTCCCATGTACTCGATTCAGCCGTCGGATAATTAAACGGGAAGCGAATAGTGTATGCGAAGCCACCGCGTTGCTGTGCGGAGCAGTCCGCTACGACTCTGTCTCCACCGATCCCCGTGACCCTCCACCACTGGTTGAGCAGGTGGCCGTCGTTTTTGGGGTAGCCGGGGAAGGACGTTGAGGTGAAGCCTGTGTTGCGCCAGGTGTCGGTCAGGTTGGTGTAGCCGTCACAGGACCCTGAGGGCAAACAAGGAAACGTCTGCAGAAATGAGCGCGGAGAAATAATGGCGGCGTGGCGCGTGTGTCTTGTGAGTGGGCCGCGAGTGGAAGGGCGTTCGTACCACTAGGGAAATCACAGTGGGCGAGAATGAAGAGGAGACCTAAGAGAAAGGGGAAAAGCGAACAAACAAACAAACAAACAAACAAACAAACAAACAAAGCAAAGTGAAGTGGAGTAGCTTCATTTTTTTATATCGACCCACACCCATCTCCTCTTGTTTCCACAAGATGTTGCTTGAAAATTAAAGGAATAAAAATAAAAATAAAAATTTAAAAATCAAAAATAAAATCACATTTAAAATAAATACAAGGTCAATTAAGTTCAGAATTTCCTGAACTTTTTTTTTTTTTTAAATGGGAACAATACAATTTTGAATTCCTCCCATCAAAATCTTAAATACGAACACACTCACCAAGGTGGCACAACAGGACACGGTAGTACATTACGACTCGTCGCCCTCCAGATGCACAAGGCTTCACTCCTCACAGCCTCAGGCAGACGTCTCAGGCGTTCAGCTGAGAAATTGGCATTTGAAGGGTTACGACACATGCAAAAGTGATGCAAATTGACTACACCCTGATGGGATCTGCAAAAACAAAAGACCACAACACAGCATTTGGGGGGACCTATTCACCTATTTTAGGGAAAGAAAACGAAAGAGCCAGCTGGGGTGGGGGCGGTGGGGTGTATCCCAGCAACGTGCCGTGGGCTCTCAGTCTCGGTGGGCAATGGAAAAAAAAAGAAAAAGATTGTGTGATGTCCTTGGTTGGTGCGGGTCCAGTTATCTTCATTTGAACACCAAGAAAACGAAAGAAACTACCTTCGATTTTAGTAAAATGGTGCACCCTATCTATCGATCTATCGATCTATCTATCTATCTGTCTGTCTGTCTGTCTGTCTGTCTGTCTGTCTGTCTGTCTGTCTGTCTGTCTGTCTGTCTGTCTGTCTGTCTGTCTGTCTATCTATCTATATATCTGTCTTTCTGTCTTTCTGTCCCTCTGTGCAGCTCTTTCTCTTTCCATACATCTATATAATGTCCATGATGTCCTAATTGTTTTTCACCAAAATGTGCAAAAAGACTCAAAAATAGTTTAAGCATAGGGGAAATGATCAGCAACGGCAAATCATAGACATAGATTGTTGAATCTGTGTAATCTACGACGAGGGATTCTTTCAGAGAGATTGTGGTTACTATTTTTGTTTACAATAAAGCAGACACAATAAGAAAAATAAAGATGGAAAACAGTATGGGACAACCATATAAAACATGAATGTGCATACACATTATTATTTATAACATATCCTTAATTCAAGCATATACAGACACTTGTTCCAGAAAATCCTTCACATGGTAAATGATTGGCAATGGGCATTTTTCATCATCATGCAGCATGGTACATGAAATTATGAAATTAACTTTCTACATATAACACTATCCAGGATTTGCTTTATTTTCTGAGGGATTTCAGTTATTGATTTTATATATATATATATATATATATATAGCATTTTGGAACAGTGGATAATTTTCTTATTATAAAATATTTGACACTTCATAATCCATAGTAGGAATTACTAGTAGGAATGAACAGTTTATTATTCCAAAAACATGTATATATGTTCTTTACTCTGTTTTATAAGTGACTTTATACTGTATACTTGACTATAACGTCAGAAGTTTATTCTGCTTTTAGACTTTTGCTTGCTGTCAGCCAACTAAATGGAATGTAAATCTTTTCAATGGAAATGAGAGCGTCTTTCTTTGTCCGGCACTTGGATTTGTTTTGTTAAACAAGACAAAAAGACAACAACAGACGCAGCCTCTGCCATCACTTTGTTTTTAGTGTCCAAAGTGTCTGGATTGTGGACAAAACAAAGCTTGAAAAGTCTCCTTTGCATTTTAACAAATCACTGTGGACCCTGTTTGTTAAACAAAACTAAAATTACTTAAGCTTTTGTAAATGCTGTTTTTTCTCCGTTGAAATTGGTTAGTAAAAGGTAAAAATCAATCTGGTTAGTGGTGCAGACCATCATTACTCACCAAAGATTCTTACTCGTTTTCCAAAGGACAATTAGACGAGTTGTGAATCCTTTTCACCAGTGAATCCATACAAAAGCAGATCTATCTTATATATTTATATGGAATAATTACGATACATTAGAAGGCACTTTATTGACCTCATTTTATATATACACAAAGAAAATACAACTTCCCAGTTAAATGACAATTCCTGTCCCTACAGTGGTTGATTCTCATTGGATGTGTAGATAGTTATGAGCAAGATTTTACAGCAAGATCTACATTTCAGCATTTGATGCATTTTCAGCATGGAGTGGCATTAATAAAATAAAAACAACATAAAATGTAGTTGCAGGGGGCAATACATAGCGTCCAGCATATTTGTTTTATGTAAGTATTACAGTATTCTTTGTTTTATGTGAAATGCATCGCAATTAACTTAACGTGTAAACATCAAACATCATGGAGTTATGTCCTGTAGTTACGTCCATAGAATATTTGTTTAGATTATTTGTGACTGACCTTCAGACTGACCTGGACATGTAAACATAACATAGTGATCTCCATGAAATTTCATAAATCGAACTTTCATGGCATAAGTGCATGAGACAGGTCAGTTCTAATAATTGTTCCAAATAGCTGAGTTTATAGTTGTGTTAATGTTTCTAAGTTCAAGGTAGGTTAATTCGTAAATTAGCACCACAAATTACAAAACAAGTCTGATAATTGTTTTATTAAACAGTTGTCCAAAACAGCTGAACAAAATAATCAAACAAATATCACAGTATGTATAAAGATCACATGTTAAATAAACAATAAATGTCATTAAAATGGCAATCTTAAGAAATTAAAATAAATGAAAATTGACAAATTGTATGAAATTGTCAAAGTAAACAGTGTTTATAAACATTGTGTTTTACATAGTTTAAACTAAGGAAAATAATGTTTGGGAAGTGATTTTTTATGACGACAGTTTGATACTTTTCCTGTATCTGGTACATAAACTAAGCCATCTTAAGAAAGGTAAGTAAAGAAATTATTCATCTTCATTCAGAGATTGTTAATGAACATGCATCATCATTATTTAACAGCGATTTCTTAAGTGCTCTATCAATTGGCAAAGCTTTATTATACAACATAGAGTCATAGTGATCTACACCAATACAGCCAGTAAACGGATCTGCATTTGGAATGTTGTTTGAAACATAATTTGTCTCTGTTATTGCAATATTATCTCTTCCTGGAACATTATCATTTATTCTACCAGACTTTTTCATATCCTGATAAAAAATTATTTCCTTTCATCAAAACATCATCTAGGTCATTTTGTGTCCATGTGCAAACGTTCTGAATCTTGTTTTTAAGAACTACTGTTAAACTCATAGGTGCACACTGTTTATTTCTGGAGTGTCCAAATTGTAAAATCATCCTGTTGAAATTAACCTCTAAACCCCGATACATATTGGGAATCAACACTTGCATTGAAAGTTTCTCCATTGTGTTTTTTTTCCCACAGTATTTTACCTCAGTACTTTTTTTTATATATTGTGAATGACCTTGATGACTGTATTTTTGGCCATGGGTTCTTTATTGTGTTCAATTTTCGGCTATTTTTCGACATCTGTAAGAATAACAACAATAACCTTTGTAATTACTTTTCCTTACAATAACAAAAAATACATTTACCTTAAAAAATATATGAAAACATGTTATTTGTAATTACTACTTTATTGTAGTTTACATGTTAGTAATGTACAATTGTTCAATTCAGTTAAATAGATTACTCTTCTTTATTGTAACGCAGACAACATTTATGTAAAGTTGAGTTGAGTGTTTTACTTGGATTACATTTTCAATAAGTTCAGTTTCCATGAACTATTCAAGATTCAAGAGGTTCATTTGTCACATACATAAACATACGAATAACATGATATTTCTGTGAGTAAAAACCATGGTACGGATTCTATATTTCCGACGCCTTCCTGGATCTTGAACGCATCACTAAGTCGCACATTTCAGTGTTTTTGAGGGAGGCGCTGACTGAATTTTTAAGGATTCATTTTCATATATTTTTTTCTCCAATCCGGCAAAGTAATGTTGACCACGGATTTAAAATATCAATCAAGCGCATCTACGGACACCAGGTAAGAAGCTATATAACTACACACACAAATCGGTAGTTTGGTAGCGTCAAAGGATTACAGAGTCATGCCGCACACGGTCATACTGGACATTATCAATCTGAATCTGTACGTTATAGTAAATAATATGATGACGTCATAAAGCGCCTCACTATGAATCTCATCTTGTTCATTTTAGAAACGAGACGTGCGACGTGTCAGTGAACCAAGACAAACTGAATATTTTGGGTCACAGTTGTTTGGTTTTTCAATTATATCTGCTCCATATGTGGATCGGTTTGGATGAAATTTAAACCAGCTCCTGGTGACATGGCGGTTTAAACGGCACCTCAACTGTGTTCGTGTGTTATACCGAAGTTGGTGTCCCAGATAATTTTTTTCCCCGAACAATAACAACAAGGGGATGCCAAACAATAGCAATAGGGTAAACCCCTAATAACTTAAAAAAAACAAAAAACAGTAGTAATAATGTTTTTAATTGTAATAGGAGATATGGCAGTTTTACAATAACCACAACGTTTGTTGCTGTATAATATTATTATTGTGTGTTATTTGGTCAGAACTCCTCCTTGGAGCGGTTTTCCTCTTCTTCCTCTAAACTACTTCTGGAGCAACCACCTCCAAGGGACACACACACTGCTTTCAAGAGGGCCGCTGCCAAGGGTTCCACGAGTTCCATGAGTTTTCTACCTGTGCCACTAATAGAACGTTTCTGTGCTTTATTAGGATTATGAATGTTCTTTAAAGGCCTCTTAATTGAAGCACGCCTTGTGTTGAATGTGCAGAATTTGTTTCCTCTTATCTGATATTTTATTCTTTTTGATGGTTGAAATTTAGTAACTGCGGTGATTTACAACATTTTTTGAAGAGGTCAGATAGGCAAAATTCCATTTACGATACTTCTGTATATAAACAGAAATATATGTCCAAACACTCTGAACGTATCATTATTTTTTTACTGAACATATGCACCTAAGTCTTTGTATGCAGCTCAACAGTGAGCGTTGCCACAAACAGGGGCTTTTACATTCCACTGTTCAACCATCATTTCATTTTACTTTAAATAAATAAATACCAAAATAGTATATATCTGGTCTTTGTTCAGTTTTTCCTTTTCTAATTTCCTCCAGATCAGCCCTTCTCCTACTGTCCTGGTCCTTTCCCTCCTTCAGCCTTCTCCAAGTCCTCAGAGAACGAAGGTGCGTCTCTCTGGAGAAATAAGTTATAATTAGTATTATAAGTATTATGAATACAGGAAGTTATGACAGTTTTGTAGGCAGAAGCTTTTTTTCTTCAAATGCAATTAACATTAATACGTATTTTAGTTTTAAGTACACACCGCTCTTTGCCTTTTGTGTTGTGACGTTAACAATTTATTGTTGTTGTTTTTTTTGTTGTTGTTTTTTTAAAGGTACGTTTATTAGAGTTTGTAGAACAGGGGTTTGTTCCCCCCTAGGGGACCATGAAGGAACTGCAGGAGCAAAATTCAAATTTTTATTTAGAACATTAAATCCATTGCTGGAGTAATCAGCATGGGGATCAACCAGAGCAGGCGGGTCCGCTCAACCAACAAGAGACCGCATTCGTCAAGGAGGGAGAGCGACCGGGGCACAAGTCCAGCTGGTCTGCTGCCCCCAGCACGGGACTGGGTGATGACAGTGGAACTGGAGAGGCAGCTGAACATGACAGTGCACATCACTCAGACCTTGCTGAGACCAGACATCATCCTGGCCTCTGAGGTCACCAAGCAGCCTAGAGACCAGGCTTGCAAACAAGGCTTGTCAAGACACTGATTTAATGTCTGTAAGAAGGGGCAGGGGGCGTGGTAGCCATGCATGATGTTTAAAATATGTTGTGATGGCAGCAGGACTGGGGGATGATTCAATATCATCGCTCAACCCCAAATTTCCCTTTTCCCTTGTATACTAGAGATTCGGTCTGATTTCTTTCATAGTATTCATGCATGCATAGCTTAATGTGATGAACCTCAGTCTGTCTGCATGTGTGCGTGCAGGTCTAACTCTACCTTTGCATTGGTCAGAGTCTCCGGGCGGTAAAGTAACAAATGTACGATCCAGGAGTGTTGGTGCAGTTGGATTAAGGGCCGCAGAGGCCTTTACTTCTCACACACTCATCTAAAGTATGTCTGCCAGGAGATATTATTAAAATAAGATAAGACTCGATGAGACAGGAACATGATGCGGTGATACAGTAAGTACAGAAGGTGAAAGTATGAACAGAATATGCACATTAACTTGAGAAAATATATGAAAGCAAAATGAAAAAAAGTAATATAATAATAATAATAATAATAATAATAATAATGAAATATTGTAATATTTTCATATTTGTTATGATATTAAATGGTGCGGTAAATGAGCTCACCAATGCAGCCATATGACTCTGCTGTTGAAATATCTTTTGATGGCAGCTCGTACCCAGAGACACAAACACAGCCTCCGTTGCTCATACACGCAGCAAGGGGACCACGCGTCTGGTTTACATTCATGATGTTCAAAACACTGCAAGTATTGCTGCCAAAGATGTTGCAACCGGGTATAAAGTTTAAGGGGGCAATTTATTTTGCCCCCTAAACACCACAGTGGTCTTATGGGTGTTTAATAACTTATTTTCATGAAATAAATGAAATCGTTTAAAAAAAAAAAGTGTTTTGCGTTCACTCGGGTTTGCTTTGCCTAATATTAAAATCTGTCTAAAGAATCATTCACTGTGACATATGCAGTAAGTGAGGTCATCAGGAAGGGGGCAAATACTTTTTCAGTAAGTTCAACAGTATCTGTAATAACAACTTTTACTCTACTATATTAAAAAGCAAATATCTATTATTATATCTATTATTACAATCAGGTGTGTTCTGATTTATTATATCATGCATGAGCACTTCCCTGCACAAGTATACAGTAAGCACTTAAAAGTACATTTTCCATAGAGTACTTACGTAAGAATATTAGGTTTCAGAATCTTTATGACTTTTACTCCACTCCATTTCTAAGCAAATATCTATATTTTTTAATATACTATATTTCTAACACAGAACTTACCTGTTTTTTTTTTATCTGGATTTATATTTACATATTTTGTAAATTGTCATCAGGACCTGCATGAGCAGGTCCCCTGCAGCACCCATCTGCTGTAAAAAGCTGCAGTATCGCTTTATGAAATATTATAGGCTCTGTGAAATCAAGAAAGTCAATATGATTTATATATATATATATATATATATATATATATATATATATATATATATATAGAAAAATATGCATTGATAAAATGACTGCAAAGGCATCAATTTGTATTATTTGTATTATTTGTTATTAAGCATATTTCCATTCAGACAAATCATTGAGTTCATTCTTGTAACAGACATATTTATGGTTAATCTGTTCCCCTATGTTTTGTGGTTTATGGGAAATAAGAAAAAATAATTCAACTTAAAACCATACAACTTTTCGAAATGGTGGATGGTAAAATACAATACAATACAACACAATAAAAAGTAATCTCCTTGCAAGTGCTACAGTACATTAGCTGAGTCACCAAAGAGAATTGAAACGACGCAGACGTTCATCATCGTTCTTCGCTCTCCAAACTGACAATACATTCATTTGTCTTGTCTCGGTGAACACATCTTAGAGATTTGCACGGCGAACCAAAGCTGGATTAATAAGATCTCAGACAAATGCAAAATGCAATCCAAAAGGATTAACACATAACTACCCATGGAAATTGGGTGGTATAGACCTGAGGAATCCTCTGACCTTTTTCAATGGAGAATGGCATTGATGGAGGGTAGTGATATTAATAATTACAAATAAGAGTACTTTTATTTAATAAAAAACAAAAAATAAACTGCATGCGAGTGCTGGACATAATTTGACTAATCCTAAACGGCGACTGAAGCCATATAAGGGCAAATTAAATAGCTTTTTGTTAACAGTGGTTGAGTCTCAGGTCCATTATGTGTGAAGTTTGCAATCAGTAATCAGAGAATAAATGAAGCAAAAATATTGATGACTAATAAAACGATCATTCCTTGCATGCCTGACATCAAATTACGTGAAACTATTTGAATGTGTGGTAAAATGTATTCATGTCATCTTAAATGTTGCCCATAACTTTATTATGGCTGTCTTTTGTGGTTCTGTTTCTGGTAAAGTTTAGTCGATCCTGCGCTTATAGTATTTAACTGCATCGTGTTGGTAATAAGCTTAAAGATTATCCCTTTACGTTGACAGTAGGTCACCCTTGACAAAATCAACAATTAAACTAAACGTAAATTCATAAAATGTAAATAAGAAATAAGAGCACATCTTGCTTTTCCCGTCCATTAAATTTGTCTTTTAAAACTGGGTAATTACACCCTGTGGGGTGCCCACAGGTTGTAATTACAATACTCAGAGAAAACATGGAGCCTCAGAGCACTGTGTTTTATTTAACCGAAATCTGTCCATCTATCTATCTATCTATCTATTTATCTATCTGTCTATCTATCTATGGTGTTGGGACGGTGTGATTTGAGCAGCCACACCTGTCCCAGGTCTAAATAACTGGGAGCCCGGATCAGAGGGGCTGCATACCTGTTGGTCGTAAAACCCCCATCCCCACACACACTCAGGAGAGCAGCCCTGTCATGACATGTCCACCTGCTCCTGGGCAAATTCCAACTAGCCTCCTCTCTACAATAAACTGGTGTTTACAACCATATTGTCTGAGCCGAAGGGCCCTGGATACGCCACTTGGGTGGTGCGTGGTAGGTGAAACTGCCACTCTATCTATCTATCTATCTATCTATCTATCTATCTATCTATCTATCTATCTATCTATCTATCTATCCATCCATCCGTCCATCCGTCCACCCGTCCGTCCGTCTATATTTTGCCCAAATTTGCATTCATTTGAACTTTAAAAATAAAAATAGCAAAACTGCTATTATTATGGGACAGAAAATGTGACCAGACTGAGGAATGTATAGTTAGCCTGACTGATCAGGATAATTACTGTTCTCCAATGATTTTTAATAATGTGGCTGTTAGGGTGGTTACCTTTTTGTGTTTATTTGTCATAGCTATTATTTGCTAAATCTGGCTATGTATTCCTGTTGGTATCAGGTTTAAAGGTCAAAAGAAGGGCGGCGTGACGGAGAATGCCTCGTACTACATCTTCACCCAGTGTCCAGACGGCGCCTTCGAAGCGTTCCCCGTGCACGGCTGGTACAACTTCATACCGGTAGCCAAGCACCGCACACTGACCGCAGAGGAGGCGGAGGAGGAGTGGGGAAGGTGAGGAGGGAAGTTTGATGCCTGGTTTAACAAGGAGGGAAGAGCGGCGGTGCCGGTTGCTACTTCATGTGTCCTTCATGTTCAAGATTAACCAAATGTTTGGAAAGATTAATCGGGAGGTCTCCATTTAAGCCTGTAAACAATGAATGATTGGCTATTTCCTTATACTGAAAAGATAAAGAAGAGGCAGGGGTCAAATAAGAATCTCAAAGTCAACCCTGATGCCATGACCTCCACTGACTATTAAATGTTGTCGCAACCAAGAAGGTCCAGACCTGGGCCAGTAAAAAGTCTGGATCTCTGGACGACGCTACTATCTGTTCTGGCCTCAAAAACTTGGAAGAAAAAGTTGGAACCGAGAAGAGTCTGATGGGCAAAAAGTTTATTGTGTATCTGAGGGTCAAGTACAGCAATAAACAGTTAGTAGGGCTCTGGAACCCGACGGACGATCTATACTGTTGGACCGTCTTATATACCCAAGATGTTTTCTGTTTTTGGTACTTGGTTCTTGCTCTTGCCCCTCTCGGTACAAGGAACCAGTCATATTGTGGGATGTCTCCCAAGGAACCAATCACAGCCTTTGGGATACACCCATTTTTCCAGGAAAATCTCTGGGGACCCTGAAACAATGGTGTCTGCGTCTGGGCTTGTTCTGCAGGGTGATCTGTTGTCTTGCCCTTCCCTTGACACCAGTATTTTTCGGGATTTTCTAGCGCACATTTTTTTTTTAAAGGTTTTTAATACACACACAAATGACCGTTGTGGGCCAATGGTTTCAATCTACATGTGATTGGGTTTTCTGGTTTTCTGGGGTCTTGAGTTGGTTACATGGATTAAAGTTGGGGGTGGGCGGTACATGAATCATAGCAAGTGGGTTTTGTGGCTTAATATAGTTGTTAGTGGGTCTTTGTCATGTGGGTTAATGATGAGTATGAGTGGATGTTCGGCCGCTTATGACTCGCTTGGATATGTCAGTCCTCTGTCCACTAATGGTTTTGTCGATACGGTGGCCCAGCCAGTCTCTTGTTCTGTAGGTCATGTGGTGGTCGTCATGTGGGCCTGGTGGTTTGTATGTGATTACCCAGTCTTCTATCTGCTATTGACTTTCTTAATCATGTTAGTAAGTCTCTTTTTCTTCAGGCCCTGTGGGGATTGTCAGGCAAGCCGTATGATCGATTATTATTACCCACAACAATGTCTCGCTTTGACCCTGTCTTACAACCGCGTCAACACAAGAGTAATTAAAGGTTTAAAGTATAACTTTGCCTTCAGGGAAAATATGACGCTCTCAAGAATTGGAACATAACCTCAATATTTTACTTTATAACTTGGTATTCCACACAGCTCGGACCAGGTTAGGGGGTGGAGCGATCAGAGAGCGAAAGAATCCGTCAAAATGTCCTCAAACCACTTCATGGTGGGAGGCTGGCTCCTCCTCGTAGCGCAACAGGTTTCCATGTCGCACGTCGTACGTGGCAGCAAATTCAGCTTGATCGCCCGCAGGAGGAACAAGTTGGTCAACCACTTCAGCATCATGCTCCAGAGGCGTCTGCGGGAGCAGGAGCGCGGCGGCGACGACGAGGAAGAGGCGGAGAAGGGCGGCAAGAAGAAGAAGAAGAAGAAGAAAACGGGCGGACGGGGAGGCGACCTGCGCATCCGCGACCTGGAGGAAGACCTGGAGATGAGCAGCGACGACAGCGACAGCAGCATGGGAGAAGGTGAGACGGAGACGGGAGAGGGCGGACCTCTTTTCCCCACTCTTTTGGGGTGAAAAATGATTTGCCACAAGTTATGGGGAATTAGCCTGATCAAGCCCAAATGAAACCATTACAATAACGTGTGACTCGGTGCCTTTTGATTTAACAAGTCAGAGTGTGGATATGTTCGAAGAAGAGGGAGAGAAATCCGTAAACAGCCTTTCAGCCCCGATCGGCCCAATTTCAAACATCATTTTTTCCATTTTATTTTCTCTACTGCAGCTCGGAGGATGAACCAGAGAAGGGCAAGCCTGCCAAGGGACAGGGCCTTCCCAAAGGTCAGAACTTCGCTCTTTCTGTGTGTGATTGTGATTATTTCCAATATTCCTTATTTATAGGAATCCTTTCCATGTTGAGCAGTTTATTATTTTTTTAACTTGGTTTAATTTTCTAAGGGTGTGTGTTTGTGTGTGTGTGTGTGTGTGTGTGTGTGTGTGTGTGTGTGTGTGTGTGTGTGTGTGTGTGTGTTGTGTTGTGCGCATACACACAAAAGGCATAGGTGATACAATAAAAGCATCTTGAATGTGATTTTGTCCGACAACTAAACTGGTGTTCCTCGTTGCTTCCCTTTCGTCAGGAGTGGACGAGATGTCAGAGAGCGAGGAGGAGAGCGAGGAAGAGAAGCCCAACGAGGAGGAAACAAAAGAGGAGGTGGAGGAAGAGGAGGGGAAGAAGACGCCGGTTCAGGTGGAGAAGAAGAAAAAGGGTATTTACTGTGACAGCTTGACGGAGCGCAAACACACACGCACACTACAACATAAGTGTAATTATAGCTAAGTCTGTGTGTGTGTGTGTGTGTGTGTGTGTGTGTGTGTGTGTGTGTGTGTGTGTGTGTGTGTGTGTGTGTGTGTGTGTGTGTGTGTGTGTGTGTGTGTGTGTTTTCAAATGCACACATTCATCAGAACACGGCGAATAACTAGAACAGCAGGTGTTTGTTTACTTGCTCTCGCATTTCTTTGATTCCTTCAAGCGGCCCGGCGTCCACGGCCCATTCGCCAGTCGAGGTCGAAATATTAAATCTGTTGCCGAAGCAGAGGAGGTGGCGCGGACATTCTTTGCAGCTGAATTGCACAGATTATCGCCTTTTTCTAAACAAAATGGGGAACTTCAGTGACAAGTTTTTTGTTTGCTTCACTTGTGCTCAGACAGCAGCGGGGAGTCGGACGGCTCCGACGACAGCGACATCGAGGGAGAAGCCGCCTCAGCTTTGTTCATGGTGGTAAATGTCTGTGTGCTCGCTTTCTTCAGTCATGTCAGAAAACTTCAGCCTTTTTAACATAAATGTTTCTTCTTTTGTTTTGACACAGAAAAAGCGGACGCCTCCCAAGCGCGGCGGAGGGCGGGGGTCCGGGGTCAGCTCCCGGACTGGGGGCAGCTCCCGGAACACCGTCCATCGACGCCGCCGCCATGTCCAACACGCTACGAGCTGCCGCCAGCAAGCTGGAGCAAGGTAAATACACACACACACACACACGCACGTACGAACACACACACACACACACACACACACACACACACACTCACACACACACACACGGATGGATGGAGATACTTAATTCATCCCTGAGGCTAATTATGATGTAGGAGTAGCTCACATAAGAACAAATGGGCAATAATAATAATAATAAAAATATAACAATTTGACTGTGTACATAGGGCTTGACAATAACGGTCGCCCAGTTCCCCTGGGCAACCAGATTTGGGCTGTTGTCAATCATCTTGTCCGCGCTGATTGCCTCGTTGTCAACCAGCGCAGTATACCTCGTCGTCTCTTTAGAAATGATGCTGGCTATCAATTTATCTGTCCAACTCACTGAATTATAAAATGACTCAAAAAGACTTGAACAGGAAGACACTAAACACACATTTCACTTCCTCCCTTTGTGTTGTTGCTCAGGATTGTTAGATTCATCAATTTTTTTGGGGGGGGGGGGGTCCCTAACTCTTCCTCCTCCTCTCTGCAGGAAAGCGCCAGCCGGCGGGTCCCAGCCCTGACTCCCCAGTGGCGAAGAGGCTGAAAATAGAGCCCAACAGCCAGAGCCCAGCTCCTTCTGGGAAGAGCACGCCTCAGCCTGCGTCGGGGAAATCCACCCCCAGCTCCAGGTTCTACGCTTTTTCCATCTTGACTTTCCTGCTTTTGAATAATTCTTGGCCCCTTGAAAACCACTAGGATCCCAGACTTGAGACTTTAGACAACATCAAACCCACTCCTGGGACTGTTTCACAGCAAATCAAACCCTAAAAATCAAAACCCTAAACCTACCACTGAACAATCTTACCTGTCTCAGGTGAGCCCAACCCCACTTTAAATTTACCTGTGGAGAGAAATCTAGGAAAAATCCTTGGACATACCTGTCTGAAGTTCTGTGTTTATGTATTTCAGTCCCTCGATAGATGACCTAAAAGAAACTGTTTTGATAACAGTTCATAGAATCATCTCGTTCATTATTGACACTGTTTCTACTCATCTGTACAGTGCGCTGTACCAAATACACAGTACTTACCTGCAACACTTTATTGAATAAGAAATAGAGGATTGTCCAGAAGTGAATACTGTATCTGCCAGCATATCCATCCCAATACCTTATGTGCATAGAATCACATTTGTACATTATAATTGTCTTTGTATTTATTCCTTCTACAGACACCGTGTTCCAAATTATTATGCAAATTGGATTTAAGTGTCATAAACATTAAATTTTTTGTTTTTCAATTAAACTCATGGATGGTGTTGTGTCTCAGGGCTCTTTCGATCACTGAAATCAATCTCAGACACCTGTGATAATTAGCTTGCCCTACGTCCTTCTTAAGTAGTTTTCCTTTAATAGGAAAACTACTTAAGAAGGACGTTCCACATTATGAAGCAGGCCACAGGTTTCAAGCAATACGGGAAAGAGAAAGGGTCTCTGCTGCCAAAAAGCCTCAAATAGTGCAATGCCTTGGACGAGGTATGAAAACATTAGATATTTCACAAAAACTTAAGCGTGATCATCGTACTGGGAAGAGATTTGTGGCTGATTCAGAGCACAGACTGGTTGGTGCAGATAAAGGCACGATGAGGAAGGTGTCTGCCAGACAAATTCATGGGATGAAGAGAGCAGCTGCTAAAATGCCGTTACAAAGCAGCAAACAGGTATTTGAAGCTGCTGGTGCCTCTGGAGTCCCACCAACCTCAATGTGTAGGATCCTCCAGAGGCTTGCAGCTGTGCATAAACCTGCTATTGGGCCACTCCTTACCAATGAGTGCCGTGCAACCCTGGATGGTGCAGATGGATGGAGTAGTGGATGGTTGGTGGAGGCCACCATGTCCCAACAAAGCTGCCACGTCAGCATGGAGTCATGTTTTGGGCCGGAATCATGGGGAGAGAGCTGGTGGACCCCTTTAGGGTCCCTGAAGGTGTGAAAATGACCTCGGCAAGGTATACAGAGTTTGTAACTGATCACCCCCCTCTCCCTCCACCAGCGACGTGCAGCTGACGGAGGAGGCGGTGCGGCGCTACCTGATCCGCAAGCCCATGACCACCAAGGACCTGCTGAAGAAGTTCCAGACCAAGCGCACGTTGCTGAGCAGCGAGCAGACGGTCAACGTGCTGCCGCAGATCCTCAAGCGCCTCAACCCCGAGCGCAAGAACGTCAACGACAAGATGCACTTCTACCTGACGGAGTGAGAGGGGTAGAGAGGGGGAGGAGTTGGCGGGGTGAAGGAAAGATGGCTGAAAGGGGTGTATATAATGTCTAATAATGAAGACGGTGTGAGGGTGCGGCGTTGAATTGAACCGGAAATGGATAAAGCGCAGTGTTTCGTGTTGACGTCATGTACAAATACGCACGCTCCTAAGTTTAGCTCCACATGACGGCAGTTTAAGTTGAGGCAACATTTCAGAATAATGAAAAGCCATGGTGTTTTTTTTTTTTTTTTTGTTTGTTTGTTTTTTATTAGGAGGAGGGGTATTGGTGTTGTTTTTGTTGTCGTCTTTTGTAATAAAATCGACCGAAATGTGAAAAGGGAAAAAACATTAATAAAATCCTTGTCTTGTACACGCGCAACTCGCTCTTTCGTGCAACATTCTGAGTCTATTGTGACACAGAATAAAACAGAATATAATGATTCTGTTCACAGTTACACCTTTCCTTGGGTATTTTCCTAGTTGATCTGACAGTAAGTGATAAATTACCAATTTGTAGCCAAATGTAGGCAGACAGAACCTTGGAAGCTTGCTCATAAGGCCTTCACAATTCCATTAGCCGCCAAAACTGATTGTATGGTGTGCTTTATTATTTTTTTTTTTATCATGGTGAGTGTATGACCTAATGTTATGTGCATAATGTTACCTTCCATGAAAAACCGTCAGACTGGCTCAACCAGCTGCTTCTCGTACCATGCGGGTGAAATGCTGCGTGTCCCAGGGTTGAATCCGAGCTGTGGGTCATTTTCTGCATCTCTCTCTCTCTCTCTCTCTCTCTCTCTCTCAATATTTACTGCCCTCCAACATTTTTACTGCACTCCAAAACAAAAAGGAAGAAAAACGAACAAGCAACATCTGTTGCAATGCAGAACTCTACAGCTTTTGTCCTCGTTTCCATTTTATTTTTATCTATTGATTTTTGTATCTGCTATTACTTCGGGTGACCGCTAGATGGCGCCACGTCCCGGGGGCTGGGACAAGGAGGCGCCGGGCGGAGGAGCGCGCCGCCCTGTTGTCGCAGGGAAGCGGAGACAATGTTTTTCCGCCCGCATGCAGCAAGCGAGGCGAGATCCCATCTGGGTGTCGACAACGCGCTGTTCTGTCTTGGTTTTCTCCGTTTTCTGTGGACAAAAAGCCCAACAAACTGCACCGTCAACTCAAAAGACACCGCGAGCGTAGCAACTGAGACAAATGACAAATGAATTATTATTATAACAAATATTATTATAAGATATAATATTAAAAAAAAGAAAGCCAAATATACAAAAAATAGCTGCGGAAAAAATCCGAAATAGTCAAATCTATCAAAATATACGTGATCTACAAAGTGTGATTCTATGCACAGGATAAGTAGTTGGTATGGGTAGTTTATGTCGGGCAGAGGCCTATCATTTTCATCCTCTTCCTCCTCCTCCTTCTTTATTAAAGCACAGGGTGATGCTCTGCCTTTTCATATTCATTTCCAGATTTCCAGGGCCTCCCACCCAGCCTGACACGCAAGCTTTACTTTTTCCACTTTCTGGGAAATCGTCGGCTTCAGCTCCGACTCCTGTTTAGACCTCTGACCCGGTGAGCATACTACTACTACTACTGTGTGTGGTTTTGGTTAAAAGGATTGGTACTTATTAACTGATTGGTAAGTTATTGCCGTTTGTTGAATTGATGTCCATTACTCATGTTCAAACAGTACAAGCACCGGGGAATCAGGAGACATGAAAGGGCAGAGTCTCTATACGGTAGCTCCTAAACTATAGTGAGGATTAGTTAGAGAATTATGGGAGTTTATTCATTTGAATCATCTGGAATTATTTGTTCCAAGACTAATAAAAGAATAATTTTGTGATCCTACAATGTCTCGGTCTATGAATCGATGACCCAAAAGTGAAATTGGATACATATTTACTTTACATATTTTTATTTTTATGAAATGCAGTTTGCTTATTTCTTTATTACTGTATGATAATAATAATTATTATAATTAATATTGTTATTATTAATATTATTAATAATTTTATTAATATTATTCATGTTATTATTATTGTTGTTATTATTATTCTATTATTATTATTATTATTATTATTATTAGGGGTCCAGCCCGTTTTCTAAAACTATTGTTACTGTTCGGGGAAACAATAAAACTGAAATCTAAAACTATCTGGAACACCAGCTAGTTTTCATACCTGGTAGATGTCAGTAGATCTGTTCGATTGATATTTTGAATCCGTCGGCCCCATTACTTTGGCGGATTAAAGGAAAATACAATTAGATTAGATTAGATTCAACTTTGTCACTAGCAGAGTACAGGTACAGAACCAATTAAATGCAGTTGACCAGAAGTGCAAAAGAAGCATTTAAATACCAAAGTGCTATTTGAGTACAGTGTTTCTGTGCAGTTATGTAGGCAAAAGAGATGTATTATGTACAACAGTGTAAGGTTATAAATACAGGTTTGTCAGGAGTATAGGGAGATTATGTACAGAGAGTATAAATAGACATTTTATATATATATATATATATATATATATATATATATATATATATATATATATATATACATGTAGTATATCTATGTATATTGTGCAGGTTTTGGTCAGGTTATGGAATATTAAAAAAAAAGTTTAAAAAAAGTATTGTGCAGTTTTTTAGGTGATAGCAGTGCAAGGGCAATTGATGAAACAGTGCAGTAGTGAGTGTAAACAGTTATGCAGTGCAAGGCAGTAAATGTGAACAGGTGAACATTGCAGAAAGTGAGATGTAACAGGTAGGCAGGTAACAACAGGTTTTAATTAGACTTATCGTAAACCGACATGAATACGTCATCATTTACGTATACGAGACACAAATCCATCTACCATCATTGATACTTCGGATGTATATCAATGCAAAAAGGTTAGTTATAACAGTGACAAGATGTAGTTTAAATTAAAAAAAATATATATTTTTTTAATAAGTTATGTAGAAACATTTTCCTACACCTAAACTTAATAAACTTTAATGAAAAGGCAGAAAGAGTTTGTGATATTGGCAAATTATCTCATAATAATTCCTATTCTAAATTTATGTTAAAGTTACATAAATGTTGTCTGCATTACAATATACACAAGCAATCTATTACATCTATTAAATACACAAGGAATCTATTAAACAGAATTTTCAAATTGTACATTATTAACAGAAAAAGTACAATAAAGTAGTAATTACTAATAACATGTATTTATATATTGTGGTCCAGGTCAGTCTGAAGGTCAGCCACAATAATAAAAAAGTATGATGTTTGTACGTTTAGTATATAAAACAACATAAAACAAAAAACTGTAATATGTACCGAAAAATAATAAGCTGGCGGCCAAAATGGCGGTCGAACCCACGAACACAAATGAATACGACTTGTATTCACAGCAGTCCTCTTTGTTCTAAAATAAAACAATTGTACATTTTTCCGAGTAACAGTGCAAAAAAAGAACGGAACAGATACTGCTGGATACTGATGGTGTTGAAACGTACCAGTTTGTTGTAGAGAGTGGGCTTGGTGGAACAGCAGAGCAGATGGAAACACTCATGACAATGGCTTCCCCTGTGTGTGCGTGTGTGCGTGTGTGTGTGTGTGTGTGTGTGTGTGTGTGTCTGTGTGTGTGGGTATGGGTGAGTTAACCTGGGGTCGTTGATCGCTCTGACGAGCAACAGGCGTGAGGCCACCCCTGACCATGGGCCCATTTAACTACACCCAAGACAGGTGTGGCTGCTTAAACCACACCACTCCCACCCCGCATTGTTGTTGTTATTATCATTATTATTATTATTATTTATAATAATAATAATAATAATAATAATAATAATTTATTTATTTATTTTGATCACTCTGATCTGTGTCCTCCACAGAGCCATAAAGAAGTCTCGGAGAACATGGATTCCCAGCTTGGGCCCGGACCGAGGCGGATCCTGGTGACCGGCGGCAGCGGCCTGATCGGCAAGGCCATCGAGCATGTGGTGATCAAGGAAGGAGACAAGGTGGATGGAGAGGAGTGGATCTTCCTCTCCTCTAAGGACGCCAATTTATTGTGAGTGTAACACTCAGGTTCATCCTTCGTTGTGTATTATTCTGATTATTTAATCTCATTGTGCCATTGGTGGAATTGATGGAATCCATCGATTGAAATGTGTACAAAACCGAGTGGAATTATTTTGATGCCCACAAAAGGGGCGTAGGAAGCGCAACACTGACTAAATGCCCAGCCCTAGAAGTCAGGGTGTCTGCAGAGCCTGAAAATGTCTTCAATCATATAAAAAAAAAAAAAAAAAAGTCTTGAAAAAATCGGATTTATTTAAAAGGTCTCAATTTCAACATCAACATTTTAGCCCGATTGTATATAGAATATTTATAAGACGTGTATTTATTTGGTCCTTCTGCATGAGAGCCAACGTTTCTGAGCTCCCGCTGACTCGGGCTCGTCAGACCCGATTGCACTGACTCGTGCCTCAAAGGAAATGATCGTTTTGGTCTTTAAGGCGATAAAGGGTTTTCTCTCTTAAGGATTTTCGCTGGCCACCATCCAAAAGCATGATCAGTAAAGATGTGATCAGTAAAGATTCTTCTAATTCTTCTTTTAAGATAAGAAATAACACATATGTACACATCTATCTGCACGAGTTGACATGAGGTAGCACTATGCTTAGAAGTGACTAGTGAGGGGGACGGCACATTATTCCATTATTTGGGGTTAGTTCATGATTAAGGTTCGAGATGGTTGGGGTTTGGTTTTGGTTAGGGTTGGGGTTAGGATTAGGGTGCCGTCCATTTCCAATGGGACATTTTTCGGACTATTGTGGTTTCGGATATAATGGGCCGTCGGAGCAATGGCATGGCACCCTAGTGAACCCAGGCAGGTGTCAGCCAGTCTGCAGTCAGTACAAGCTACAGTCATATGGCATTTCTAATAAAAAGTAGACAAAAACAAAAACAGTGCTAAATGCTAATTACAGTGCTGATGGATTTTATGGGGATTACAGTGGTATCGGTTAAATTGTTGTGAAACCATCAAGGATAAGGCAGCGTCTTTCCCAGATGTAGATCACCAGGTGTGCCGTGGAAAAATCGTAAGAATTCCACTTTAAAACCAAAATCAAAGAACGCAAAGCAGCTTTTGTGTTGCAAAGGCTGCACTAATCCATCCCAATTCATCAGTTCCAGACGGAACAGCAGCTCCAGCAGAGCAAGGTTCCCTCTGACAGAAACGACTATTTCCTGGTGATAGAAGCTTTGACCCTTTTTTGAGATTCGGATTCCTGGCGAGCCACTCTATCACAAGAGTCGCTTGATTTCCCACTCGGTGTTGATTTGGTTCAGTTGGCGTAGCGCGCGGGGACCGAGGGGGGACTTCCTGAGCAGTGGACAAGCCAGATGAGTTGGATAGGCTCAGAGTTCGCGAATGGAATTCTCACGTGAATGACTTAAATGTATGAAAATGATTTACTTTGGTGGGATGCAAAGAGTCCCATTCGATATGAAATGTGCCGAAATGAGTTATAAATAACATTTATTGCCGTCATTATTTTCAGTTTGTGAGTCAAAGAGTCACACTTTTGATGGAGTGATGAAGTCAAACCAAACAAATATTACTACTTACTTACTACTTACCTATCGCTATAACTACGTCATAATAATAATAATAATAATAATAATAATAATAATAATAATAATAATAATAATTAGCGCACATGTTTCTGAGGTTTTTAGTGGTTAACTGAGCAGGACAGTGGTGTGCCACAGGATTATTTTGTTGTAAAAAGTGGAACACTGGATTCAGACCTTTCGTGGCTCACTATGACAGGATTTTTTTATTTTATTTTTTTAAGAAGGCGTCTTTCAGTCGCAACCAACCAACTTGCATTGACTGTGAAACCACGGTCATTTGTCAAGCTTCTCGGAAGTGAGACTCAGCAACTTGTGCAGATTTATTTTAACCTTGTGCTTTCATTACATTTTTCTACTTTTTACCTATTGCTCAATTTACAACTGGTCACAGTTGCAATATTTACTAGTATTTTGAAGAGGGTGTGTCAAAGGGAAAACACACCAGGGCGCTAAAATCACTCATTAATTCAAGTTCAAAATAAGTAACAAACCATGACAGAATCTTAAAAAAACAACAACCTTGTAACATGACTTTAAAATGTCCTTCTGGCCTCTCGTTTGAATTAAACAAACACGACTGTGCACAAGCCCCTGTGTCCCAGCACGAGGAATCTCACTGAAAGAAACTAAAATCCACAAACGGGAGCAATGCGATTAATTAGAAGTTAATGGAAAGTCTTTGGATCCCCTATACACAGTGGTGGAAAAAATACCCGAAAGCCACACTTCAGTAAAAGTAGAGATATCTGAGTAAAAAAACTATAGTGGTAAAAAGTGAAAATCACTCGTTAGAATACTTCTCGACTAACAGCCTTAAAGTAGCTGATATTAAATGTGCTCAAGAATCAAAAGTAAAAGTAGACCCATATTTTTCGAAAGGGCACTTCATTCGGTCGGGTGCATCTTTCACCTTGACATGAGAAAAAAAAAGATTGTTAATGTAAAAGCAGGCCCAACAGATGCGGGCGGGGCAGCGCTGCCGCCAGAGCGGGCCGTCGCGCTGGGTGTGGCTCTCCAATGTGCTGCTGTCGTTGTGGTGAGCTTCCACTCAGCCCGTACAGCTCACTGCTGGATACGACCCTTTATTGGAACAGGAACCTGGTGATAACTGGCTTCACTAACATCTTGGGTCACAAGTTTTCCTCCAAATTTAATTTTGTAGCGGGTAACGAAGGTATTCAGGGGGCAAAGGTATCAGGTAAAAGCAGTAATAACTTTATAAAAATAATAAACTTCACATAAA
The DNA here is from genome assembly GCF_960531495.2 of Zeus faber. NCBI lineage: Eukaryota > Metazoa > Chordata > Actinopteri > Zeiformes > Zeidae > Zeus > Zeus faber. The sequence goes on along the minus strand of NC_137205.1, from coordinate 26,165,655 downwards.
TAAAGTAGTAGTAATAACTCAAGTAAAGTACAGATACTTCCAAAAAAATATGAAATATCGGATAGCTTAAATTAAAAAATGATATAGCAAATAAAAATAAAAGACAATAAAACAATAAATGTCGATAAACTAATTATTAAAAAAGTAACAGCAATAAAAATATTAAATAAAGGAATAATAAAAAACATATACAGTATTTCAATAAAATAATTGCAGCACAACAGGCGAAGCCTCCACGTTGACTCGAGGGTGAATGCCAGTGAATGAATGTGTGTTTTTAACGGACTTGAAGAGACTTGGAGCTTTCTTAGGTATGGGCAGATGTTATTTGCATTGGCAAACTCTTCCAAAGATTAGAAAGCGGTCGAGGGCGCGGCCTCCTCTATTCTTGAGCCTGAATGCGGAACCTCCAGGAGCATCAGGTTTGTCAACCTTAGTGCTGTAGCTGTAGAGTATAAGGGTGGACGAGTTCAGACAGATATGGTGGTGCCAGCCCATTGAAAAACCTTTAAAAACAAGCATTACCACCTTAAAATCCATCCTCAAGCAGGAAGCCGGTGGAGAGAAGCCGATACTGGTGTATGCTTCGAAGGGGGAATCAACACTTCTGTTCAAAGGCTTCTCATCTACACTCACTTTTTCCATAGTTATTTTCACGTTGGTTTTTTTTTTCGTTTTTGTTTTTCAATTTGTGTTTCATAGTTTTTTTTCCCGCAGTATTTTCCTTTAGTGGTTTCTTTTAGAACAATGTGACTGACCTCTACGGCTATTTTTCAGCATCTGGAACAGTAATTAACACAATCCTTTTCATTATTTTATATAACAATAAAAATAAATGCATCTGATTTCACAAACATTATAAATAAATGTTTGTTTTAATTTGTATTTTATTGTAATTAAATTCAGTTAAATAGATGACTTCCCTATATTGGAATGCAGACAACATTTATTGAACATTAATTTAAAATTTGACTTATTATGGAAGGACTTGTCACTATTTGACGCTACCATTTTAATTTCAGTCTGCTCTGTATAGCTGTAGGAAGCTGCATGTACATGAAGTTTATTTAAAACAAACGTCTATTTTTGCCTCTAAACCAAACCTTGTCATTGTCATAACCCACCGTGTTGTGCGCGAAAGTAGAGTGGGTCTCGTGCGGGGCAATAATGACGCGTTTACGAAGGGAAGCGAAGTTACGCAATTTCAACAGCGACGCCTTTCTGCCGATTCAATTTCCGACGGGTTACGGTTCCGCGAAATAAAAACGTCGGCGTCTTTCTGCGACCAATTCCAACTTTACGGGGTACTGGTTTTCCGACGCGTGCCACGTACATGAACGCATCACTCGTTCCCACAGTCGGGTGGAACCTCGACGTGGTCCCGAGTTTCTGTGGATTAATATTTTTCTCGCAAATCCCTAACGCCGCATCCAACACAGGGTTATATCGCAATACCATGTCTATATTTGCGAAAAGACCAGAGATGACAATCAAACATCCCCTGCAGACATCAACGAGGTAAGACGGTACATAAACACACACACACACCTAGTTTGTACACTGGAACAAATTTCCCTATTAAATGAAACTAATTTACTGGCAGCTACAGTTGCCAGCATGAAACTTATTTTACAGCGTACCGACTGTAATATCCAACAGCAGTTTGTTACTGTAAAAAATATTACAGTACTGTGCCCTATAGAATACAAGCTTTACATTATAATACTCAAGTCAGCTGCATGGTTGCCATTATACTGTTATTTTAGTGTTCCTACTGTAATCTCCATTAACTCTATTTAAGTACTGTGGAATGTGATCTTTACAGTACAACACTGCTAAAGTCAGGTCCTGTGTGGAGACGTGTTGTTATACGTTTTTAGAAGTTTATGTTGGCACAGGCTGGCCTTTGTCCCTGTCTCAGGGTTGATGCCAATGTTGATAACAGAGGGAGTGTCAAGCGTAGGCTGGTCATGGGAAAGAACCCAATTGCAGACACACGGTAGGGAATAGGGGTTTATTGCAGAACCGGCAGGGGTCCGTCTCGCTCCCTGCTTTCGGGAAATCAGATCACGCCGCGATCTCGCTGCTTCCTGTTTACAGGCCTCTGATCGCGCGGGATCTGGTGGTGACGAGGGAAGTGAAGCGGTGGACGGACCAATCGGAGGCTGCGCTTCAGGACGCTCTGACTGACGTAGACTGGGACATGTTCCAAACAAGTTCAAGTGACGTCAGCGAGTTTACGGAGGTTGTAGTAAGTTTTGTAACTACGCTCGCGGATAATATCGTTCCCACGGTGAAAGTTCGGATATTCCCAAACCAGAAACCATGGGTTGATAAATCCATCCGCTGCGCTCTGAATGCTCGCACGGCCGCTTACAACGACGGTCTTGTATCTGGTAATATGGACAATTACAAAGCGCGTCGTACAATCTGCGGAGGGCGGTGAGGGACGCCAAACGGACGTACAGAGAGACTGTGGAGCTACAGATGGAGCGGGGGGACACAAGACGCTTGTGGGAGGGGCTGCGAACAATAACAAACTACAAGAGCAGCTCCTCCCCAGCCACGAGTGTGGACGCCTCCCTGGCCGACCAACTAGCCCGCAGGATCATGAAGGATCCTCATCACCCCAACAACGGACTGTTTCAGCTGCTGCGGTCAGGCAAGCGCCTCCGCAGTCACACAGCGAGAACAGAGAGACTGAGTTTTTTCCCGCAAGCCATTAGAACTGTTAACGCTGACCTCACCAGGGGTCCTAACTGAGCCATGCACTAGGCTCCACTACCTACTGTACTGTATGTAGCATACTGTACCGCATACTGTGTCACTGTTCAGGGTTGTTCGTGATGCCGTATTGCTGCGCCGTACTGTTGTATACTGTGCTGTATTATCCCTCACTCTATTCACATTCACATGCCACTTTAATTCACATGCCACTTTAAATGCACATATCTGTATATACATAGGCATATTCCCTCTATCTATTCCATTTTATTTCAATTTATTTTTATTGTATTTTATTCTATATATTTTTATCTTATTCTATAAGTATTCAACTTACTGCATTACGTTTTAGGAGTCAGTTAGTCGGTCTATTAGAAAGGAATTTTCTACTTTTATTTTTTTTCCCAGGACATATTGTGTGCTATCACCGGGTGCGTTGCATTACATTTCACTGCATATACGTATGAAAGTATGTATATGTATGTGACAAATAAAAATCTTGAATCTTGAATCTTGAATCTTGAATCAAAACAAGGGAATGAGGGTCCAGGGAAGCCGGCGGGGCATCCGGGGGCCAGGAACGGGCAGGGAAACAGGGTCCAGGGGGAATCAGGACTGTGGCGGGGGAAGACAGGAGAACTCACGACCAGAAGCGGAGGAGCCGGCGGGCAATCAGGCGTCGAGAGTCCAGGGAAAACACAGGGGAACCGGCAGGGACGTTGAACGGGCACGCGGCCACCTAGGTAGACACGTAGGCAGAGCCCGGGGACAAGGAACCGGGGCAAACCGACACCAACAGAGTGAAGGGCACCAGGTTAAGTACAAACTGGAGTGACGAGGCAGGTGGAGACAGGTGGTGTGATAACAGACTGGGGACAGGTGTAGTGACAGGGAACTGAAGTGACATGAAACACAGCAGGGGAAGGATCATGACGGGGAGCGTCTAGGATATCAGGCGTGGCAAGTCACCGCGCACCCGAAGCACGCGCGTCCGGCTACTTTGGCTCGGATTCAGTCGGTTTTTCAGTCATCTCTGCTCCATATGTGGATCCATTTGGATGAAACTCGAAACACAAAATGCAGTTGTTCTGTTCCAGACAGTTTTAGCCCGAAAAATTATGAATATAATAAAATAACAATAATAATAATAGAAATAACTATATTATTATTTATTTTTATTTTTGTTTTTTTATTGTTATTATTATTATTATTATTATTATTATTATTCTTATTAATAAGAATAATAATAATAATCATAATAATCATAATCATAATAATAATAATAATAATAATACATTTCCTGGCTTTGATAAAAAATGTTTTTATGTTTTCTAAATTAATACAGTTTTGAGCTATTGTGTATGTGAGAATAAAAAAAATAGTCTTAGACAAAAAAAAAAGTTTAAATGTGATTAATTTATGTGTTTTTTTTTGTTATGGGACAAAATGTTATAACTGGAAAATAAACAAAAAAAACACATAAATAAATGAATTAATGAATAATGGCACATTCCTAATAAAAAATGGAAAACACAGTCCTGCCATACTCTTAATAACAAGCAAATGTTTCAGTAGACTACATGTGTACCCCTGAGTGTATTTACAAGGCCTGTTCAAAGACATGGACTAATAATGGAGGACCCGTCCTTCTGGGGTCTCCCTGGTTGGAGCGCCTCAGCGCGGCCTGGGGATCGAACATGTCATGCTGTGACCGCGCAGATAGGTTTGCGTATTCTCTTCTCGTCTGCCTGGTCCATCTCTGCCCCGCAACAGACAAGAGACTTGCGTGCCCAATGTAAGGATGCGGAGACTCCCCACTACACAAGGGATGTATGGTATATTGTTTGAAATTATTTTATAACTATTATGCTTAGTTTTAGAGCGTCCTCTAAGACAAACACCATGGGCCATAATTCAAAAATAACTGACAACCGATTACCGCTATTGACCAATCAGAATCTAGTATTCCACAGAGCTGTGTAATTAGGTCAGATAAGATAAGCTTGAGGACTTTTTTAACAGTTTCCCACACCTATTTGTCTTTGGATTGAATTAAGTTTTCTTTTCTTTTCTAAAGTTTTTATTTGCTCATGCGTTTCCATTGAGAGGAGTCAGAGTTTTGGTCACAGTGCAAGTCGGTCCACTTGTTGGTCCACTGATAACGAGGAGTTTTTTTTGTGTTTGTTTTTTCGCAGAGATGTAGTGCAGACAAGGGCTGTGTTTGAGAAGCATCGCCCCACCCATGTCATCCACCTCGCTGCCAAAGTAGGAGGACTGTACCTGCACATGCGGGACAACCTGTATTTCCTGGTAAATGCACAAAATAACAAATTGATTAGCATCCATAAGAATTCATTTAGATATGCTATATATGTATACAGTACATCTGTATTACATAAATATAGATAATATATAACAATATAAATAATATGTTTAATATATTTAAATAATAAAAAATAATGATTAGAATCAATATATGAATAATTTATAATATATATATATATGCATTATTTGTCAATGTGAAAAAACATCAACAACACACAAACTATATATACGTATATATATATATAAATAAATACAATGTATATAAATACAGTGTATGCATTTTTTAATCGTTTCAATCAAAGTAAGTTGGACAGCAAAGGGGAAAAACATCCTCATGGGGTAGACAGGATCAGAATGAGTAGGGCCCAGATGTGCGCAGACTTTTCATCCTAGGACAATGCATATTGCTTGACCTATCCAAATATAGTATGGCGTCCATGTAATTCCAACTTCTTCTCCCCACGCCTCCAGAGGGACAACCTGAGGATCAACGACAACGTGCTGCAGATGGCCCATGAGCTGGGAGTCACCAAGGTGGTGTCCTGCCTGTCCAGCTGCATCTTCCCCGACAAGACCTCCTACCCCATCGACGAGACCATGGTGCCTCCCGCTTTGTCAATGGAATGAGTCTCGACAAGCTCGGCAATTCATAATAATATACTAATAACCTTTACCTGTATTGTTAGGGCCTTTCATGCACAACATGCAACTCCCAAGTGATTTACATTGATAGAAGGATAGAATCAAATTGTAACAATAAAAGCAAAAAAAGAAGATCAAAATGCATTTAATAAAATTGGTCAATATTATTCAGATCTTTCAGATTTGGGGAATCAATTTAGGAGGATCACGATCATTCCTGAGCAAATAATTTTTAATCCTTTAATTTAATCCATAATCAATTAGTGCTTTTCTCTTAGCCTGGCAACACAATGCATTATCAGGGACAATGTTATCTAAAATTAAATCCAATTTTTTAGAAATTCAGGAATTGAGAATAATTCACGATATAGATAGCCGATTATAATAAACGTTGTACACGTTTGTGAAATGTGTATTTGGGTTTCTCACAGTGACAAACGGCTTCTCATTCATAGGGATAGCACTCCGAATTTTGAGCTATTTTGAACAATAGCGTCACCATTCTACTGACCGTAAAGGCACCTCAACCGCAGGGTGTGTCTGGGGTTGTCCAGCCCATTTTACATAAAGACATCGTCAGTAGCTTTTCCCGAGATGTGTGTACACATAGTCTTCCTTTCACAGATCATCTTCCTCACTTTTTTGCCACCCACTCCCCGGCACGGTGACTTTATGAACAATTATAACATTTATGAACGGCACATACTGTATACTGCTGTCGCTTTATTACCTTGTTACTTTGCACATTACTTTGCCTCCCATTATTTAGAACGAATCCATTTGCATTACACCGAATCTAACTACTTTGTACATTCTTGAGAAGCTCATCATTATAACTTATTATTAATTTATTACTTTTCAATCAGTAAAGTACTATCTTATCATATCTAGTTACCTTAGCTAATCTTAAATCACCAACTTTTCATAGATCCACAACGGCCCCCCGCACGACTCCAACTTCTGCTACTCGCACGCCAAGAGGATGATTGACGTTCAGAACAGGTGAGCATCGTGCTCATCGTGTGCGCGTCGTTTCCCGGCCACCCGCCATCCGCAGCGCTTATAGATACAGCAGGGAACCACACAGGTCAGTACGTAACTTCATAAATAAATAAAAAATAAATCAATTAAATAGAAACGATGCGACCATGATGCAACCCGGGACCCCGGACCCCACATTTTATTATCGCCTCGCCTTTGACGGCTGGTTCTATTCGGATCTCGGATCCGGGTCGGGAATTTTGTGAAGCCCTCAAGTCCTGCGTCTAGTCTGGTGTCGGTAGATTTACCAGCGCCGGGCGTTGGGTGTCGATGATTTAGAAAACTTCTCATTGTTGGGCTGGAACCCGTAGGGCGTACTTCCAGCAGTACGGCCGCCGCTACACCGCCGTCATCCTCGCCAACGTGTTCGGACCGCACGACAACTTCAACATAGAGAACGGTCACGTGCTGTCGGCGCTGATCAACAAGACGTACAAAGCCAAAAGTAAGAAAATCACACACACACACACACACACACACACACACACACACACACACACACACACACTGCACAAGTTACATAAACACACTTAGTGACAAACGGTAACTTTTCTTCTTGTCTGACCTTCAGAGGAAGGCACGGCTCTGAACGTGTGGGGTTCTGGGAATCCTCAAAGGCAGTTCACCTATTCCCTGGTACAGTATACATCTCCACACAAATAAATATATTTCTGACAGACAGCTGTTTGATTTAATTTCTAAAGATCTTTATTAATCCAGCAGCGTTTGGCTTTTTACGTCTGGGCTCGCCTGATGCCAAACAACCGATACCAAACCAGTACAACACGTGTACAACAATAAAGGCAAATCCTATTGCAGCAAACTGTATAACCCAGCCATCACCACTGCAAACAGCTCCAAGAGTTCCCAGCTGATTGTCTATCCGGGCCAGTAGCAACCTGCTCCGGCCCTATCGTGACCACCACAACGTGTGTGAGCACACACACACACACACACACACACACACACACACACAGAAAGCGGACAAAACAATTTATTTTTATTAACATAGAAATGATCTGCCTTGCGTCTGCATGTAAGTAAAAGTGACCACTACATTGCTTAAAACGCTGTATCAGCACATTCCGCCTAGCGCCAACTTTATTACATCACCATTCGATAGACATGCCAGTTCACAGCTTATCCCAGTTTATATTCCTCCAGGCACTGAATCTGAATTATATCCACTAGACAGGTCGTACAGCTCTGGTGTCCAAGCCTCTTCTCCATATTGGGGACAAAAAAAGGGAACCGCTGCGCAGACAGGATGTTGTGACGGAGGCCGTGGCGGGTCATTTCCTCTCACATGACGTGTGGCGCGCTTGCGGCTTTTCAAAGTTCAAATATTTTTTATCCTGACGCGCATCGCAGGTTTGCACGCTCCAAAGACGCTTCGGGCGAACCAGCCCTGAGTGAGCTAGAAATATTGGAGGGACGAACTCGAATCCCCCCGCCGGATGGGGGAGTAGAGCCCGACAGGTGGATGCGGGGGGAGGTGGAGGGAGGGCAGGAACGCAGGCAGCAAAGCAGGTCGGGCAGAAAGGATTTAGCTGCTCAAATACGCCAGCCCATGAGGGCGTGGAAGCGCGTGGCGCCGTCGAGTTGTCCGTGTGCACTGTATGTGCACTGTATGTATCACCCTTTCAATCTTTTGGGTGGTTCTGTTGTGTCCAAACCTGTGTGTGTGTGTGTGTGTGTGTGTATGTGTGTGTGTGTGTGTGTGTGTGTGTGTGTGCTTGCGTGCGTGCGTGCGTGCGTGCGTGCGTGCGTGGGTGGGTGGGTGGGTGGTTGCGTGTGTGCGTGGGTGCGTGCGTGTGATTTGCACCATAACCTGCTGAGGCCAAACCCCAAGTTACCCTCATCGGCAATGGCAGATATTGGCAAGCGACACCAGGTTTTATGGACTGTTTTTTTGTCTGTTTTTGCGTATATATGGGGGTGTTATTTTGATGCTCATTTGCATGTGTATATTCTGTTGTCAGGACATCGGCCGCCTCATCCTCTGGGCGCTGAGGGAATATGACGAGATCGACCCTATCATCCTCTCTGGTGAGAACAGCGACGTTCAACATCCAGTTTCATTCAGAAATAAGGCATATTTGTAGTAAACTTTTCCATATAGAGCATGGGAGCGGAGGGAGTGATGACATGCCTCGTTCGTGTTTGTAGATGATTATTATTATTATTATTATTATTATTAATAATAATAATCTTATTATCATTATTATTATTGTATATAATCTTCTCCTTTTTCTTCTTCTTTTTCTTCTTATTATTAATAATCTTCTTCTTCTTATTATTATTATTATTGTTATTATTGTTATTATTATAAATCTTCTTCTTCCTATTATTATTATTATTAATAAATAATAATCTTCTTCTACTTCTTCCATACCATGTTAGGAGGTTGTGTTTCAATTTTAGTTTTTCAAACTTGACTTTTCCAAAGCGAATATCATCGGCTCTGTTATACCAGCACACTGGATATGACAAGTATTTTTACTTTGAATACTTTAAGAACATTCTTTAATGGTGCTTGTAAATGAAATAACGGTTTAACTTTCAATCATTTTACTGGGGAACCCCCTGTTACGTCTTGAAGGACCTCTGGGGGGTTGAGAACCAGTACCTCAGATAAAAAAAAGCTCTATAGCAAATATGCCACCAGCCGAGCCCGGAGTGTGTTTCAATGTGTGTGTGTCTGTGTTTCTCACCGTGGGAGTTATAGCGCATGCCTTCTACATATTATATGTTTTGACATATTCGTTTGGCATTTATAGACCTGTTCTAAATCACTGATACACCCTCCTCTGCATCTGATCCCACAGTGGGAGAGCAGGACGAAGTCACGATCAAAGAGGCCGTGGAGATGATTGTGGAGTCGCTCGACTTTAAAGGCGAAATTCTCGTATCCTTTCCCGGCTCTCCTCAAGGCTCTCTTAGCGTCAGAGCAGTCGCCGGGATGGTCACCGCCGTCACCGTTAATTTCGTGTCTTGTTTTCACGATGGAAACACGATTCATTCACCTCGTTTGTAACACGAATCTGATTTCGCCTCCGAGGAGGGGGGGGGGGGGGGAGGCTTCAATCAGCTTGTCAAAAAAAAAAAAAATCAAACAATTGATTTCGTGGAAACCGTCTGTTGTTATGAGGCGGGCGCCACAGACAACCGGAGAAGGGCCTTCGAGGTTGGCTTGCAGCGGCGCCCGCTGAGCCTTGACCCCCTGGCACCAGTTTGACACCAGCATGTCGGACGGCCAGATGAAGAAGACGGCGAGCAACGCCAAGCTGCGGCGCTACGTGCCCGACTTTGTCTTCACGCCCCTTAAAGAAGGTCAGAGATAAGAGGGCACCGATTCATTTGAGAAACACGGCTTGAATTAGACCTGCAAAGATGGGTGATGTAGTTCCAATGTGGTGATGGGGATGATGGAAATAATAAGTACTGAAAGACTATTATAATGAGTATAACCAAAGCATAGAATGGAACGCTGCCGATGTGACGGTAACTGAATACATAACTGAATGGCCTGCAGCCTTGTGGGTGGTCCCATGAGGGCACAAGCCAATGCACTCATCATCAGAGCCACCACCCACCGGAGACAAGCACCTGGTAGCTATATATAAGTAAATATTACCAATATATTACCTTTCACTCCGCCAAATGTATATTTAGAACTTGCAGAGTTTTCATTCAAACAGTACAATCAGTTAATAATAACTTCTGCTTTTTAGGCTTCCAACAACGAAAACCGAGGCCAACCAAAACTCAGCCATCAACTATTTAATCTTCGCAAATAGCGTGAACTTTAATGCATTTAGGATACAACGCATCATCACAGCAAAATATGAGGTCATAATGTTGAACAAGTATTTCTGCTTTATTTTTTTGTTTTAGCAAACTCCCCACCCGGTCAAGACTTGTCACAAGCAGCTTTCTCCTGTGTGATACTCCTCTGTTCTGGTCTTTCAGCCGCCCTTTCCTCAGCATGCAAATGATTTGACTGAAACGTTGCTTTCCCCTTTGCATCATGTTTGCGTTTGGTTTGTGCTTTGTCCTCCCTGCAGCCATCCAAAGGACCTGCGAGTGGTTCGTGGAAAACTACGACAGCGCTCGCACATAGAGACGCCTCCCGTCACTGAAAGACGGACCTTTTGCACCTTTGGAGTAAATCAAATTGTGATTAAAAAAAATCAAATCGGTTCTATCGGCTCTAATGACAGTGGTTCTGACGGTCTTAAAAATGTAATTGTTCAATTCTGTTCCAAATTCATTGCTGCAATAAATTCTCTACATATACGCCATCCTCGTTATTTTAGCATTAATTAACAAGTACGGACGAATGTCAGGGCATACAACAGTACAATATCGGAGGCAACGATGAGCAATACAATACAAGAGAAACATTCAAGAGGGAAATATAAGTTTGTGTTATATATAAAAATATATAACAACATACATCAGAGATACAGGTATAAACGCTCCCCAAAAAATGAAAAGCTAGAAAATATAATGTAAGAATATCTAAATAGATGGGAAGGAATCCCGCTCCTATTTATAAAGTGTAGATTCACTGTTTTACAACCCAGGCCTTATTAACCCTCTGAAGACCAAGCTGAATTCAGAGGAGTGATTTTGGTGTGGTCTGATATTTATTTATGGTCAGTATCATTAGCTTTTAGATGGATCCAAAACACACAAGATGTAAAGAGTATGTTTTCAGATGTTGTCATAGCACACAGAATGGAATATACTGACGAACTGTTTTGTCAATACAAAAGTTGTTCAAGTTCAAAATAGATGATCAAATCTGACGTCTAAATAAAAGGTAAAAACAAGGTTTTGTCACAACTGCTTACAACTTTATCTTCATCTGCTCACCCAAGGTGTGAGAGGAGCCATGAGCTAATGACCTGAAAATTCATGACCCCCCCCCCCCCACCATTAGAGGTGTGGATCTGCAGCGGGCGGGGCCCCTCTCTCTGTCTCTCAGACAAAGGGATGAGGCTGTAGGCCAGTGGGAGTGGGGGCGATGCAAGAAAGGTTTTTCCTTTTGAAGGATTTAATGAGAACGTCACACAACCTGAATACAAAAACTAAAAATAAAATGGTTTTAGGCGAGAAGAGCAACTCTAGAACCAACAATCACGTCCCAGTCAAAGGAAAATTTGAATTCATGAACAATATATATATATATGTATATATATATATATATATATATAGGAGTGGGAGCATGCGGTCTTGGCCCGCTAGCTGGTGTAGGTGCAAGATGATCACACACACACACACACACGCTGCAAATTCATTGGAAACATACCTTCGTCGAGGAATACTGCGTCGCTGTTGTGTGGCAACTTGGAGCAGGGGGTGTGTTTGTCACTGGAACCATGAGTAAAACAAAAAGGTTGTAGGACGCAGGCTGGGGCTGGGTGGAGAGGGGGGCAGAGCTGCATGAAGGCTGCCTGCCAGCGTTTTCTGCCGCCGCCTGGACAACGCCAAGCTGGCCTGGCAAAAGAAAGATCCCACCTCTCCGCCCAGCAGCCACCGCCGGTAACGTTGGCTTACTCGACAGCGTTACCGTCGTGGCAAACAGGATTCCGAGAGCGGTCTCTAGCTTTATTTATTTATTTATTTAATATTCGGTCACTATCGACCTCAGAGGGTTAAGTATCTATTTTACTCTACTACAAGGTGCGAGAGGAGCACATTAAATGGCCGACTTGCTCAGAAAATCCTTGAGTCCCGCAGGGCGTTTAGATGCTGACGGCCTGTCATTTACTGCCTGTGCGACTGAGGGAGGAACAAACAAAGTCGGTAACGTTCGTACAGTACTTACGTGGTTTAATTACGACAGGTACAACAATGGTGCACTCTGGTCTGGTACCAAGGCATGAGCGATGAGACAGGGACAGCACACAGGGTAGAGTGGAAAAGTACCGGAAGGACGGCACGTAGAATGAGCGACAATGTACAGAGTTGTACATTATAGAAACGAGAAAGTTACTGAGGTATGGACTACAAGAGAGGGGGGGGGGGCGATGGACAGAGAGGTAGAGAGGGAGAGGGAGAATAGACTTCAATGCATAGATGTGGTTGGTTGGGGTTGCCGACACCGGCCTTCAACAAAACAATTTGATTTTTTTTTCTTTCCCCGTTAAGTAAAACAATATATTGTCAAATGATCACTGGACGGGATCATTTGACATCATACGCACTCGACATCATGTGCACTCGAGTCAGTGTTTGATGACTTTGCAGTTAAGGACTGTTAACGACTTGACTTCAGACATGATCACCCAAATTATTGTTTGTTCACTTTGAACGTGATCGGCAAACAAAGGTACCTTGGTGGGGCTCGGTAGTCCCTCACCCCATCTGGTTGCGGCTCAGTGGCAGACGGACGGATGTTGTTGTCCGTGAAGTTGCCACCGTGCAGTTTGAGATTTCCTCATCAAACAAGTTGGTTCTTTAGAAAGCTGCAAAAAAGGGGGAGGGTGTTGGGTGTTTGGGTTTTTTGTTTTTTTTGTTTGTTTGTTTTGTTTGTTCTCTTCCGTGAAAAGCTCTGTGCGCTGTGATTGGTCCAAAAAACCGCGCTCCATGTTTGTTGGCATTCGCTCCCACGTGCAGGTAACGTAAAGCACAGTGAACCCACATTACATCATGTATTACTGTAAAGCAGTTCTGCGGCTGATTTGCGACAGTGATAGAAGTTCTATAGAAGCCCGACCAGTATCTGACTTATTTTGACATTATTTGACTTTTTGACCACATTAGGATCGGCAGCCCATGTGTCCCAATTTTTACATAAACAAAAACATGTATCCTGTACATGTATGTTTTACACGCAGTAACTCACCAAAATAAGTGCAGAAGTCTGATTATGGCATCAGAAATCCATACATGTTGGTTTACAGACACGTTTAGACACGGACGCAGTAGGCGATGCTGCGTTCATTTGAAACTAGGTTACGTTCATACATATATTCAGTGAAATGTCTTTGCAACGCACCCAGAGATTATGCACAATAAGTTATAAACCGAATATAATAGCTAACCTAATTCCTGCCGAGCAACTAACTGAACTAGCTGATTCCGAAAATGTAATGCAGTTAGTGAATAGAATAATATCAAATAAAATAACACTTGGACCAAATGACTTGAGACATGTGATTTGGACAGGTGGGGACTTGGTCACACGTCTGATGAATAATAAGACATCTCCAGCGAAATGCACCATCTGTTTCCAAAGATTTGGACAAGGCTGAAGAACAAACAGACGAAGGAAAGTAAGAAAAACAAGAGCAAAAAATACAAAGAAATATGAACGAATATAGAGAATAAGAAGATTTTTGTGATTAGGATTTAGATGATTAAGAAGAATATACAATTTATCCAAACAAATAATATTTTATTCCACAGATTTTTTACAAGACTATATCTTTAAATGTTTTCAATACACAATATAAGTTCTGTAAAGTTAAAAGTGTGCCGTCTGTTCTTTTTATTGCAATTTTTTATGAAAAGATTTCAATCATTCACATTTTTTGGGCAGTCGCATGTGAGACCATCGAATGAAATTAGCATTGTTTTTGGTTGTGTGCATTTATATTTTTATTGATTTATCATTCTATTTAGATGCATCAAAGGGAATAAATATGTAAATACCAAAAAGCAAATCCTGTTGGATTGGAACATGATTATCGCTTTAAAATGTCAAAATTGCAATGGTAGCAGAGCGTAGAAATAATTGTCCCTATAATAACAAAACATATTGTATGGTTTGCAGGGTCGACCACCAAACCTGAAAAAAACAGTGAGAGAACATTATTTTTGCAGGTTAATGATCTGTTTCTAAAATGGAAGATTGGTATTTTCATTAGGGTCTCCGACACTGTAGTCTCAGACACTGTAGAATTTTGGCAGTCTTTGAGACACGCCAGATTTTGTGATGGACAACAATCAAAAAATATATAGTCAGCTTAGTCAGACTGTACAAGTCAGTCCCTTGTAATATTGTTGATTGGCTGGTTGATTAGTTGACTGGCTGCATCTTACACTTACGTCTTACACAGTAACCACACCCCCTTTCTACAACTCACACCCGTTTCCAATAAACCGATTAAACAACCAGTGTTTAAAAGGCAGTTGAAGAGTTGCTGTAATGTGCTGATGTTTTAAGTAATTTCTATTTGGCTTGTAGTGCTGTTGAGGTGTAGTGTCCTAGAACAATGGCTGGATCAGCAGTGCATCTGCAAAGGTAGCGAGTCTTGAATGGCTGGCGATCTTGTTTTCTGAAAGTGTCAACATTTTTTAGAGGATGGATGGATCTAATGGCTCTGTTTTTTTTTTCTAGGGTGCTGTTGCTGTCAACACTGCTTGTTGGAGGTTTTAAAGTCTATGGTAACGGCACTAAACAGACTAGACCATTTCTACTTCAACTAGCTGCATGCATTAATTAAGCTGTGTGTCCAACAGCGTACAGAGCTCAACATTATGGGAATCAAAGAGATGACCAGATGACCGCAGTGCAGCTTCCTGGCAGTGACTCAAGCTGGCAGTGGTCTCCCAATGTTTATTACCCAGCCAATGCTGTCAGTGCTCTCTATCATGGGCCTGCTACTGAATCAAGGGAAGGAAGTGACCCCCTCCCGGTTTACTCTGGAAGTCAAAGTTACCCAAGCTCTGACCTATATTCCCATTCAGTTTCTCCTGTTAGTTTAGGCAGTAACTACAACCAAGGAGGCAGCTTCTCGCACCCTAGCGGGCAGGGGCAGCAGCCCGCCGTCCAGGGGCGGCGGCAGGGGCAGCAGCCCGCCGTCCAGGGGCGGCGGCAGGGGCAGCAGCCCGCCGTCCAGGGGCGGCGGCAGGGGCAGCAGCCCGCCGTCCAGGGGCGGCGGCAGGGGCAGCAGCCCGCCGTCCAGGGGCGGCGGCAGGGGCAGCAGCCCGCCGTCCAGGGGCGGCGGCAGGGGCAGCAGCCCGCCGTCCAGGGGCAGCAGCAGCAGCAGCAGCAGCCCGCCGTCCAGGGGCGGCAGCCCGCCGTCCAGGGGCGGCGGCAGGGGCAGCAGCCCGCCGTCCAGGGGCAGCAGCAGCAGCAGCCCGCCGTCCAGGGGCAGCAGCCCGCCGTCCAGGGGCGGCAGCCCGCCGTCCAGGGGCGGCAGCCCGCCGTCCAGGGGCGGCAGCCCGTCGTCCAGGGGCGGCAGCCCGCCGTCCAGGGGCGGCAGCCCGTCGTCCAGGGGCGGCAGCCCGTCGTCCAGGGGCGGCAGCCCGTCGTCCAGGGGCAGCAGCGGCAGCAGCCCGTCGTCCAGGGGCAGCAGCGGCAGCAGCCCGTCGTCCAGGGGCAGCAGCGGCAGCAGCAGCAGCCCGTCGTCCAGGGGCAGCAGCGGCAGCAGCAGCAGCCCGTCGTCCAGGGGCAGCAGCCCGTCGTCCAGGGGCAGCAGCCCGTCGTCCAGGGGCAGCAGCCCGTCGTCCAGGGGCAGCAGCCCGTCGTCCAGGGGCAGCAGCCTGTCGTCCAGGGGCAGCAGCCCGCCGTCCAGGGGCAGCAGCGGCAGCAGCGGCCCGTCTTCCAGGGCAAGGTCCAGGGCAAGAGGCAGCAGCGGCCCGTCTTCCAGGGCAAGGTCCAGGGCAAGAGGCAGCAGCGGCCCGTCTTCCAGGGCAAGGTCCAGGGCAAGAGGCAGCAGCGGCCTGTCTTCCAGGGCAAGGGGCAGCAGCGGCCCTCTTCTTGGTAGCAGCTACATGGGAGCTTCAAAATTCTACAAGAAATAAAGTTTACACTGTCCTTCCTGTCTCCTTGTCTACAGCTCTAAAGTGCTCTGGATGCGCTGGTATGCATGGTTGTCGCTGCCATCAACGTTTGAATTTGAGGCGTATATTGTAAAGTACTTTGCGTGGTTACAAGACGGGAAAAGTGCTATGTAAAATGCAGGCCATTTACTAGGGGAGAAGTTTAAAACTTGTTAAAGCGCTTCTCCTAGGAAAGGTATGTGGCTGGTGACAGAGTTGGTTTGATGCTCTGGACAAGTGCTTTAAGACTTGCACCTTTGTTCTCTAGGCTAACTAAATTTGTAAGGCTTGATAGTTTTTGGGTTTCAGCGCAATAGTTGGACTACAGTAAGGCTACAAATATTTAACAGATGTCCTAAAGTCAACTTCTCATAGTGACCTCCAGATGTCAAGTTAAATCTGTCCATCCTATTGCCAGTATTACTTCTGGCATTTGTGAGGAAATGCTCTCAAGTATTGACTTTCATATAGGACCATGCCTTGTCTTACACATGGTCTCTGGGTTTTAAGGAGTCTGCCTTAAAGACTTCTTTCTAAAAAGTCAATTGTAGAATGGGGGCAAACTACATTCCATCCTCACTTAACCTTGTGTGGAGATAAGGATCACCCCAAGGGGCGCTTAAAATAGTGTCTGTTAAATCACTGTTTGCACATAACATCAGGGGAGATGGTTGAGGGTCAGTGTCGTAAATGACACCTGACCAATACACAGCCTCTTTGGTTTAAAGCCCTCTGTCAGTAATAGGGGCAGACTGATTTGAAGCATGACTACCTTTCTCTTTATTCTGCAGCATAAATGCCTTTACTCAGTTTTGTTTTCCTGTGGCGGGCAAATTAACCTCACTGACCACGCAGGAGAATTTCTCCAACAACTCTCACGGATTCTGTTTACACAAAACACAATGAATCATACAACACTTAACACACACAGAACACCCAAATTCTTGAAACCACAGCCACTAAATGGCCCTGCATGTGCTATGGGTGTCCACCACTAAATAGCGCTTGGTTCAGCTTACCGGAGAAGCTCGTGTGTACTTACGCCAACCCTCTCAGTCATTAAGACCCGTTGTTAGGTGGAGAGCCGGCTGGATGCGTATGACTTTGAATCAGAAGATTGCAGGCTTCGATGAGTGCGCACAAGATGGCTCCGGAGCAACAAGTAAAGATGAATGTCAGATAAAGAAATTAATGAAAGACACAAACTTATGAGTTACGAAGTGTGCACTCAACTTAGAAACATGTAATGTCATAATGCAAAATAAAGATGCAAGTATGGAATGTGAAACAACGATGTGTCGTGTCATTATTTTCTAGTATTGCTACAGGCGACGACGGTACCTGATTTAGCGGACAAGGGAGGTTTGAGGGGAGTTTTGGTGGTGGATATTAGTGAGCGTGAATGTAAATCAAGGGTTGGGAACTCGACAGCGGCATTGTAATACATGGACGTGTGTATTTTGTCATCACTTTTATCATCGGGTGTAATTGAGTGTGTGTGTGTGTGTGTGTGTGTGTTCGATTCACCTGATCAGGTTGAGATCGGTCATGACCACGGCCTTTCGCATGGTCTTTTCAATTACCGGATTCCGGATTTTAACCGTGTTTCCGAGACAAACAGGACCCTTGCGGGGGTTAGGTTCTGGGGTTAGGATTCTGTTTGCTACCAAACAATTATTGGATCTAACGGTGATTCCTGAATGAATGGGACCCTTGCGGGTTTGTCCCAATGTAAAGGGCGATAGGGTGACTAGAAGGTTTTAACTGGTTTCAATGGGAGTTGTCTATTGTGACGATTGACAGAGTATGCAGAGTACATGCATTAAAGAGCGTAACACAACTGCGTTTGATTATATGATCACACAATAATACAGCATCCTTGCAAATATATTGTAACAGTTTCCTCTCCTCATCCGGATGTATTAATTCCCCTGAATTGCACTTATGCTGACAAAGAATGTGTCTGATTCTGCAGCTTAAAATGCTGGTTTTCCATCAGGGCTGGTGATGACAACGGGCTCAACAAGGTGCAATAAGCAATAGCGTCCCCTAGTGTATCATCACATCATTGCTGCTTTGTTCCGTACTCTATTTCCTGTGTAAACATGGAGATCAGCAAGAAGACGGGCAGACAGGCAGGCGGGCGGGCGGACAGACGGACAGACAGACAGCGAGATAGAAAGACAGACAGACAAATCCAGTTATGCCTTTTGATTTGAGTTAAGATGTTGGGTGTAAACATTCATTTCATCAGGTCATTATAGTACAAATTATAAAAAAGATTAAAAAAAGAATAGTGAGCAAAAGCCTGTCTGGAGTGTTTTTGTTGAATAAAAAGCCTGGGTCAATGTGATCCATGTCATTAACTATAGTGATTTGCCATCTATACCAACCAAGTATTCTTCAGATGCTTGTCCAAAACCAGCCTTGTGTTGCTCCAAGCCCCGAGTAAAAGTTAATGGTGCCGTCCATTCTTGTCTGAATAACCTGGATTGCAAGGTGTACTTTGTAATTGCATTTGTAATTAAATAAAATGTAATATAATAGTAATGTAATAATAAAGATGGAAATGGGAGAACTGATCCCCACTGGAGCCAGCAGGAGAAGGACACCAGCACCCTGAAACCAAGACGGACAGACAGACGCCAGAGCAGATCACATCCAAAGACAATAGGCAGTAATACTTAAAAACAATAGATTAAAAACATAGAAGTATAAAAATGAAAGATGTCAATATCTTGGGGGAGAAAAAAGGGTGAAATATAGAATATAACAGAAATAATAATTAAATAATAACACAACTGAAGTGTTTCCTCCCGTCTGAGACGTTATTTGAACACAAAACGTGTAGAAGTGGCCGATGTCCTGCAGCACAACAACCCAGGCGCCGTGTGACCCGAGTGGTGAAGCAGTCTCAGCGAGGCCGGCAGTTTCACGAGGCAAAAAAGGGATTTTAACCTCTTGTTTTGGCAACCCGGAACCGCTTCCGCGCGACGCCTCCTCACTACATTTATTTTTATCGTGCACACTAAAAAGTGATGGGGACATATTTGGCCCGGTAGAAAACTCTGTCAACTCCATCATGACCAGAGGAGAAAAAAAATGATAATTCAAAACAATATGAAATAATTATGAAATGAAGGTGACAATATCAGTGTAACTGTTAGGAGCCTTCTTTTATTGGGGGTATTGAATACCATGAAGTTCCCTTTTTTTTGGCATAGTACACAGTTATGAACTATTGAAAACTGTCCACTCTAAGGTATTCTTCCTTTAAAGCCCGTACAAAAGTTTCTTCATCTTGTTTTCAAACAGTTGAGTTATCATCAAGGGCGGTTACACGAAAAGCTAAACGCAAAGGCTAATAAAACAAACCTCATAGAAAGTAAATGTCGACCTAAAATAATGAAATCAGCGTTTAATTCTGAAAGAAAAACAAAAACACAGTGCAAAAAAAAAATATTGTAGTTAACTACAGTTTTTATTAGAAGTAACATATTTTACAACTTTTGTCTGTAGGCAGAAAAATGTGAAAAAGTTTTATGTACAATGATTTTTAAACTACTTTTAAACAAGTATAGAAATTAATAATAATGATAGAAAATATCTATGACTGCTCTAATAATACAAGACCAATAAAATATCAGCCGCATCCTCCGCTTCACAACAACGCTAAAAGGAAGTACATTTCATTTTTGTCCTTTTTAGTACATGAACATTTTAAAAACATAAACGACTTTTCGAACAAATAGATCTACGCAGGACAAACGTATTTACAGGGAGTGTTGGGAGCTTTTAAATGTACACAACACTTAGTGCGACCGGGGAGAGAAATGAACAGACCAGAATGAAAAACCATGTGCTTGAAATTATTAATAATAATAAAATAATAATAATAATAATATTATACAAGCTAAAATTTGTCAATACTACTTTCAAAGGGATTTTTCTAAGTCAAATGGATCAGTAATGGATTCTATAGTGAACATGTTTAACAAACAAAAATAACTGGTTGAATGGCACGTAGTGGCAGGGAGGAAGTATGACATCAACACAGCAGGGGGCTGGCGTGACAGTGGCCTGGTGTTGCTTTTAATTGTAGACATGCAAACAGAAGTCAATTAAAAAAAAAAATAAACAAAAAGGTCAATTGCTCAACATTTTAAATCATATTTTAGGTGAAATGTAGTTTTTAATTCTACGGCCGTGGGGTAAAACCGGCTTGCGGACGGCCGGCACGCACACGCACACGCGCACACACACACACACACACACACACACACACACACACCGTGATGCAGTGTCAGCGTCATCCTGGCGTTTTGCAAAAAGGTTAAAGGATGCACCACTACATGGTAGCAGGTTCTCTCCTTAAACATCTTCTGACACGTCGCCTGGCGATGCCGACTCCGCCGCTGAGCGGACGACTACTAAGAGACGCAGGGGAACGCTCCCGCATGCGCGCCATTAACAGTAACACCTCCCTGAGGAGTGACAGGGCATTAGCAGTCCCAGCTCAGCAGCCAGGGTGGTCCCGCTGACCCTCCCACCCCCTGGCACAACCCCAGGGCCTGGAAGTGAAGAGGAGAATGCGGGAGATTTACGACAGATTCTGTGGAAAGGCTCGCCCTCTAGTGGTCACGCTCTGAGGCGCAGGGAAAGGCGGCGCCGTTTCGAACGCGGCCAGGCCAAACCGCAGAGCATGGAGGAATGTTCGAAGGGATTCAGTGATAAATAGCAGCTCGTAAACATTGCTTGAAACATCATGTTGATGTAAAAAAATAAAAAATAAAATAAAAAAAATAAAAAAATAAACCCCAAGAAAACAAAACCAAAACAAACAAACAAAAAAATGTACAGCGTATAGAACAATCCACGTCTAAGAAACAAGGGCAGTGACAGGCTGATTTGGAAGGCATTTGTAAAGAATTGCTTAAAGTGGATAAAAAAAAAAAAAAAAAAAAGGCTGACATTCTCTGAGACAAGGTTAATACCTGGAGGTAGAGCATAAGAGGCACTACAGTTGCAAAAAAGGGGGCGTGGCAGCTAAAACTGGGTACGATCCATCGACCAGAGACCATTTCATCTTCTTATTTTTGATAAACGCAGGTCAAACAATGTGGCGATGGACATACAAATCGCCTTGTCGACGTACATGTAACCCATGCAATGTTGTCATCTGAGGACTTGCCCCGTGAAGTGCTTCAGTGACACCCATCTACATTCTTTTCCTTAATACCACTATGGAACAAAATCAGTAACTTATTATTCCATTCAATTAGAATTATACCTGCCAGAGCCGACTGGTCAGAGTTGTTCCTGAATAAATATCATTTAAAGTGGTGCGGTACAAACGGCTGTTCACGGAGAGGGGTTTCTAATTTCATTGCCTTTGCAAACACTGGTTTTACTGGAAGAAGGTGGGCAAGGGGGCTTATCCGTTGAAAGGAAGAAAATAAACAAAATAAAACCAAAAAGAACAAAGGCAATTTGGAAGAACATTAAAAGAATAAATAAAAAATTTAAGAGTTCACTTTGACATTTATTTTTTTTACTCTCATCTACTTTTTTAAAATGTTAGTTCTCAGGAAATCATCCCTAAGCCTTTGAAATGAAAGACTTGGTTTTCTTCATATACTTTTTAATAACAAAAAAACAAGTCCATCTGTGACAGAATAAGTCTTACTTCATTAAATTGTCTGATCTTTTTCCAGACAACACACATTTCCCTTTACGGTTTTCTCTGCAGACACCATTGGCAG
This sequence comes from Zeus faber, assembly GCF_960531495.2. Taxonomy (NCBI): domain Eukaryota; kingdom Metazoa; phylum Chordata; class Actinopteri; order Zeiformes; family Zeidae; genus Zeus; species Zeus faber. Next base: position 26,143,381 of record NC_137205.1, on the reverse strand, counting down.
ACAGTCTTCTTGATAAAACAAAGTCAATCCAACTCCAATGAAAAATCTTGGAAACAGGCTGACACATTTAAAACAAAGACGGGCCCCGAGGGCCAGTCCACTTTTTCTTGCCCCCCTAACGTCCCAAACCGAGCAGGGGTCTCAGGGGTGCTCACGCAAACACCTGCATCTTGCCTCCGGCCTCCGGGACGTGGGGGATTTGGGTCTGGGTGGGACCGGCCACTGCCGGGCTGGGGGTGGAGTCTGACCAATCAGACACGCAGTGGGGGGATGGGCTGGACCAGGGCTCGGGGGACTCGGGGGAGGGGGTCAGGTAGGGGTGCTCGCTGGGCAGATGCAGGTAATGCTTGGGTGTGGCATCGAGGGCGGAGGAGTAACTGTGCTGAGACGGAGGGGTGGGGTAATCCTCGAGACCCGCAGCACTGCCCCCGGCCAGGGGGGTTGGAGCTTGGGCAGGCGGGGCCGTTGTGGCGGCGGCGGCCTGGGGGGGCTGGGGGGCCGGCTGGGGCTGAGGAGGCTGCTGGGGAACCTGCTGCTGCTGCTGCTGCTGCTGCTGCTGCTGCAGCTGCTGCTGCTGCTGCTGCTGCTGCTGCTGCTGCTGCTGCTGCTGTTGAAAGAAGCCGGGCGGAGGCTGGGAGGTCTGCGGTGTGGGTGGAGTAGAGGTGCCCAGGCGAGCCATGGAGTGGCTGTGGAGCTGCTGCTGCTCCGCGATGGACGGCAGCTTGACGGGGCTGATGGTGGGGGTGGAGGTGACGGGGGTGGGCTGTAGCATCTGGCTGTGGTACATCTGCTGCTGGTGCAGGAGCATGCTCTGCTGCATGGCGGGGCTCTGCGGGTGCATGCCGGCCTGGCTGCTGTGCACCAGGTTCACCACCTGCGGGCCGCACTGGGAGGACGGCGGCATGCGGCTGTGCCAGTCGAACGGCACGCTGACGGGGCTGACCAAGCCCATGTTGAGCCCCATCTGGGCCGCGTTCAGCACGTAGCCGTGGTTGACCCCTGACGCCATGGCGACGCGTCCCTGCATGGGCATGCCTCCGTCTCCCAGGTCGCTGAGCTGGGCGAGGGAAACGGCAAAGGGGCCTCCGCCCTCCAGCATGCCGCTGTGCACCATGGGGGTGTTAGGGACAGACATGGAGGAGTGGAAGAGCCCCGGCGAGGGCATGGCCACGGGGGAGGTCGGGTTGGTGATGTAGCCGGCGTTGCTAGCTCCACCGCGCGGGGAGTCCAGTGAGTCGACGGGGGACAGAGTGACCGAGCTTTCCAGCAGGGCGCTCTGCATGTCCAGGGTCAGCTTCTTGCTGCGGGCCTTCACCGACTCCTTCAGGCTGTTGGCGTGTTGGCTTCCCAGGCTGGAGCCCTTGGCCCCGGGGCGCCGGTTCTTCTTGCCCTGCGGGGTGTTCTTCAGGCTGGGCAGGAAAGCGCTCGGCGGGCACATGAGAGGGGACAGGGTGTGTCCGCCAGGGAGGTGGTGGCCGGCCCCGCCGTGGCCCTGGGGGCTCCTCACCGTGTTGTACTCGTCCAACAGCTGGACGATGTCATGGTGCATGCGATCCTGAGCAATGTCCCTCGGTAACCGGTCCATGTGGTCCGTGATCTCCCTGTTCGCAAAGTGAGCGAGCAACACCTTCACGGCCTCGCAGCTGCCCTCACGGGCGGCGAGGAAGAGAGGCGTCTCCTCCTGAGCGGAGAGGAAAGAGAACGTGAGTGTAGCAGCAGGGCTATGCAGCCACTGGGGGCCAGATTTTCAACCAGTTACAGGCGTATTTTCCGCAGAAAACCCTGGAGATTATCACTGATATAAAAATTGTGACGACAACATTTCTGGTTATAAAACAAGTTGACGCCATACCTTGAGGTCCTGCATGTCTTTATTCGCGCCGTTCTTCAGCAGGGCTATGGTGGCTTCCACGTTGTTGACGGCGGCGGCCCAGTGCAAGGCGGATTTACCTACAAAAGACGGCACAAAATGTTTTCTGTCACCAATGATTGTTCCGACAGGAGCCCTGACGACTGACCTGTGGTGCGCGCAAGCACATGCTCACAAACTTACCCAATTCGTCAACAGCGTTGACATCCGCATGGCAGGTGATGAGCTCCTCCACCATGCCTTCCACCGCCAGCCGCGCTGCGAGGATCAGAGCCGTGGAGCCGTCGTACATTCGAGAGTCTAGATCTGTAGCGCGGGTCCGGATGAGAATCTGTTGGGAGGGGGAAGGGCGGCAGAGGGAGTTAGACCCGGGTTGAAAGACCTTTCAAAAACATCTATGTCTACATCCTCTTCAACTGCGCCGACCTGGAAGACGCCCTGGGCGTCGGCGGCCACGGCGGCATGCAGCGGCGTGCGTCCCGTGTTGTCCTGCGCGTTGGCGTCCGCCCCGGCGTCCAGCAGCCTCTTGGCGGCGTCGGCGCGGGCGTAGCGGGCGGCCAGGTGCAGCGCCGTCTCCCCGGTGCGGTCCGTCTGCGCCGCCAGGGAGGCGCCCTGGTAGATGAGGTCGGAGATGATGTTGGCCGAGCACTCCTCAGACTCCTCCTCCTCCGCCACCTCGGGCTCCAGGCCTCCGCCGCAGAACGACGCCAGCATCAGGGGAGTGAAGCCATCTGAAGAGAAAAAAAATTGTTTCAATTCACATTATTGTTTAAATAAGCATACAAATGATGTACACAACAGCCACAACCATATCTTGATTTCAGGGCAATGCAAAACTAAAAAACAGGTGAGGTATGAACCGGGTATGAAGAGGTATGAACCACTCTGAGCGTCATGGGTATGATGCTCAGAGTGGTTCTTCTGTTTTTGTTGCATCTGTTGAAACACCTCAGCTCCATCAACCCGAATCTCCATATGTTTGGCAGATATGTTCCACCACGGACCTGGGCCACGGACGTTGACGTCCATGCAGTCGCTGTCGAACTCTCCCTGCGGGGGCGTGAGCGCCATGGTGGGCGGCACACGGATGTCGGCGGCCGCCAGATGATGCTGCGTCCACTGTCGACTATCGACCGCGTCGTCCGTGTCCGACATCATGCTGGGCTCCTCAACCTGAGCACAGAGGGGAAGGGCCTTTCCTCAGACTGAATTGCATACATGTGATATGATGCATTTGAAAAAAATAAATATATCATATATGAATATATAAATATAGCTGGGCTTACCTTCATTCTTTTGGCCTCTGGGCAGTCTGTGTCCATCCACTGGTCACTGTGGTCTCCGAGCAGAGACTCCTCCACGGTCTTCGGCATGTGTCTGAGGACGGAAATATCAGATATATCAAAAATGACAAAACAAAAATGATGACCATCTTGATGAAGCATTATTTGCAATCGCTGTGAAAGCTGGAATTTGAGACCGTACATAAGTTGAATGTTAAGATCTCAGCGTGATATTCAATATTTATGTATTACAAAATCGGCGATGCTGCAATTTGGTAGTTATAGTTACAGCATTTTTATTATGTCTCAAAATAAGGCTAAAAAGCACAATTATATGAAAATGAAACAACATTTTGGGGTTTCTCTGTTTCATTATGGTCAAATTCCACTGAAGAGTCTTAACAAAAAGGTGGCGTGTAAATAATCGACCGCGCTATAGTCTAAATCGGCGATCGCTACAACTCAAATCACCAACTCACTTCATGCCGAGAGCATCCTGGCCCACGGGGTCCCTGCGGTTCTTGTTGCTGCTGGGCTCCTTCTTGAGGAAGAAGCCCTCGGGGAACCACAGCGTGCTGTGCTCCCGCTTCCTGCGCGCGATCAGCATCCCCACCACCAGGATGACCAACAGGAACAAAGAGCCAATGCCCACGAGCATCAGCTTGGCCCACTGGTCCCAGTCGGTGTCGTCGTTGATGGGCTCCCCTGTGAGGAGACAGAAAAAAATAAAGCAATGTTCCCCATATGGCACAGTCGTCCGCACATTCTAGTGCTATCAGGGGTGAAAGGTCAGGGGGTCAGGGGCACTCAAGATTTTTAAGTAGAAGTCCACATATTAATTGAACGACAATCCTTCTACAGCACGATGCTTCGCCTAAAAATAAAAAAATAAAAAAAAAATAAAAAAAGCACGATACCATCGTCGGTGAGATGAATAATGAAGGCAGCCGGATATAAAAGGAGCCATTCTCCTCGCAAATGTGAGATCAAAACATGAGAAACATTTCCCCTCGCAGTTTTCGCCAGCGTTTCACCTTGAAATACTTTTGAGATAACAAGAGGGAAAGATTTTTGCCTAATTTCGTTTCGGTACGGATGTGACACCGATCTAGATCTACTCACCGCGGACTTCTTTAAGGGGGTAGGGGAAGCGCAGCATCTCCACGGCGGACAGCGCTCCCAGGTAGTCTGCGGCGCTGATGGCCGTGGGGAAACAGTCCTCGGAGTCCTGGGAGCAGAGGCGGTTGTCGATCTCCAGGTACACGATGGACCTGCCGAGTCATGGCGAGGACAACTCTCAGATATGGCGTGAACAACAACAACAACAATAACAAAAGGTTTTGCGGAGCGTGGCATCGTATTTCATAAGCTGTGGGGGGGGGGGGTCGTACCCGATGACCTCCGGCTGGGTCTGCAGCTCTCGCTTGAGGCGCACCGCCCGGCGGGTGTAGGGAAGGATCATCGCCTCGCCCTTGCGGTCCAGGCGGAAGCGCAGCGTGGTGTGCAGGATGGCGCTCAGCTTCTGCAGGAAGGCCGTGCTGGTGCGCAGGAGCTCTGCCGGAGGCAGGAGGACCACGAGGACCAGGACGCCGTCCGCCAGGTCCTCCGGGATCTTCCCCGCGCAGTCCAAGCCGTCCCAGCCGCACTCCACCGTGTTGCAGCCCTGGTCGCAGCGGCCGTCGGCGTAGTGGTCGATGCAGTAGGTCTCGTAGATGGGACTGTGGGAAGACGCACGCGACGTTCAGCACAAGGTTTAGTTTCCGCGTATACAGGCGAACAGGAAAAGACAAAGCTTTCTGTATCAACGGTGCATTTTGGAATAACTTGCCAAAATAGAATACATTTGATCTTTACAATGGAATAACCCTGTAATAAAACTGCGGTAACAAGGGATTGCGGATGTCACAAGGTTTTATGATGATAATGTTAATTATGTAATAATTTGTATTATGTAGTGTGCGTTAAAGACCTTAATCTGTCCAATTTCAACTTAAAAACAGCGACAATCCTCACTTGCAAACTTTCTCCTTGTTCTTGCAGTCAAAGTTGTCGTAGAGGCAGTCAGCGTTTTTGCACCACTCGTCGCACTGGCTGTTGTTGAAGGCGCGCCAGCAGCGCGGGTCGGCACAGCGCGCCCACGGGTTGACGGCCAGCGAACAGTCGCCACCGTCCCATTGGCAGGCGAAGGTGTTGCAGTCCTTGTCGCAGACGCCGTCGTTGGCCCGGCTGTGGCAATCGGCCAGCGGGCAGGAGGGCGGCGGCGGGGGCGGGGGCGGCGGCGGATCCACCAGCCGCCCGTTCTGCTCGCAGCGCTTGCCGGTCCAGCCGGCGGGACATTGGCAGCGGAAGAAGGGGAAGGTGCTCTCCTCCGTGCACTGGCCCCCGTTGCGGCAGGGCTGCGAGGAGCAGCCCTCGTTGCTGCGGTGCTGGCACTGCGGCCCGGCGTAGCCCGACTGGCAGATGCAGCGGGCGCCCCGCGTGGTGAGCGCGCAGCTGCCGCCGTTGTAGCACGACAGCTCCCGGCACGACATGCTCCTCTCGCAGTGGGCGCCGACGTAGCCCTGTTCGGGAGGCAAACAAACGCAACGTTTTATTTGTCAAATGCGTGTGGATGTGAACGGTAGAATTAGTTACTGCCTTTCACTTCCCAAGGTTTCCTCAACAGAGAAACGAAAAAGATCAAATAAGAGTTAAAATACAATATTTTTGAATTGTAGGTAAGGAAATAAAAAAGTCATTACATGAGGCTACAACATGTGAATACTGCAAATATATTAAGACATAAGGACATACATATACAAGTAGTACAAGTATCCTATTATTGTTGTTATTATTATCAGTGTTAATATGACCATAATACATTTATTTTCATAATTTTACTATACTTTACTATTTGTACCTTACTTGAAATTTTCTTATCTTATGATATTGATGTAGTATTGTAATAATACACATTCTCACTACTGAGTGTAGTTACATCTTCCAAATTGGGGGGGGCGAACCTGCGCCGCACAATCTGAAACCACATTTGACAAACAGCGTCTGAACCGGACGTGGACGTGCACTTACCAGATGACACGTGCACGTGTATCCCGAAGCCGAGCTGCTGGACACCAAGCAGGCGCCGCCGTTCTGACAGGGCTGAGACTCGCACACACTGAAGCGGCTCTGGCATCTGCGACCTGACGATAAAAAAAAAAAAGAATAAATCATCAACATAGGAACTGAATGCGAGCGCGGAAATGCGAGGGCGGTACTGCCATCATGGTTCCATACGTCTCCGGATCCGGGATCTAACCTGTATAGCCGGGCTTGCAGACGCACTGGTAGTCGTTGGGCATCTGGATGCAGTCGAAGCTGTTGGCAGGGCTGCAGGGGCTGGAGAGACACTCGTTGATGTCGCCCTCGCACCGCTCCCCGGTGAAGCCGGGCGGGCAGTTGCAGCGGTAGCCTCCCACTCTGTCCACGCAGGTGCCGTTGTTCAGGCACTTGGGAGGGGCACCGTGCAGCCTCAGAGGCGCGGCACAGTCGTCCTCGTTGATCTCGCATAAGACGCCTTGGGGGTGGCGGGGAAAGGATCAAATACTCATCGTCAAACATCACGTCGTTGAGTCCGGCAACTTTAAGTCAGTCAACTGGTTTTGCTGAACTAATTGTGCGGAATGTGTGAAGGTGTGTGTCTCAGCGTACCCAGCGTGCCGGGGGGGCACGAGCAGATGTAATGGCCAATCAAGTCGATGCAAGTGCCTCCGTTCTGACACGGGTGGGACTGGCACTCGTTGATCTCGATCTCGCAGTTCTCTCCGGTGTAGCCCGGCATGCACTGTGAGGGGACGGAGATGGCATTTAGGCGATGGCATGAGATCTATTCAATCTGATATAGTCTTTCCAAGCGTCTGGCTGGTGAACTGTGCTGGACTCACGTCACACTGATAGCCTCCTACGTATCCCCTGCAGGTAGCGCCATTGCGGCACGGCTTGTCGTCACAGTGGTCGACCTGACTCTCGCAGTAACTGCCGGTGTAGTCGGCGGGACATTTACAGTAGTGAGTGTTCCCGGTGTTGACGCAGTGACCGCCGTGGTGGCACAGCTCGTCCGTCTGCAAACCTGCGGGAGGGGAAACAAAACCTTCAGCCGCAGTGTCACCAAGTAGGTAAGCGGTGAGATAAGAAGATAATAACCGACAATGACATTATATTGACGCACAAGTAAAAGGCGGCATTTGTGAAAGCACCTCTCTCGCCCCGGGGGTCACCAGCTGTCCCCCATCCCGGGCTACCGCTAACCACAATCAAACTGAGCGAGCAGCGGAAGTACCTCTCTGACGAGCGGCCGTCTCGCAGGAGACTCTGGGGATGTCGCAGTAGCGTCCCGACCAGCCGCCGGAGCAGTCGCAGGTGAAGGAGGTGTCCTTCTGACGGCAACGACCGCCGTTTTGGCACGGAGAGGAGCGTCTGCACCAGTCCACCGGCGTCTGGTTTCGGAAAAAAAGGACGTACAGTCAAACCGGCAACTCTGAATGCACAAGAACACGAGTGTGCTCGTCGCAAGGAGAAAGGGGCTTCCTACAAATGTTCTAAAAAAAATAAAATCACGATACGTCAAAGAAAATTGATCGACAGTTCAATTTCTGTATTGATTTGAGAACTGTAGTATCGAAAATTTGTTCGGAAGTTACGCAACCCTTTTGTGGTAAATAATAAGTTATATACCACCAAAATTTCAAAAATGAATTGGAAATATTTCATTTCTATATAAGGTGAAATCTGTCATGCTAAAATCTGAAATAGATTTTCAATTCAGATAGTACACTAAAAGGTTGGGAGCGACTCTCATTATGAATAAAATTTTGATATATATTTATATAGAAGCGTATCGCGAACCATCTCATGGGTATTGGATGGAATCGCGTCATGAGATCCTTCCCAATATCCGGCTCAACCGATAAAGGGAGTCGAGTCGGTTTGTGCGTGTGTGTGTGTGTGTTACCTGGCAGCGGTTGCCGGTGTAGCCCTTAGGGCAGGAACAGCGGAAGGACTCCAGCGCGTCCTGGCAGAGGCCGCCGTTGAGGCAGGGCTGCGAGTCGCACTCGTTGACCTCGTACTGGCAGTGGGAGCCGGTGAACCCTGAGCGGCACGTGCACGCATAGCCGTTGATCTTGTCCGTGCACGTCCCTCCGTTGAAGCACGAACTGCGTGTGGGACAAACAGTGACACAACAGCAATATTGGGTTTAGATCAAAATCTTTTGCGGTACAAGACAGTGTAGAATGCACACACACACACACACACACACACACACACACACACACACACACACACACACACACACACACACACACACACACACACACACACACACACACACACACACACACACACACACACACACACCTTTCGGTGCAGTCGGGAATATTGGTTTCACAGTGGATTCCGGTGAAGCCCGGCCTGCAGGTGCACGTGTACGAGTTGACGTAGTCGGTGCAAGTGCCGCTGCTCTTGCAAGGAGAACTCTGGCACTCGTTGATCTCCACGGCGCAGCGTGGCCCGGTGAAGCCCGGCAGGCAGCTGCAGTGGAAGGAGTTGACCCCGTCTGTACAGGAGCCTCCGCTGAGGCACGGGTCTGAGGGGACAGAGGCGTTTAGGAAGGTGCGGGGGGGGGGGGCGGTACGACACTGAATTGAAGGTGTTGGGGTTGACTGGGTTTACTCACTGGGTGAGCAGTCGTTGACGTCGGTCTCGCAGGTCAGCCCGGTGTATCCGGCTCTGCACGAGCACACGAAACCTCCCAGCGTGTTGGTGCAGGTGCCGCGGTGCTTACAGGGGTTGGAGATGCACTCGTTGATGTCGATGTTACAGAGCTGACCTGAAGGAAGGCGGCTGCATTAGATAGGATTCTACAGCACAGTACAATAGATCAGGGGAGCGGTTCTTCATATGTAAAAGTTTTGTCTGTGGGACCCAAATCTGAGAAGATTTTTATTGTGAGACAATATGCTTTAGTCCAAACTTCCATACCTGTCTACATTATAGTTACATTATATTCTACATTATAGCCAGTATTATACATATCTCTAATGGGGCTAATGGTGAAGTTTAACCATTTAAACTTCACCATTTCACCGTTAGCACCATTTGTTTAATCATTTTTGCCGGGGGATTCCCCGGGAACCTTACTGAAGGTGCCCTGAGGGTCCCCTGGGGCCACGTTGATAACTGGTGCCAAAGACAATAAAGACTATTTCAGTTGCTCACCTTGCCACCCTTGCTGACAGTTGCACTGGTAGCCCAGGTAGTCTGGCGTGTGGGTGCAGAGGGCCTGGTTGGCGCAGGGGCTGGGGGAGCACGGGGTGAGGACCTCAGCGCAGGTGGGTCCACTGTACGGCAGCTCGCACAGACAGGTGAAACTGGCCATGCCGTCCAAGCAGGTGCCCTTGTTCAGGCAGGGGCTGGAAGCACACTCATTGATGTTCACCTGGCACAGGTTACCTGGCAAAGAGCAGGAGAACCAAAGTTATATTAAACCTTGCACCAATTGTACCAATGTAGTAAATGGTAGTTCCCATTGCCGTCACTAGGGGGCGCTGTGAGGAAGTAATTGGCAAAACTGCAGAGTTTTATATAGGTTCAGACAAGAGATGACCTGGGTGGGAACTCCGATGATTACATTTCTTGAATCAGTCATGGAATTAAGTTACGCGGTTACGGCTGGGTTGCCCAGTCGCTCCATATACGCAAAGAATAATGCATAGCATAGAGCGCAAAAATACAGCGGCTATTTTTGGCGGGCCAGATATCGACTGATTGACGAGAGGACACCGGTCAGAGTCCCGTCAACGCTCCTCACCTCTGAAGCCCTGGCGGCACTTGCAGTTGAAGCCGTTGAGCTGGTCGATGCACGTGCCAGTGTTGTGACAGGGGCTGGGCAAGCAGTCGTTTCTGTCCAGGTCACAGTTCTTGCCCACCCACCCGGGCTCACAGTCACAGCGGTACCTGGAAACGAAGGGTAGAACGTGTTCACGTCACGCACACAGGCGAAATAAAGGTGAACGAGCCGGCGGGGCTGCGCTCATCAAGTCTGACACGGGTGCTAACGGCTTTTACCCGTTGATGTCGTCTCTGCATACCCCTTGGACACAAGGGCTGCTGCCACACTCGTCCACCTGCGAGTAGCAGTACGGGGGTTTGAAGCCCTCGGGACACATGCAGTGGAAGCCGTTCTCCTCATCCACACACGTGCCCCCGTTTCTACAGGGGCTGGAGGAGCACTCGTCTATTTCCACATTACACTTGGGACCTGCAACGAGAGCAAAGCCGCTGCGGTCAATCTGTTCCATAGAGCCCGGTCCAGGGAGAAATGAACGCCTCGTCTTGCAATGGGTCAAACTTTCAAAATGTTGTTCGAAATTTACCGGTGAAGCCGGGCTTGCAGACACAGTCATAGCGGTTGATTCCGTCTTTGCAGATACCGTAGTCACATGGGTTGCTGGCGCAGTCGTCAAAGTTTATCTCGCAGTTGGGTCCTGTGTGTGTGTGTGTGTGTGTGCAAGGAGGAGCGATTAGAGTGTTATTATCGTTAAAACAAGGATAAATTAGCACATTGCTTCTCCAGAGTAAAATTTAGGAATGTCGGTCATTATCATGATAATAATCAAACAAATATCGCTCCAAACTTTTGGTCTTTAAAAGTCAAATCATACCGGAAGTTCCATGTTGACACTGGCAGATGTATTTGTTGACTAGGTCCACACACTTGCCCCCGTTCTGGCAGGGGTTGCTGTGGCACTCGTTCAGCTGGTTCTCACAGCGATACCCTGTGTAGCCAGCGTCGCAGTTGCAGGTGTAACTCGCGATTCCGTCGACGCAGGTTCCGTGGTGGCACGGGTCGGGCTGGCAGTTGTTGATATTGCTCTCACAAAGAGTACCTTCATAACCTGAAGCAGATAGAGGGGTGCGGAAGGAGGTCGGCGTGAGACGAGCGTCTGAAATGGCTTTCCAGCGAGACGGCTTGGGCCTTTAGATCTCCCCGATTCACAAAAATAAGAATAATAATAATAATATATATATATATTTTTTTTTTTCCTCCGAAAAACCTTTCATTGATATTCAAATCCACCTTTACCTTTTCACCGCTTATATCTATCATTTTGTACTACTCCCTTTCCTCCTTCCAACTTTCTCTGTATTTCCCCTCTGCCTCTTTAGTCGGGCCTCTACAGTCTGAGGGTCTGTGCCCTGTGGTTTCCATGACAACAGGGCGCTCGAAACAACTGTTGGTGTGTGCAGTGCGGTGCGGTGCAGTGCTGAGCTGGGCAAAGGCTCCTACACGGGCCTCCCAGCCCTGCTTTTGTTCTCGGCGGCGGAGAGGAACAATGGGCTGCACCACGTCAAACAGGGCCACTTCACTCAACCAAGGGGGCCCACAAACACAGGGAATACCAAGCAGCTGGTCACTGAAACAATGAAGCAGGCTCCCCCATAGACACAGGCCCAAACAAACACATTTTAAGTCTTGACGCACACAAACTGATGGAACTGATTCAGTCAAAACTTTATCGACAAGCAGGGCCTCAGACTCTAGTTGCTTCTTCCTGCCATAGAGGCGAGAGCACTGTGCAGACGGGGATGTGTAATGGCATTTATGGTGGGATGGAGAGCAACAGATGTCAGGGTGATGACCACGGCTGCCTCTGCAGCATCTGCTGGCCCCGAGTGACCCTCTGATCCTGAGGGCCGATAGGGAGGGGGATTAGGGGCCTCAAGTCAGTCTGCCAGGCCAGCAGACACCCAGAGAACCTGCTGACCCTCTCTAAAGACTAAACACACGCATATACAGTTGGGTATCTGGGCGCCATCTTGGCACTACTCCCGCTTCAACAGACACACCAGAGGATACTTTTATGTTGCAGAAGCTCTTACCTTCAGCACAGCGGCACTCGTAGCCGTTGGGTCGGTCGTAGCATTTGGCTCCGTTCTGGCAGGGCGTGCTGGCGCACTCATCTATGTCGATCTGACACATGGTGCCAGTAAACCCTGGGAGGGGCAAACACAAAGGTGAGGGGTCAGGGAAAATCTCCAGTGGATGGGTCCAAACCCAGGTCAGAGGGCAGTTCTGTCTCTTGCTGAGGGGGCAGAGGTCTTCGGCTGGGCTGGTAATGGCTGGCCTTGGTCACGTTCGGGAGCGTCTCAAGCGCGCACCATCTATACACTTGGTCCGGTCCTTAGATGACCGCTAGAGAATTCAAGAGAGCCTATGACCTTCAAAATAGTATGTGCATACAGAGGAACTCTGGAATGGACGATATCAGGCTTGAGGTTGCTGGAATGTCAAGACACTTGAGTAATAAAATAAAATACTGCGAAATGTGTGCAGGAATGTGATAAATTGAATCCCCTTATGTTCACGAGCACATCATCAATGGCATGGTTTCAGAGTTATTCCGCCACTTGCAGTAACAGCATTATCGACCATTACCGCCTGCTGTAAAACATATATCAGTAAAAGATGTACAGCCCGGGAGAAGCTTGAGAAACGGAGAGGGCTTGAAATCCATGGGCACGGTGCCCAGACGGGGTGAATTGGTGCATTGGTAGACTCTGTCCCGTTGATTAACAGTGTGAGGACGGGACTGCGTGGTGTTGCTTGGGATGGGTTGTCGGGGTTAGAGGAGGGGGAAGGGACGGGACGGGACGGGATGGGGGGCGGGGGGCAGTGGGATTGTTTTCTTTCTTGGGGAAACCCCTCCCTCCCCTTCCTGCATCAGCTCCACAGGCTCAATAGCAAGATGGGGAGGAGGAGGGAGGGGGGGATGTCTGTCCCAGATGTAAATTGCGGACATGGAAAAGAATCTCATTAGCAGGACTGCTGTTCTCCCCACCGCCGAGGGAGGGAGAGGGAGACTGCTGTGCCGTCCACATTCCACCAGAGAGGAGCGGACTTGGGGGGGGGGGTGTCACAATAGTGTCTTTGTTTAGGCAAGAGGATAGGCAGCTTTCTGGGGCCTGGCTCCTTTTTTTATGAGAGGTGGCTCTAAATGCCAGCAGGCAGAAGTAGCAAGCCAACCCCCCGCGCCCCCCTCCCGGTCTGGACTGGGGACATTTAAACCGCGGCACTTACACCTGTTCTCTTGCTGGGATTTGAACAGGGCTTTGGGGGGGACGACTCGGAGAAGAAAGGAACGTACCTGGTTGGCAGGTGCAGGTGAAGCCGTTGACCATGTCTCGGCAGATGCCGTCGTTCACACATGGATTGCTCTCACAGTCATCCACGTCAATCTCACAATAGGTTCCCGTGTAACCTGGAGGGGTTCAAACGAAGGTATTAAAACACACACTTCAAATAAGAGGGGAGTCCGGTACACTTCCCCCCATTTATTCCAGAGTTGCGAGTGATAGGCTAGGGGTTTGTGAGTTTAAATAAACACACTGTGGGAAACTTCTCGTTTGTAGGAGGCCTCAGAAGGTTTTCAGTCAATGGTCTTGGTTTAAACCACAGGGGGAAACGCATCCTTTTTTTTTTTTTTTTTTCCCTCTTCCCCTCCTCCTCGGGAGGAGAAATGACCCCGATCGCAACCAGTGTTCCCACTGCACTGACCTGGATCGCCAGACCCTACTGTCCATAAAGCACTACCACTCCCTGACTCAGCTCCTCATTCACCAGGTGCATGTCACACATTCGGCGCTAGCATGTGACGGAGGGCTCAGTCATTGAGGTGAAGCGAAGTGTGGAGCCCGAGCACTGCTCCCGGGGAGAGTGTAGTGTGGAATTAGAAATAATCAGCGGCGCCGCATGAGCCTTGCCAGGCTAGCCGACGATGAGGAGAGAGGAGAGGAAGAGCCCGTCCGTGAGAGTGGAGGGGGAAGGGAGGGGAGGGTCTGGGAAAAGGCCTCGCTCCCTCTCTGTGTGTATGAGGGGTGCAAAGTGGAGCACAGAGGGTCCCTATTGTTCCGCTCCATTCCCACCACTCCGCTGCTCATTAGTATTCACAGCACACTCCTCCCCCTTGCCGCTCGGCTCTCTCTCCCACCCAGCCTATAGAGCAAACTCCCAGCTCTAATTTGTATAGTTCCCAAAACCCCAGGATGCATGCAGGACCGTGCGTGAGAGTTTCAGTGTGGTTTTTTTTTTGTTTTGTTGTTTTGTCAAAGAGCGTCCAGACCATAACCAGGTCCTAAACTGTCTGGCTGCACAATGCACAGAGATTAAAGCCTCTAGCCCCGACAGCATCAAGGACAATGTGTTGCATAACAGCTCGCATTTTTAAGTTCATATGATGGAGTTGCTGATATTGTATCAGGATAAAGTTAAGGTGAAGCAAGTTTTCAACTTTCAATGTTTGGTGGAGGACAATATGTCTGAAATGACAGTGACCTGAACCAAAATGTTCTGTTTCTCGTGTTATTTTTTTATAGTTTATTTTACTTGCCCTATTGTAATCAAAGTATACTACACAATACATAGAATCAAAAGGTCCAAAGAATCAATGGTTTCACTATGAGGACTAAGCTGTCACAACTCTTCTCATCCTTAGCAAAGCTTCCTGTTAGACTCAGGTCTACAGATCTACTGTCCGAAGACCAAACACATTACTTTACTGTAATACTACTTGAACTACTGACAAATTGAGGATGTCAAACATCCTCTAAAAGACAGAATGTTAACAGCATAACAAAGTGCAGCTGGGTGTACCTGGCATGCAGATGCAGGTGAACTCTCCGATGCGGTCCAGGCACGTTGCGTCATTCTGGCAGGGCATGGACAGGCACTCGTTGATGTCGATCTCGCAGCGCGGGCCGGCGTATCCTCGGCCACACTGGCACTGGAACGACCCCTCCGTGTTCACACACTTCCCGAAGTGCTCACAGGGATTCGCACCTAGGAGCCGAGGAACCAAAATCGGTACGTGGAACATAGCAACCGGAAAGAGAGCAAGAGCACTGTGAGCCGAGCGTGGACAGATGTGAAATGGGACTCACCGATCGAACACTCGTCCATGTCCTGGTTGCAGGCGCCTCCGACAAAGCCAGCAGGACATGTGCAAATGGCGCGGCCATTGAGTGGGTTGGTGTCGCACACCGCCCCCTCGTTGCAGGGGTTGCTGACACAGGCGTCGTCGAGGTGGCACAGAAGGCCCGTCTTTCCTACGGGGCACTCGCAGAAGAACGATGCCACGCGGTCGTGGCAGGTAGCGCCGTTGAAACAAACGGCGATGGCGCAGTCATCGATGTTCTCGCTGCAGTCGTCGCCCGTCCAGCCGTTGACACACACGCAGGTGTGGCCGCCGATGGTGTTGAAACAGGTACCGCCGTTGTGGCAGGCGTTTGGCTGCATGAGACACTCGTTGACGTCCTCGGCGCAGTACTGGCCTGGAAAGGTTAAATTATTATTCGACAAATAATTCTCCATCTTGTATACCTATGTGTGTGTGTACATGTGTATGCACATGAATTACGTGTGTATTTGTGATTCCGTACCTGTCCACTCTGGTGGACACTGACAGTTGTATGTATTAACTCCATCAACACAAATGCCACCGTTCATACACTTATGGCCCGGGCAGTCATCGACATTATTCTCACAGTTGTGGCCTTCAAACCCTGGGAAAAAGCAGAGTGAGAGGAGTTATGGTACACACCAGTAACACCCACACACACAGACAGTGATCTAATCTTCATGCACTAAGCATTTCTACCAATAACCTCATTAGTATTTCCCACCATAGTGAAGGTGTGGAATTGCATGGGCAGTTAAAAGGTTCAGTGGGCGTCTTGAGTGTTTACATCTTGCCGTGGTGGTTCCCACAGCACAGCCAGCATCAGCACTGACACCACTCTGCCCTAGAGGTCTGTACTCCCTGCAGTTTGCTTGTTTTATAATCTCTCACAGTTTCAATGACTTCCTCTCTGGCAAGAGACATTTCCTGTCAGCTCCCTGGAGGGAAACCAGAAGGCCCATAAAGTAAATTCCTCCTTCAGTGAGCGCAGAGAAGTGAGAGCAGAGTACAGGCGGGCTGCTTTCTTAACTCTCGCACCATCCCATCTCCCATCTCCCATCAGGAGCTATTATTAGCAGCCAAGAAGCTGACCTATGACTAGGGAGGAAAATGCAAGTAGCAGCACTGACAGCTGCGTCATCAGCCTGGGAAAACCGGGTGTACGTTGCCCAGGATAAGAATGTGGGAAAACAGTGGGATTGGGACTCTGGATTTAATTAGGTAGAAGTGTGGGGGTGTGTTTGTGTGAGAATGTACTGGACGGTAGAGCCGGTCTACCTGGCAGGCAGGCACACTCGTAGGAATGGTCGCTGGTCTGTCGGCAGGTGCCACCGTTGAGACACTGCGAAGGTGCGCAGGGCAAGGTGGACACCTCACAGGTGCGTCCACTGTACCCCGGCTTGCACTGGCACCGGAAGGACCCGGCGCTGTTCAGGCACAGGCCACTGTTGAGACACACGCCGGGCTTTCGGCACTCGTCTACATCATTTCGGCAGTTCTTTCCCTGGTAGCCAGGCGGGCAGGAACAGTTGTAATGGTTGTTCCAGTTGGCGCACCGGGCCCCATTGGCGCAGGGGCTTGTCGCACAGGCATCTATGAGGGAGCAGTCCTGGCCTACACATTTGAAGAGAACATATATTTAGCAAAAGAATACGCAATTTCCTTTTGACACAGCAATTCTTTCAGATAAAGACGTTCACATAGCTTTACCTCTGAACCCTCTGTTGCACACACAGGTGTATTGTGGGATGCCGGTGACCACTTGGCTTTTACAGGCTGCTCTATTCAAACATGGTGAGCGATGACATGGATCCAGGTGCTGACAGAGAAGGCCAATGTATCCCGGCCGGCATCTGAACAGGAAAACACATGTCAGATTGACTCTGGCATGCAGGTTTGCATACAACACCATCTGAGACAACTCTGTGAAACACATACATATGTTCCAAGTTACAGTCAAGGCCAATGCTCTCTATTCCCACCATGTTGCTTAATGTTCTTGGATTTGGATTCCATGGTCCCCTCGACACCTTGGCAAGGCAAGTTGCCTTACTCATAGCCTGGCAGGACAAAAGCCCCCAAGTAAAGGAATGGACGGGGTCGGATTTGATTCTCATCAACTTGAGTTTCCTCATGCATTAGAATAATGCAGTCGGGTTTGTTTGGCAGAGCGCGCGCGCACGCACACGCACACACACACACACACACACACACACACACACACACACACACACACACACACACACACACACACACACACACACGGAAACAGATGGGGGATATCGCTCTTTGTCTTTCGGTGTTCACTGCAAAATGCACTCTGTCATTCCCAGCTGGAGAGTTTCATTCTCTCCATGTCAGCTCACATTCCTCCACTATTACACATTTTCCACACTAGCTCTTGCTATTCTCCTCATATATTAAAAAAGAAAAACATACCTAGAAACAACAGCCTCAAAACCTCAATTTACAATCATCTCCTGGCAGAGGTTTCACAAGTGGGAGAAACATTTCAACATCATCAGTTTAAATATTAAAAGCATGTGCCATCTTACAGTTGGTTTATCCAAGAGACCACTACATTTTCTTCTTGAATACCTGAGTGTGACCTAAAATTGCTCTGGTAAGAAGAGATAAACAAACTAACAGGGCTTCCTATAGCTCTTTTCAAGGGGTCCTTGGGGAGCTGGGACATAGTTTGGACTGGGAGGGGGGTTGCAAAGCAGTCCAGTACAAGCTGGTAACCCTACACCCACAATGGGAGCTACTGCCTGGGGACAGGCCCCCTCTTCAAACAGGCTGTTTGATGCTGATGACAGGGCAGAGCTGGCTGGGTTTGAGCCCTCCCTCGGGCCATCTCTTTCACTGGAGCGAAACCCCAGGGCAGAATGAACAATGTGTTTTCCCTTACTCCCAGTTACAGGAGTACCAATATTACGCTAAGGGTAAGTTCATCTTTTATTGTGGTTGTGTTCTTTGTGGCCACTCGACTCTCCACCCCACCGCAACCCGTTTTATGGCTCCCTGGCTTAGGGCCCAGTGCTGCTCCAGGTATAGGCTGACCAGGAGGCATTGATCTAGTTTGGCCGCAGCGCCTCTGGTGCCTGCCGCTTTGCTGTGTTGTGGTGTACAAACAAGTCTCTCAGCTTTCTCTGAAGGAATGGTGAGACAGAGGACACTGTGGGTCTATCCTTGAGGAGCCAGACACACATTACAGGACACAGTGAGACGAAAATCTCTGTCCCCTAGTACTAACTATCAAATACGAAGCAGAACTTGTTGCACCGATGTAAGGAGAACTACCAAAAAACTCTCCTGCATCTGCAACTCCCCCTCAGCGCAAAAGCCGGCTTGGCTTTCCCTCCTGACCCCCGCCTCCCCCTACACGCTGAGAGGTCAGATGTCAGAGGTCCCCAGTCTGATTGTGATGATAATGTCAGTCAGGCTGGAGAGCGTGGGGCGGGGACGGAGTGTGGAACTGGCTGAGAGGAGGAGAAGAAGGAAGAGCAACACTGTTCCAGAGGGAATGTCATGTCATATTTCCTGTAATCCCTCGTCTCGTGCTCTGAAAACACTCGCACTCACTCTGAATCCCACATCCCTGTTGCCATAGCAACCTTACAGACGAACAAGCAAGCCTGACACCCTACCAATCACCGTCCCCCACCCCACCCACCCCCGGTCCCCCTGGCTATTTGTCATGGCCTGGCTGGGTTTATTTAGAGGCAAATTAACTATGTCTGGAATCTAGGGTGTCACCGAAAAATGAAACAGAGTCAGGCACAAAGAGGGCTTTGGAACGACGGAGGGAGAGAACTGCTTAGAAGGCTGGAAACTACACCACAGACAGACTGTCAAACTCTTCTGAGGCAACTCTACACCGTGACCATTTGACTCTTGAAGAAAGTCAAAGAGCTACAGCCCTGAAGGACTGTTGAGCTCAGGCCCTCGGCTGTTTGTGGGAAGAAGACAATTGACGGCTTCTTCTAGCGAGCGTAGAGCGTCACTGTATGTGTAGAAGTGCACACATACAATTTCCATAAGCAACAGAGGTATTTAATGTCTGGTTATAGTCATGTCATCTACAATGATGTCTGGAGTTTTCTTTTTTTTTTTTAACCATGACGGTGTTTAGGAAGTTTGTCAAATATACAACTGGAGAGAATGGTGGATAACTTATTTGTCCTCCTCAACACACTAAACAGAGCAGTCAAAATACATTCTTCTGTCGAGACAGAGCCACTGCCAACATGCTACTCCCCATAAGAGACAGGATTGGAGCCCTACCAGTGCAGAGGCTATGAGAGGCAACTTTGTCCTGTTGTACCTGAGAGCTGCCTTATCAGGCTCTTTACAACCTTGCGGATTCCACAGCTGCTAGGAATGGCAGAGCAGGAGCTGTAGCGCCGTCGAGCCTTTTTGTAGAGGAAGCGGAGAGCAGGTGTGGGCTGCTGTTGTGCAATAGGCCCCTGTGTAACATTAAGCGAATGGTGACCTTCGACCCCTTGAGGAAGAACGTACGCCAGACATGGGGGAGGTCTGCAAATGTGCCGCACAGAGAGTAAGAACGGGTAATCTCTTGAAGCCATAGCACGCATGAAGGCTCACGCCAGCTGCAGTCCCGGCATCATGCAGCTGTGCACATCTGTCAGCACGACTCTGGATGTCCGGCAGTTGCCCGAGATGCTGGTCCATACACTGGAACGGCTGCACCAGGCACACCAATTCATACTCACACGCAGGCTATCGCACACACTTGAATGATACGGTCATTAATCCACAAAAGCCATGCATTAGGAGACTCTTTACACAACCTTTGGAATGTTTAGTAAAGGCATCACTGCAACAATGAAAAGCAAACACTCTTCAAACATGCAGCAATAAATACACACCCACACACAGGCAAAGACTTACAACTGGCTTGGTGGAAGGGCAGCACTATCAACTCATGAACGACTCGGAGTTCCACTGAGGAGGTTTTGTGTTTTTGTTTTTTTTAAGTGAGAATGAAAGAGAGCAATGTTGGCAACTACAGCAAGAAAAAAAAAGCAGAAATACAGTACAATTAAAATGTAGTTCATATTCTAACACTTCATCAGCCTCCTGTGACTGCTTCTGTGGGTTCCAGGGGTTTTGCTTTCCTGTCGAAAGCTTTTTTGTTTTTTTTGTTTTTTTCCCTTTTTCCAATCAATGCGTGTGAATAATGGCACCTATACACTGCTCGTGTAACGCAACACCACTTTTCCTGTTCCCCAGGTCATTGTGGCAGGTAACCTGAACTCATCCCCTTCTGCACAATAGCAGCTACTCAGGCAGAGGTCAAAGGGCAGCTCACCTGCGGACATGGAACCTGTAATCTCTGACACGGTTCATACACCCAGTTACACTCCACAAACCACCAAGTATTAAAGCCTTGTTTGGTGGCAGAAGCCTTTGCCATTTCCCCAGTAATCAATGGCTTTTCTCAGATAAATATACTAATAACAAGGCGTTAAACTAAAACCAATAACCATTTGATTAAGTATCAGAAAAAAAAAAAATCTTTTCTTCAAGGAATCCGTTTCAGTAAACTACAGATTGACTTATTTCTCCCAGTGTTTGCTTTGACTAAATGTTTTGACGGCGTGAAAAGCCACGATGGAAATGGCACTCTGAGAGTCTCGCACATAGCAGAGCACTGTTTTGCGAACCCAATCCAAAGCAGGAACCAACTCTGGGCCGTTGTGAGAGTCCATACCAACACCGCATTGCCAAGAAGAACACATCTCCACCCCCAGCCCAACCTGGAGCCCCCCCCCCCCCCCCCCCGCAAATCGGCCCTCTTCTGCTCAGCTCTCCTCAGCTTGCTTCTACTCTTTCTCAGCAAAGAGCCAGATTGGGGGTTGGGGAGCGTTTTGTGGAACCAAATAAAAGAGCTAAAGTAGTCAGAACCCTTTTGTGTGAAGAGGTTGGGGGGGGGGGGGGCAGTGACCCAAACAGCCAGTCTTTTAGGCCTGAGCTTACACGGACCAACAGTCCTGTGCTGTAGCCTGGCAACAGTATCCAATGGTAGGATAGTTAGGGACAGAGAGCAGGAGGGCGAGGAAGCCAGTGTTGGGAGGCAGGGTTTCATGAGGACAGTGGGATCTCTCCAAAGCCGTGACCTCTGACATATCCAGGTAGAATTTAGGCCGCCAGGATACTCATACTGATAACTGCGCATGATCGCCTCTATATATTAAAAAAAAAAAAAAAAAGTAGGGTGTTTAAGCTTTTCACAGTTAAAAGACCAGAGTTTAATTCAACAATGGCACTTTGACAGACAATGGAGGTATTGAAATCTCCAGGAGGTTTTCACTGCACCCCCACAGTGCATGAATATTAACCTCATGAAAATCAGAACAATTAACTTTTCTCATAGAAACACAAATAATAATAATAATAATAATAATAATAATAATAATAATAATAAGTAGGAGGTCCACTCCGCCTTTTCTATTAAGAGAGCTTAAAAATTACCTAAAAAAAAACAAAAAACGGGCTGTTCTTCTCAATGCAAGTGGTGTTTACGTGGGGAATGTAAAAAGGAAATAGTCACAGGGGATTGTCACACCTTGATGAGAAAAAGTGATCTGTTCGCTAGGCACACAATTAACTAACGGTAAGAAATACCTCATGGAATTCCGGCTTTTTTTTAGTAGAATACACTTTCTAGAGAATCATGCTTGAAATGTGAACAGAGTGAAGAAAAATAATTCCCCTCGACATTTTTGGAATTGTAAGACATTTGCCCATAACCACATTGCATGAATCCCAGGGACGAGGTCTTTCAAAGCATTCCTCATCAAACTCAACCACAGAATCCCCACCCCACCACCTAAACTGAACCAGACTTCTGGAAAACTTTAAAATGAGGACTCCCCACACAATATAAAAGATCGACACCCAAGCACGTCTCCAGGCTTTTTGACCCATTTTAACATTAATAAACTAGTTCTAAAAGTAACACTTTTGCAACAGTGTAGGATGCTTAAACACACATAATTTTATTTGAAGTGCATGACTGCTGAAAAATTTTAATATATTATATAATACCATAACACCTCAGTTCCATTGTGATAAAGCAAAAAAAATATTGAGAGAGGTCATTCAAGAGAATGGCCGTTATCTCAATTGTCACACTAAAGCACAGAACTTTATAATGGAGGGTGCGGTCCTGTGTTATTTCCTCAAGCACCTTACAAATACCACAACGAATGTCAATAATGTGGGATTCTTTTTGAAAGAATCAATTTGCTTACAGTACATTAAGAAGAGAGAATTTTCCCAAAATTAAAATGTCACTCCATTTTTAAAACATTTCAGGATAACTCCACGTGACGGAAAAGTACACTTCTATTCCTGCAAATGTCTGAGAAATGGACCGACTTAAGAAGTGAGAGAGAGGAGAAAGGAGCCTGGGGGTAGGAGACTTAAGAGATAGGTTTGTCCCCAAAGCATTTGGTTCAGACATACTATCCGTAGACACCAAAAGGACCAATAATACTTAAACCACAACGGGACCTTCCACTGCCGGCTCAACAATAATGAAATGTCTGAAATTGATTATGCATCAAGGTTATCTGGTTGTGAGTGTTAATGTGTGTGTGGACACACATTATAGGTCACAATGGCCTGGGATATTTTTTGGTCTTCTGGTAATAAATGATGAGAGCCATCCCATCACAAGGGCAATGTGACTGGTGGACGGAGTAAGCTCCTTAAGTCAAATAGACCGGATGTGCCTAGCAGGGAGGTCAGAAGGCAATACTTCCTGAAAGGGGGCCTGGGAACCACAAGTTCCACTCACCGGTCGTGACCCAGAAAGAAGAGAGAATGATGATAGATCCCCACTTTCTTAAAGGCCCCCGATCAGATATTTTTCGTCATTTCTTTAATATTGGCCCCCATGCTCTAACTATCCTTGAATCTACAGGATCTGCACCGCCTGAGCTGTGCTGCTGGATCCTGGCATGACGGATGGCTCCATCTGCCTGTCGGCTTTATCATGAGTGATATGGGCTAGGCCCTGGCTCACAAAATGTCAGAGTAACTAATTGCAAATCAAACATGCCATTCCAAGGATCCCGTTCTCAATGACACCACGCGGACTGTATTGTTTGAAACATTCCTGGGAGGACTGCCTGGGGGAACGGATAGAAGGTACGGACAATAACCTTAAAGCAACGGACGGACAGGAGGAATCTTACGAAGCATTCCACTGTAATCCACCATAAAGACACCAAAGAACAAAACTTGCCCTGAGGCGCTCAGAGTCGAGCCAACAAAATAATCTGCGTCTTCGCTACGGTCTGCAACCAAATGCATGCCTTTGAATGTGTATTAACCTTACATAAACAGAATATTGCCCTGCTCAGGATCAATGCACTGGAGTACATTTTGTGTAATTTGCAATGGGCCAAACTAAAACCAATTCAGCCACAGGACAATTGTCAACATCCATTAAAAAAATAAAAAGGGTACCTGAATCATATTATTTCAGATTTACTGTGCCGACAGGAATATGAAGCAGATGAAAAGAAAATTATCTTTCTTGAGAACATTTCCAAGTCTTTCCTTTTTTCGGCTGTATCAAATCTTAGCTGCCTGACGTACACAAATCCCTCCAAGGAGGCCGTGCTCTCCGGAGGGCAATATGGAAGAATTTGTTATCGTGGTAGCAACAGGTAATATGACTTTTGCAGTGATCGATCTGATGAATCAAATATACAATATTTGATCCATAACAAATCCAACTGATATTCATATCAAACTCCGGGACAAAGTAATGCCTAATGTCGGACCAAGCATCTCGTTCTCAAATCTAAAACTTCTTCACACCTTCCAGACCTAATTTTGTCTGAAATTTCTGGTTTCAATTTCATGCCTTATCCTCATCAATCTATTCTACTAGATTGTGGTTTGGGATACAGCGTAGGGCGGTCTTAATTTAGCCCATAGTGTCATACACTGGCTGAAGTGTTTGTTTCTTGTCTCAATCAAAATATCCCCCGGCATGTTCCAAGAACGCTGGGAATTTGCCATGAGGTCACTTAAACACAACACTCACAATTTATAGGCTACCGGGGCCAGAGTATTAATAGTATACAGAAAACCACTGTTTCATCCAATGTACAGTAGCACACAGCGGACGCTGCTATTTATCTCCTAAGGGAGAGGACAAGAGTGCAATCTGGGATCTGCCACTGTGAGCTCTGGGGGACGGAGGCAGAGAGAATGTCGACGGGAGTCAAACACAACTCTACTGTGAGAGACAGAGCATGTGCTCGGGAGCGATCTACCCGTGAGCCGCCGGCTCCGCTGGGCCACGAACTTGTCTCCCGCAGCATGGGGGCAGCAGACTGCTCAATGGCAGCACCTGGCCCTACGCTTCGCTCTTTTGTCAAGATCTGACTTCACTGGATTACCATCACAACATCCACCAGCTGTCCTCTATGCAACCCACCCCTCCCCAATACACACACACACACACACACACACACACACACACACACACACACACACACACACACACACACACACACACACACACACACACACACACACACACACACACACACACACACACACACCGAGGGCCCCCCTTATAACCCACCCCCGCCCAATCCTTCCAGCTGGATCCTCTCTGAATGACACCCTCTCAATCTGCCTAATTATCTCCCCTCCAGGCTCGCCTCCGTAGCCCTTTCCAGGGCAGCACATTCCACTGGCAGAGTGGAGGGGGCCACGGTCCTCCAACTGGACTTCCTGACTGCTCACCTAGAGGGCCGCCACGGGCACGTTCGACCCTTTCCTGTCAAGTGCAAAAAGCTGGCCGAACTGTGACAATCTGCAACATCACGAAAAGGAGGGAAGGACCACTTTTTATCCACTCCAAGACCAGCCTTGAAACGTCTGGAACAAGGTGGCAGGATTTTTTTCATGAATTAGGGACGGCTACAAACGATGCTGCTCACTTCAAACTTTGCTCAGCTGTGCAATGTGCAGGTGAGGAACCTCAGTTCACATACAAACCGTTGGGAACACGTATGACTCGGCTCGCTTACATCCTCACAAGAGAGGGGCTGCCCAGTGCAACAGGTTTCTGAGGATTACTCATGTAATCCTCGATCATATACTCTGGCCTGAGACCTTTACCCGGTCATCCGGCGAGGAGGCGGCCATCAGCACAGCCTACAATCCCTAAAGAGACTGGACAATAAGATACTCAATGATACAGAGAACCGATCTGATATTCTGACTTATGTGGAGATCAAGGATTATGACAGGAAATCGGGGATAAAATAAAAAAGTTCCAAAATGAAAGACGTAACGTAAACTTAATGCAATCCAATCCTTTTACGCTGGTAAATGGTTAAAATATCAGAGCACTTTTTTCTGAGTATAGGTTTGAATACATGAGCAGTATGGGACCCGATACCAGAACTGGTTTCTATAATGTTGTATAGTGTTCTGGTATCTGGGACAGAGACAATGGCAGTCGCGGTGCATTATACTATTGTCCCATATGAATTTTCTTGCCAAGAGGTTTTAATTAACAACCTGTTTTCACAGCCTCAGAGAAGTAGCACCACTACAATCATACAGATACTATTCCAGAAGCAATTTTCAAGTAAAATCTCATGTTCTGCACCAGACCTTTAAACTCCCATCAAATGCCAGCTTCAATACACCCCCGTCCCCCCATGCCCACCTCCATATCTGCCTCACTTTGTTGTTCCCCTTCTCCTTTCTCTTTCTCCACCCTGTTCTGATGGTGTCATGTTACAGCCAGGTAGCCGGATGAAGAAAGAATCTTTTCTGCCGTTTGGGATATCCCATTACTTTCGGCTCCCAGGGGAAGGGGTGGGGTGGCTCCAACACTCACCTCTGTCTAGGACTGGTCTGACCACTCTCATGTGGCCACGCTCCACTCCACTGGCTCGCCCAGCCATGGTACATTTACCACGCTGTGTGGTATACCATTTGGTGTCCTCTTCCCATTGCAAACCCCGTCCCACGCATCATAGTTATTTTTCTTGGCATTGAACCAGCAGGGCGATCACGCATGCAAAAGCTTCCACACCCCCTTCATATTATGCATGAAGGGCAGACAACCAGAAGAACACAAAACACGGCGCATACATGTGTCTCCTCATATCAAACTGTTGGTAAGCAACGGTCCGGCCCAGTGTTGGGCTGGCCCTGAACCATTTGCCCAAGAAACATTTTTACACTGTAGAGGGTTACCAAAGGTTTGCCACAGGCCATAAAATGACAAATCTACCCACTGGAATGGCATCCACTCGCCTAGAGTCCAGCTAATCATTAAAGAATATAGGAATCTGTGAGCGGCGGTTCCTCCCACCACATGTATGAATGACCGCCACATTGTTTATTCACTTGAGTGCAGCCATCTTCATAGGAGAAATCTAAAGGCTCCAGTCGTAGGAAAAACTATATATTTTTTTACAATTATTTTCATCCATTTTATGCTCACGCAATATAAGACCCTTGTAATACGGTCAAAGGGCAGCCAATAAAAATATGAATTTACAGTTTTGGAGGGAAGCAGCTGGAAACCACCCACTCCCCCGTCTGAAACACCCATGCATGTTTCCGAAACTAAAGGGTATAAAAAGGGACTACTGACCCCAAGGCAAACCACTGTAAGCCATTTAGCCCGACTATTGTCAAGGTTTCCCCACATACACCGCCCCCCCTCATTAGTTTGGAAAACAAAGGCTTGATCACTGTGAAAAGATGGAAGAGCGCAGGCAAACATGTTCAAAGCAGGCGGGAAAAGTCCAATAGAGATTCTGAGCAGCGCAGAGGATTTGGAAAATGGCTCCGACGGCCTTGGGAGAATAAAAGGTGTACGACCAAGGCAAATATCAGACCTCGAGTTCAACACGTCACTATTGAAAGATGTCTGGGAGGTAATATCACATGACGCATTGCGAGGCCTCACATCATAAGTTAAGTGTGACAAAGCTCTTCAACAGGTGCAGTATGAGCGTAGCAGCTGAACATGTAGACACTGGTTGATGCCAACTTTCTGTTCTGCGCCCCGTAGGCCTAATCAATCAAATATTTCTGTATTTCACCATCCATAAGCGGAAGGAAAGGGAGGAAATAAAATAACGTACAGATTGCTCCATCTAGCCTACACGGAATTAAATACACGCCTGGCAATTTGCCAACTGGGTTACTGATCAAAGAGCAGAGACAAATCACAGCAGATGATTGCATGAATGTTCCAAATCCAGATGAGGCACTTACATGCATCGAGAAGGTGAATCTATGCATGTCCCTCCATTTTCACATGGTCTGTATTTATCCCCGCATAGGAATCCTGCAAACATTGGTGAAATCAGATTAGACAAAAAAAATAAATGCAAAAAAGGAAATGAACTCAAGTTTTAACAGCTTATTTCACTTCAACTCAGCCAATGCCCCCGTTTAAGCGTGGGGCCACCGACTTCTTAAAAAAAAAAAAAAAAAAAAACCCCACCTGGATTAATCTTTCCACTTGTCGCATTTTGCGGACACACCCGCAATGCTGTCAACTTTCTTTGTTGATAAAGATTAAAGATAAGGCAACGGTTCCCAGACTGTGTGTACAATATGTGTGGGCTGAGTTAATGATGGGATTGGGCATCATTTCCTTAATTGAGTCTACTTTTTATTTTATTTTATTTTTGTACTTTTTCCTAGGACTTATTGTGTGCTATCACCGGGTGCGTTGCATTACATTTCACTGCATATATGTATGGAAGTATGTATATGTATGTGACAAATAAAAATCTTGAATCTTGAATCTTGAGTCACACCATTGTTTTTCCTGAACACTGATATCTACCGATATATATAGATAGATAGATAGATAGATAGATAGATAGATATCACTCTAAATTTTTTAACATGCCGTTAACAACTTTTTAAAACGTAATTGTTCTTCGCGTTGTGGCACCGATTTCCTGGCTAGAAAAGAATAAAAAAAAAATACAAATCAATTGTCTCTCGGCTCTTTGTTGAGGGAGGAGGGGGACAAGTATCGGCCCATCACCCCTTCAATGGGTCGCACGGATTCTCACCCTGCCCCCAACACACCATTTCAACTAATTCAATAAAAGAAAAATGTAATGAGGACAACTAAACAACACAACGCTAGTTGAGTGGGGTTTTTTTGGGGTTTTTTTTATTTTTTTTTCCCCCAGTGATGAAACTATGGAAGTTGTTCGGATGAGTGGGATCAGGTAGTTAGTGATGCTCCGATTGTTCTGGTTTGAACTGGTGAACCGCTGGCCGCTACGCACGGAGACTTGAGAAAATACAGCCCCTTTAAACGGGACGCGAAATAAAATTAAAAATTAAAAAGAAAAAATAGATGAATAAATCGCGGACGACAGAACAGTAATTCGGGTCCGGACAACAACACTTTTGGTCGGCGGGACTGTTATCTTGGTGAATCTTGATCCCAATCTATTTATTTTATTTAAAAAAAAAAATTTTAAACAATCAATCGAATGCTCGTCTTACCTTCGCAGGGAATCATAAATAATAAAACCGAAAAGAGTATCCATGGAATATTCCCTTCCATTTCGGTGGAAAAAAAACTTTCCAACGCTAGCGCAGTGTTACTGGAGGTTATACATCCTTTAGTAGTCGGCAAAAAACACAGATTAAGCTCCACGCGATCTTCATAAAGTTTTTTTTTTTTGCTGTTTTGTGTTGTTGTTTTTTTTTTTGTGGTTGTGTTTGTTTGTTTTTTTTTTCTTTGTTGCTCTACGGCTCAACCCCCTAAAAACAAAAAAGGCGCCGGGAAGCGTCCAGGTCCGACCCCCCGTTAGTATCCTCCGCAGCTCGGGCAGCTGCTGCGCGTCTTCACGGAGCTCCAGGAACTTTGGGAGAAACTTTGCTCCGGGTCCCTGCAGCCTCCGGTGCGGGACGGTATCACTCCGCCTCCGCGCCGCCAAGTCCCCACACCCACTTCGGGAGAGGGAGGCTCCTCCGCGCAAGGACAAGTAGTTCGTGTTCCCGCGGCGCCGTGGGTCTGAGCGCGCATGCGCGGAGGGGATTTCGCAATTTGGAACTCGAGTTGCTCGGAAGTGAGAGGATTCGTTTTTTGTTTTTTTGGTGTTTTTTTGGTTTGTTTGCTTTATCAACAAGTACTTCACACGACCGAGTTGCTCTGCAGATGGGTCAATACACATCCGTGATTCACACGGAATGAACTTTGCTTTTCGTATGGCCAGTGCTAATTATAATGATTGATTTAATGACCTGCAACCAAGTGTAAAATACAATTTATTGAATAGTTGACATTAATCTATGTAATTATGTATGTATGTATGTATGTATGTATGCATGTATGTACGTATGCATGTATGTATGTTTGTATGTATGTGTGTATGTATGTATGTACGTATGCATGTATGTATGTTTGTATGTATGTATGTATGCATGTATGTACGTATGCATGTATGTATGTTTGTATGTATGTGTGTATGTATGTATGTATGTATGTATGTATGTACGTACGTATGCATGTATGTATGTTTGTATGTATGTGTGTATGTATGTATGCATGTATGTATGTTTGTATGTATGTGTGTATGTATGTATGTATGTATGTATGTACGTACGTATGCATGTATGTATGTTTGTATGTATGTATGTATGTATGCATGCATGCATGCATGTATGTACGTATGTATGTGCGAATGTACGTGTGTGTGTATGTATGTCATTGTTTCACTTTATTCGCTGTCTACACACCTCATAAGATTAGGTGTCATACTTACACTATTCTATAGGAGCCATTAGCTTCATAACTTGGGACTTATTTTAATAGATGAAATATTGTAGCTCTATGCTGGTGTCGCCTTCTAGAAAATGAACTGTTCTGTTCTGCACTGCATAATATAATAATATTGTTTTTTATTGTACACTACCTGTGAAATGCAACCGAATGTTTATATAGAGTTTAAAACAAGCTTTTTGGGTTATCAAAGAAGACCTTATTGTCGCCTTCACTCGACTGTGTCCATGCATGCAAACATGTTTGTGAGCGCGCTCGACGCTCGATGCATTTGCCGATAAGAGCGTGCACCTTGTTTACGTGACGGGAGTGAAAGCAGCCATTCTAGTTTTCCCTTGGCTCATGCATTGCCTCCACTGTGTCCCCTCTCCTTTCGGGCTGCTCCTCCTCAGATTGTTTGCTTGTGGAACTCATTTTCGGCTGCCAGCAATATAGTGCCTCGGTTGTTCCACATGCACAGGGAGCGGAGCCGGTCGCTTACAGAGACAATGGCCTTAATTTGAATGATAAAAGCGGCACGGCATTATGACACAGTTTCTCTCCGCAGGGGACGGAGACGGAGGGGGCAACACACTAATATTCAAGGACGTTCCCCCACCACCCCAACCCCCCTTCTGCGCCGCACAATTTCTGGTCCTGGCCTTGAATAAATTACCAGGCATGAATGTGGCAGGCCTGGTTCTGGCTGAAGTTTGTTAGCGCCCATGACGTCATCTATAGGGGGTCAGTGAAAGGACCTTGTTAGTCCAAACAGACACCTGTCTCATTCGGCGCCCGCCGATTCAAGCCGTGAGGACGTCACTTTTACAAAGGTTCGGGCTCGGTGCCGTGTGATCGCGGCTTCCTCGAAAAAATTCCTCTTTGAGATTTCAACCTGCCACGGCGACGCGGCGCGGCCCTTAAACCTCAGATTACTGTTGAATATGCGTGACCGGAATATTCAAAAAGGCAAAAACCTTCAGTCATGGTTAACTGTGATATTTAAGATGATAGATGAAGATATTTATTATGCGAAGGTGTACTTTTGAAAATCTCGTCGGGGGTCGGAGCGTGGCGGCCTCCCTCCCGGTGCGCCACGGCAGACAGCGGCAATATTTTGGATGCCCTCAAGGTGGGGAAGAGCCCATTTTTTCCCCTGAATGTTCCGCACACTTTAGAGGACAGGCCCCACCCGTCGCCATTTTTTCGCCCCGCGCCCTATTAAAATGTCTCTGTGTCGTTTATAACTGTTCATATTAACGCTTCCCCGCTGGGAAGCATATCGCTCCGCAGCCGCTTCACACTGAGTTTAAATGGGGCAAAGTGATAAAAAAAAAAATAAGTTCTTCAGAGGTTCTTCAGGCTTTTATTGACTCTTTTGCACGCAAATCAGCTGTTTGGGTTCGCATCGGAGCGCCAATGGCTGCAAGGTAAAATAAAAAAAAAGTTGTATCTCTTTCCGAAAACCGTAAGCTCGGATTCATCGTCTTTATACGTTGCGCCAAAAAAGATTGAGAACCCCTTTAAGTGTCGAGCTTCTTCCCCCCGTTCGGGTCTTTGATCGTCTTCGCCGCTGTTCATTCGATTCCGTCGACGTCGAAAAACAAAAGCGCGCGTGTTAACGGGGGGGGGGCGGGAAAGAAGCCCAGCCCGTACCGGCACGATCTCGAAAGGCGTTTGTCGCCCACGTGGGACGGCGGCTTGGCGACGGGGGCCCCTTGAAGGGAGCCGTTACTGTAATCGTAAAAAAAATCATAAAATCATAAAAAAACTTGCGTCACAAATGTTAAAAAATATCCGCGCCCCCGATGCAGGTCTAGGGAAGGCGCGGGCCGGATTGCAAAACGCCGCTCCCGTATCGCCGAAGGAGGGTTTGGTGTGACGGCGTCGCTCCCCTCGGCGTCTGGGCTCCGACCGGGGCCAGGTATTCCGGCGATGCCGCGTCTGGCTTTTTATTGAGCCCCAGCGTAACCGGAGTGGGCCGACACAAACTTTCAAAAGTGCTCCTTCCTTCAGGACCCGCGGGTGAAACCGTGAGAGGACGGCAGCACGAGGGGGCGGGTGGGGGCTGAACCCGCGGGGCGAGAGAATCCGGGCGAAGATCCTCCACCGACAAGACTTCGACCGGGTCACCGTTTTTTTATTTATCCGTCGTCGTGATCGCTCCGATCTCATTTCCCGAAGGCGACGTCTCCGAACCCGAGACGAGCGGATCTTTCCAGAATGGCTTCGAGTTAAGAAATGGAACAATTTCTGGGTCTGCGACTTTGCCTTTTTTTTTTTTTTCTTCTTTTTTTTTTGCTGTTGTACTGTGAATGAAAGATTCCATTGACTTTTTTCCTCCAATTTTCTGCCTCAATTGATTTTTACCGTCTTTCTATCGTTCCCTTTCTCTCTCTCCCTTGCACGCACGCACACACACACACACACACACGCGCGCGTGCACACACATACACTGAAAGGAGAAGAAAGGCCTTGTTTTGTTTGTGTTGGGGAGGCAGCGTGAGAAAGGAAAGCCTGCTGACAGGGTTCTCGCGTAGGACTCAGGGGGAAACTCCAATCAGACAAACAACGCGGCGACAGGAGCCCGGGATTTATAGCGGCGCTCACCGTCGGGAGGAGAGCGACGCTCCCCCGACGCTCCCCCGAGGGCCCCCTTTGAACTTTTATTTCCAACGGCTCTCAGCGCCGCCCAAGCATCGCCGGTGCGTTGGCAGACGTGACGACATCGTCACTCCGCGTCGAGGACACATTCGGGACGAGCGCCACATGAGAATACACGTTAAAAAAATGTGGGATTCTCCGTGGGGCGCACGGCCAAGAAAGCGCTTTAACCCCCCCCCCCCCCGCCCGTTCAAAATTCGATATCTTCACGTGGTGCGGTTACAATAACAACTGTGATGCAACGGCGCAACGCTGCAAAGGGTTTATCTTCCATCCGTCGAATGATACTGTACGTTTACAGAGTGGGCGGGGGACGGACCACCCATGGGCAAGAAGCAACGACCGCACGGCCACCGCTATCGCGCTGCCTCTAAACTCTGTCCCCCCTCGTCCTCACCCTGCAGGGGAGTGTGTTCAGACACTCCAGGGGTCCCTCTCTCGTTCTCTCGCTCTCTCTCTCTCCCTCCCTCTCTCTCTCTCTCACTTACCTTACAAGGTGTTGAAGACAGAGGTGGAGAGGGTACGGCCAACCCTGACCTGTTTACCTTTGGAGAGTGCTTTACAGTACTTTGAAAGTACTACCACGGCGGAGATAATGCAGAGTGATGTAATAATGGAAACTTGTGAGGAGGAGTAAAAGTTCACCAAACGAGTTGATCAGAACTACTCAACTCATTGCTGACTGAGTTTTATGGCGTTGGCCTGTGTCGTTGGGGGAAGGACGATCCTTTTGACTTGACGTTGCGAGGGCTCGGCGCGGAAATGGGGCAGAACTGATATTTTCAGCAACAGCACACTTGTAGTCTCTCATTGGTTGGGCTTAAGTGAACTGTGACTGTTTTGAAAGATAATTGCATAAAAAAATATATATATAATTCACTTTTGTGCACCGACCCAGTGCACTGCTCATTTTCTCAGAATTAAGGTTGTCACTTGAAAAGAACCGTAAAAGTGTAAAGTATTTAATTTTGGTCACAAAATCAAAATGTCAGCGTGTTTGCATCTGTGATAAGAGTAGTTGTAACTAGTTACTTTCCATCTCTGGTTGAACACCAATCGAAAGACTACAATAGAGCTTATGAAGACAGCTGACGTGGAGCTCCTATTGGCTATTGTAGTGAAATAAACTAATAGGTATTGTAAGAATGGACATGGTGATCACTATGACATTGACAGTGTACTGCACTGTTGCACAGGGCTACACACGAAAGTAAAGATACTTTATTAATCCCGAAAGAATATATTCCAGAAAGTAAACACTATTGTACCCTATTTAAGTGTAGGTTTTAGATAAATGTTGTGTAGATAATTATATATATGGGTATATGTGGTATATGCATATATTCAAGTTTTGTAGATGTATGTGTATATTGCATTTTATATGTGTGTATTTAAATTTGAGGGTCGGAATTCCAGCAATTAATATAAAATATCGAGACACAGGCCAGTACCGACAAATTTACTGAGGCAAGCTCCCGGTAAAAGTTCAGTGACGGGCGGGTCAAAAGTGCAGCCCGTAGGTTTCCTCCCGTGACGTCCAGAAAGTTATCAAGCCCTCTGCGTAACAGCGCCGCTAATAGTTGGTCTCTATGGACACCGGGAGTGTGATGACTTTACCACCCAGACGAGACTGATTTATGTGGGAAAAGCCCCGAGAGCGCCCGCGGAGAGTGTGGAGAGGATTAGAGCCCCCTTGACAAAACCCGTCACGGCCAATCAGCGGCGGAGACCCCCTGCGGACAGATATTGAGGCCAATCAGAGCTTGGCATTTCGGCCCCCCCGACCTTTATTACCTGTGGTATAACTGCCTCATAATCCTGTGATCTCCTTATCGCCGAGGTCTTGTTGGATAAGCGCCTGGGCTTCAAACGGAGCCGGCCGCTCAGCTGCGAAGAGGCCGCGGAGGGGCTCTCGTTTTTTGGGATCAGTGCACGTGCACACAGGTGTGCACACACACACCACACACACACACACACACACACACGCACGCACACACACACACACACGCATGGACACACGCACACACACACACATACGCACAGACACACACACACACACACACAGACACGCACACACACACGCACGCACGCACGCACACACACACACACACACACACACACAAGGTTCTTCCGTCCAGTCCTGGGAAATTGGGATTCCCAGTTCAGAGCTGTAATTGTTTAAACAAGCACTGGTGTTGATGTTTTTTGCATCATTTTTTATTGTATGCCATATGAATTGGATAGTAATCAATTAGTTAGCTTCACGCTAATTGTGTAATTTATTCAAAATACGTCTTATTATTCTTTGGTAGCCCGTTTCTACAGTCAAAGTAGGTCATAGATTTCTGAATAGATGCCTGTGTTTTAAATAATGTCTCTTTTGTGTGTCGCTGCATCCCTCAGTATTGTTAATCAGTGTCTTCACCTTGTTCTCACGGGGGCTTATTTTGAAAATGTATAAAATATGACACCGCCATACAATTTACATTTTTTAATTGAGTTATTTTCTCTGCAACCGGGACAAACAAACAAACAAACAATCAAACAACCATTCTGAGACATACAGGATATGATACCTTCATCAGATCCTAGGCTTTGGAGTGTTTCGCTCTCTGAGTACATCTCAAGTATAAAGGCTTTGTTCTACTTATCTATTGTTGAATATATTACGATTTTTTTTTTCCACGCACACACGCACGCACGCACGGACGCACGCACGCACGCACGCACGCACGCACGCACGCACGCACGCACGCACGCACGCACACACGCACACACACACGTGCAAAATGTGAGTTGGAGACTCAAGTCTCTTCCCCCTAAAGTAAACACACAGGAATGATGAATCTGTCTTTGAATTGTGGGAAAAAGTTGTTTGAGTTTCACACAAGCTCTCTAAACGGCTATTAAAACCTCCCTGTTTGCACATGTCGCCCTGTGAGCGGGACCGGGAGAAATGAAAGAGAGAGCTCCGTACCTCGTTCCATTCGGGCCCCTGTCCCCCGTTTTGCTCTTTATATATTTATATGACATTTATTTTGTACATCTTTTGAATTCACCTCCTCTCTCTCGATCCCTGGCGATGGTAAGGAACGAGACCTGTGCGGAGGACCTGCGTGCAGGACGGGACGTTCTTCTCTCACTCCGGTCGACGGGGAATGCGGCTCGCAGTGATTCACAGAGATGGAAGAATTGTTGTTCTTTGCCACTCAGATGTAAATCCACTGGGAGGCGGGGGTGGTGGGGGACACTGGACATCCCAGCCCCCCCTCCACCATTCATTCACACCAGCGCAGAGCGTTGAGGACGGAGGGCAGCGGGTGCAACGGACAGACAGAGCTGTGCAAGAATGTATTTCAGGCAGATTTTGGAGAGCGGCCAGCTGGAGGAATCCAGAATGCCAGGGCTCTTTTTTTTTTTTTTTTTTTTTCTGTGTGAAACGGCTCCTTAAGACCACTGCGAACAGCTGCCGGACAGTGCCCCCTCTGCTCCCCTTGCCTAACCGCCCCCTCCCCACCCTCCCCTCCCCTCCCACCACCTTTCGCCCTCCGCTGTGGGGCTGTAAATCTAGGGAGGACGGAGGCGCTGGCGACTTGCTGAAAGGGGTCCGGGGAGGATCCCGGGGTTTAGTGCAAGAGGTCAGACCCACGCTAGCGGGCCGTGGTGCCGAGGGCTGATACCCAGCGATAACCCAACGCACACGCGGGGCCAAAGGACCCCCACCCCGCCCCACCCACCCGCAACCCGCGCACCAAGTAGTCCCCACACTTCTCTACTCTGCTTTCCGGATTAATTGAACTGCTCGGAGGGAGAAGGGGGCTTCTCTGTCGGGATGTCACAGGGGTCATTTCAACTTCATGCCGAATCCGAGCATTCTGACAAAAGGATCACAGCGAGCGTGGATATTTAAGCGACCATGAATAAAACGGTGAAAATTAGCGCCCTTGGCGTGTTTCGAAAATGGTTCAGAGCTCGGGGGCATGCGTGCGAGCAAAAATGACGAAAAAACAGATATTGTGAAAAATGACTGAATTACAACTGCAATTGATCCCGCATTTGCCTCTGAAAACCGGAGGAGAAAGAGTCGGAGGGGCCCGCGCTCTCTGTTCCTCCTCTGTCCCTCCTGAGTCAATTGTTGTGGAAGCATGGTGTCAACCCTGCGCCATCAATCACCCCCTTTTCAGCGCAGGGCAGACAAGGCGGGGACCCGCCCCCCAGGACAGGGGGGTGGAAGTTCTCATGCCCTTCCCGCCTCCTACAGCCCCGCGCCCCTGCAGACAGAACTCCGACAGCTGGTCTGGCCATTAGGGGTAGGCCGGGACCCGAGGGCCCCTGCACAGCAGCAACAGCTGCCAGCCCACTGCCCCCAACAAAACCACACCAAAGCACTATAAAATCTGTATTAGAGCAGCCGTCCATTGTCATTCCTTCGCATTCCTTCACAGAGAGGCCACGCTGCACATCACAGGCACGTTTTCTGAGATTGCGTCCGATAACCGTTGAGGAATATGTGTGAAAGTTGTTTGCTCTGGCGCTTTGGTTTTTCGTAAGTCTTGTTATCCGGGGACAGATTTCAATTTCGCTATGGCACCCGACCAGTAATTATGTAATTTTTCCCTCAGTGGGTGGTACGTTTGTTTGTCGTCGTGACGCCAAATTTTTGCTCTCTCCCCATGACCGCCGAGGATCCACTGTAATAAGAGCAAGAAAGGAAAACAAGGCGTAATTACCCCCTTCAGCCAAATAGATGATCCTTTTTGCGTTTCTTCCCTTTCTTTTTTTTCCAACTGGGAGCTGTTAGTGCAGGAAACAAAATGAAATACAATGGTACTACCATGTCAACCCTCATAATCATACACTGTGAAAAGCCCACTTAAGTTGTTTAATTTCATTGTATCTTCTGTCAAAAAAAGGGAGGGTGGGAGATCATATTTATTAATGTCATATATTTAGGTTTTTTCAAATTTTCATGTAAATAGTGCTAAAGACTGCATTCATTTGCCAACTTAATGTTAATAGGATAGATATTTTGAAGTGTATTGCTGATAGAGAGGGCCTCGTACTATTAATTGGAAATGATCATTCATCTCAGCAGTTTGTTCATATTTGTCCTTCGTAATGTTCTGATTCATTATGCAAGCTGCAGGGACAAATTTAAAGAGCGTGCTACCTGGAAATAAATTCACCACCCAGAGTAATATTTACCTTCCAATTTAACGCCGGTTCTTCCGTCTGCAATCGGAGGCAACCAGCTCCACAAAGTTTTGTCTATGCATGTCCAGAGTGTACTTTCATTTAAAGAGTGCTTTTCCTTAAACGATTAAGATTACCTCATTGTGAGCCAGTGTATCCAGTTATCTGAATTAGTGTGTGTGCGTGTGTGTGTGTGTGCGTGCGTGCGTGCGTACATGCGTGGGTGCGTGCGTGCGCGTGTGTGTGTGTGTGTGTGTGTGTGTGTGTGTGTGTGTGTGTGTGTGTGTGTCCCTCCGAGCGGGAGAGAGAGAAAAGATTGGAGTGTTAGAGGAGATTATGCCACACTGCCTCAGGGGTCTTGTTACTCAT
Source organism: Zeus faber (assembly GCF_960531495.2). NCBI lineage: Eukaryota > Metazoa > Chordata > Actinopteri > Zeiformes > Zeidae > Zeus > Zeus faber. The sequence goes on along the minus strand of NC_137205.1, from coordinate 26,105,188 downwards.
GCACTAGAGGCAAGTGAGCGGTTCCCACAGCAGCGCACTGAGGTAAGAGAGGCTGCACCCACAGCCCCACCTGTGTCTCAACCTGTCCCGGCAGAGCCTCGAGAGCCAGGAGCTTCCTTAAGAAAAGAAAAAAAAAGAAAAATGAATCTGGTCGGTGCTCAATCAAAACAACAAGGCAGCCAGTTACAATGCTAGCGCACCACCAAGGTGTAATTACAACAAGCAATACCAAGAACAGGATAATAACCCTCCACGCCCACACACACACACACACACACGCGCGCACACACACACACACATCAACACATGCAGCGGCACATACGCAAGCACCTACGTATGCACAGAGAACATAAGCACATAAACACACCCACCACACAATCAAACACGGCCACTTTTCACACTTTGGCGGCGGTCTGGTTTTGTCCAATGGTTCGCTACACTAAACCTTGGACCACGTACACATTTCCTAAATGTATTTTGAATGGTATTACGGCTTTGTAGAAGGAAAGCAACGGTGCATAAATGCTTTGTGTGAAGGCTGGACAATCGAAAAAAGTGCACCCTGCCAAAATCCACAGGCCCGTTTGTTCTGGTTCCACGGGCGGAGGCCTCCAGCCCCCTCGGTCCAAGTTTCCTGGAGCGCTGAAAGATTACATCTCTCGGTATCAAAAACGAATTCCTCGTCTTCTTCATCACGATTTATAGGGGGCGCTGATATGAGGAACAAAGATGGATGTGTTCAAAACATACAGACTACGCCGCATGCCACCACACTTCAAAAGCCTTTTCACTTCGTCATATGGTGTCAAAGTAAGTAAGTAAAAAATATAAAATAAATTTTAAAAAAGGCGGAGATTCTAAGGTGCACATAAGACCGTGGCTGATGTGGAGGCACACTCCACATCTAGATGGACTAGATGGAAGCAGATAGGAGTCGAAAAAGGCTGGAGAACCGCCTGGGGCTCCCCCAACCCACTTCAATGTCGGAAACTTCACTCTTATCCTCGGCACGCTTTCGGGCGCAAACTACTACTCGACTAGATTGCACGTTGTGATAGCGCGTCGCCGGCCTGCGCGATCCGCCCGGAAAAGCGAATTAATGTCAACGCGTCGGACCGTGATAATTAGTCGACACGTCCACTCGCCTGATTGCCGTTCCATTCAGACCATGAAAAGAAAAGACGCAAGGCGGGGGCGTGGGAATCGCGCGTCCACCTAATTGTGATGAATTCTTTTCCGCGGCATATCTGGGGCGCGCTGGTGAAGAGAGTGAGCGGAGCCCGACACGGCCATCCTGGCGGAAGGGTTTCGGTGGAAGAGGGGGCGGAAGGGGGCGGCTGACGGCAGCAGACATTCCTGAACCACAGCACCCGGGGGGGGGGGGGGGGGGGGGGGGAGTAGCGGAGGATGGATCGGAGGGGCTTGCGGTAATACCACGTTTATTAAAATATATTGAAGAAAAACAAAGGGACCAGTCCATGGCAGGGGTGGAGGGGGGATGGAGGCGGCTGGTGGAATCGGGGGGTGGGCGCCTCACCCCTCCCTCCCCAACCAGTGCAATCTGGAAGCCAGTGTCTCCTTCCTGGCCATGAACCTTTCATCCGTCCCTCTGGGGTGTCTCTCCTCTGTCCTGGCCGCGTATCTCGGTCAAGCAGCTGTCCGGCCGCCCCCGCTCAGCTCGCTCCTCGCTACATTCATTCGTTGACGACATGCGCTGTTGCCCCCTCTGCCTTATCCAGGACATGGCTTTTCACCCGCTTCCGCTTCCCTCTCCGGCCCTCACCCTCGCACGCCGCCTGCGAGCCCCTTCGCTACTGTATCACCAGCAGAGCCTGCCAATCCTCCGGCGCTCCTCCGTTTTTTTTTTTGGTTTTTTTTTTGTTTGTTTTTTTTTCCTGTCCCCTCCTGTGTTTGCAAGACGTCCTGTGGCTTTAGGTAAAGCTCGCGTTCCACGGGTGGATCCCTGGAGGCCGTGTCGTGCTAATCTCCGGTGAATGGCGACTACACTGTTATTGAGGCCGGCTTTATTGTCTGGCTGATTTTACAACCATGCCTCTGGCCCCGCTGACCCCGCTGAACTGGTCACTGTCTCCCGGGCAACTAATGAAGGAAGTGTGATAATGCGGGACAGAGGAGGTCTCACCTCGGGACGGTCTGAGGGCCGAGGGCGGACACTATAACCCCTCATGGTAATACACATCATAAGCCTTTCCAAATAGCGGCCGTGCCAAATTCATCCCTTATCGCCAAACGTATCAGCACTGACCTGTGCAATTAATTCTCATCTCCTTCGTAGCACAGCAACGCCTGGTTTTTAGGGGGCGAGCGATTCCATAGGACAGATAGTCAGGAATGCATGATGCATGTATACGATATTCCGGATTATCCGGCTTCCTGGACAAACAAATCTCCTCGTCTCCAGCCATCTTCCCAGGACGGCACGGAAGAGAAGGAGAATCCACGCATTCCAGGGCCCTGTCATGTCCTCTCCTACTCTTTAATTTAGCAGCAGCTGTCGGGGCCCTGCAAACCCACAACCATCAAAGCTCGGCCAGGAGGGCCCGGGGTGGGGCGGTGGAGCAGAGGTCTGCGAGGAGCGATGCCCCCCGGAGCACACTTTGTTAGGTTTGTTTAAGGTTTCTCCTCATACCGGTATATCCGGTGGGTGAACGGGCGTCATGATCATCGTGTGAAAACACATCATTTCAACAGGGGCGTCCTTGGAAAAGAAGCGTCAAGCGCCTCATCACTCTCCTTGGGACGAGCGACAACCGGCGTAAACCGAACATGGTTGAGAGGATACGGGGAGCCTTGCTGACCTTGCGGCGGCCTCCCGGTGGGTTGCCAAGGCTGAGGGTGGGCACCCGCTCCTCCGAGGGGAAAAGACAGGCAGACAATCACCTGCCGGCTTTATCCGTCCGCGTTTGCGTCACTGAAGCAGGGTCGGAGATGACCGCGGCGCTTGTCATGAGATCCTGACTCACGGAGGCTTCTCACAGTACCGCTGGCTTCTTCCCGATATAGAAGAGCCCGAAAAAACACACAAACATTCAAATGTGTGTTTACAGGCTCGGTCAAATAGGAGAAAAAAAAAAAAAGATCATTAAATAGAACTACTGTTGCTTTTCAGAATAAAAACAAATCCTACTGATCTCTACTTTACCGAGCAAAAGCGTGTCCGAATTTTCGAAACACACAAATGTTTTGGAAGTATAAGATGAACGGAAATAACAAAACAACCTAGAATCTATTATTTGGCTGGATAAAAGTCTTTAAAAAATGGGCTTTCAGTTAACTTTTAACACGCGTTAATCAGTCACGCTTCAGCTCATCAGGTTCGTCTACGGCTTAGAAAGCACAATTACGCCTGCTTTTAGCGTTGTAACCCTTTAATTTAATATATTCCTGTTGCATTGTGGAGTCCGGTGTCGCACTGCGGCTCGAAACTGTGTGTTTAGGTGTGTTTTGAGTGCCAAGGTTCTCACACTCTGGTGAACATGTCAGGACGAGGAGACCCCAGGGGATCCCAGATGTGGTCCGCACTCTGCTCTCTTCTAGCCCCTAATTACACTATTGCCTCTGTTATGGGACGTAATTAGTGGGAATTGCTCCGCTCTGTGATTCAAGCAAGCGCACCATGATTTGCGCCGCTCCTTTCTCTCCTCTTTCTCCTCTTCCCAAAATGCATTCCCGTCCTCTGAATATCGGAGCGAAATACAAGAAAGAAAAATATGTGAAAAATGCACCACCTTTGAAAGCCCTGTATGATTACCGACTCAGAACGACTTAATCTGGAACTGGTTTTTGGTTTTTCACAATTGTATAAGCCTTGGTCATGTACTGTAGCAAACGATTGCCTGTTGAGCTCCAGCTTCACAACTGGATTCAGCCATGCCCTTAAGAGAGAAAGCACTATTTCCTGGGGGTCTACTCTGACCCGGGATCCCATGGAAGTGCTGTTGCAACAGCTTGTTTCAATTCCCCTTTTCCCAGCTTCTGTAGGGCAAACACAGGAAGAAGCATAACCCTACAATAGGGGCATGGCCTTTAGGGCGTGAGCAGGAAGAGGGTTCAGGTCGGCACAGTTGGGCTCAATGCATTTCAATGAGGGGGCTGCAGATAATGTTATTGGCTAGCTCATGGCTGATATATTGCCAAATTTCTCTCCTTTCTACGCAGTCTGGGGCAGTGGTTTTGCACAAGCTGGCCTCTAGTCCTGATTTCACGCTGCTCAAAGACCCATTGAAACCCGAGTCGGCCTTGAAGACACCGCTCCTCGGGAGCGGGTTATAGAATTGATCCCGCCACGGCCTATAAATGAGTGAGCGTGACTTTTTCAACGTGGCAGGAGGAAAAGAGCTGTCGTAGAAACGCAGAGACTAACACTGAGCTCTGGATCCTTTTTAGAACCGCAAAGCACGGACCACATTTTATACACGACAAGTATGTGCTGGCATCTTGGCGGTTACCGAAATCAAGACTTAACGAATGAATGTGGGCATCTGTTTCAATAGTGATCAGATCTGACACGGAGGAAGGAGACATCAAAGGTAGAGTGAAGTGTGGCCAGTCTCCATGAATTACACGGTTCCTTTTTCTAGAAGCCGAAAGAGAGAAGGACTAGTGCCCGGATCCACCCTCCACCCCCCAACCCCAATATATTTTCCATGAGGTTATGTTTCAGGGTTTTGGACGAAAGCATTAGTGTTCATTTACGGGAGACTTAAAATAAGACAGTATCGCAGTGATGAGAAAATAATTATACAATTGATATGGAAATGCATAAACTGGAGATTAACAAGCTGTGTTGCGGCCCAAGTTCCCTCAGGATCTGGCGAGCGCGGGGAAGCTGTGGTCTCCAATGCTTGAGTGAAACGTTGGAACAGGTGAGGCCTTGGCTCCGCCGGGTTTTCTCTCTTTGGACTTCGGAATATCTGGATGTTGCGTCTTCACCTACGCCACATGGTGCTCGCAGTGAGGCCCGCACTCTGGCTTTAATGAGACCGAAACCCTCTTTACCTTCCTGCCCCGATGGGCTCTGCGCTCTGAAGCCCGCTACGTTCAAAGCGCTCACGGCTCTTAAAAAACACACACACCGGCCACCCTGGACGAGGGAGGTGGCTGAGGGGTATGCGATCCCCCTGATGACAGGAACACATGCAGCCTTCGGGCCGCCGGGTCTTTTAAATACCCGAGCTGATTCCCCCCAGCGCGCTCCTCCGTCCTCCTCCGGGGGATCCTTCCCCTGCTCCCAACTCCCATCTCTATCTCTTCCCTCTGACTCTCCCTCTCTGACGGGGCCTCTTTCGACGGCACCTACCGTAGTGAGCCGAGCATTAACCTGGTGGGATCCCTCCAGTGGCCCCTCGCGGTTTCGACAACTGCGCTACGACCTCTGGGCCCGAGGGCTCCGCATCCGAGAGGCACTCCAGTCGCAGATGGTGGACTCTCTGTGTTTGTTTACCCTTCGGAGTGAGGGGATTCTGTGGGAAGAGCATTTCCCCATGCTGGGGATCGATGGGAGAGAGATAAGGGGCACCGAGTGGCCTTGGTTGAGCATGCATGGAAACCGTTTTTGGGGGTGTGAGAACTTCCTTTTGGTGTTGTGCTTTGTTCTTAACTCGAACATCGCCAAGGTCGCCCCGAGAAGTACCCGCTATCCCATTCTCCTGTTGTTTTCTCATTTTTTTTTAAACTCTGTGATGGATGAGAGTTTTTTTTTTGTATAAGAATTCAGGATTCCGAGGGTATCTCAGTGTTTTGGAACTTTCCCATCAAACCTCTTAGCGTGGGAATCAAGGGCGGAAAGATATGAGGATGTGGGAGAATGAGAATTCCCTGTCAGTCAAGTACACAAACAATTTGAGGCTAGGGGGCTCTAAAGGAAGAGAGACCCTCACCCCCATAAATCCACTGCGAAACTCCTGCAGCCACGACTGTGTCGGTAGGAGCATGGGAACTGAAAGGCAGATGCAAAGATAAAGCTTTATTCCAGCAGATCCTTCTTTCACCTCCAGTCACACTTATCTGCTCAATCGTAATCTCTCCCGCATCTCACTTTCGCTCTCTAAAAACAACAACACACTCCAACCTCGCTGACACACTGCGGTGAGATACCTCAGGTCTTCACTCGCTGTCATTCAACACTTAAAGTTTTGGCCCGCGGCGTGGGCCGTTGAATAACACCTGCGGGAATTCGGGTTCGACGCCATTTCCTCTGTATCTGTACGCGGCTGAAATGAGGATCCTTGTGGACCCCCTCTCTGCCTGACGGTAAATATATATCACCGTTAATAAGAACACATTCCGGCGCTTGCACCATGGTGCTACCGCGCGGGAAGGTGAGCGAGTGGGAGCAGCACATTGTTGTCTGAGGGATCGGAGAGTCGGAGAGGGGGGGGGGGGGGGAGGCGGCGGGCGGCAATGGAGACTGAGTAGGAGAGAGGCGAAAGACGGAGCCGCACAACAGCCTGGAATTAGGGAAAATAAATCCGTCACTAAGGGCGGACTTGAGGCAATAGAGATATAAAGCGAGCAAGTACAAGGAGTCATAAAGCGAGGCAGACAATGGAGCAAATGAGAACATGTGCGTTGTGGGTGTAGGTGCTGTGTTGTGGTTCTCCTTTGTGGCGGTCGGAGGCCCCCCCCGTGTGTGGTCTGGTGCGGTCCCTGTCTTACTGGAGGGAGCGGATCTTTAAGACACTTCAGACGGCACTCTCGCACAGTCTGCGCCGAGAGGCCAGCGGGAAAAAAAAAAGGGGGGGGGGGCGGTCCAATAAACAGGAGCCGTTTGATCCAGCCGCAGCTCAGCCGCCTGCCAAGTTCCTCTTTGTCTCAGCGAAGACACTGCGGCCGTCACACAGACGGCTGTCTGCGTACGGATCTGAGCCGGGGCACGGCTCGCACGCCGCGCTGCCAATTTACTGAGAGAGCATGAGAGAGATCGGAGAGGCGTGCAGGGCCTGTAAGAGAGGGGGAGAGAGAGAGAGAGAGAGAGAGAGAGAGAGAGGGGAAAAAAAATGGAGGTGCATAAAAAAACTCAGCTTGCTCCGTGCTCTTGCGCCGAAAAACACCTCATTATGATTTCATCCCCGCGAGGCGCTTCAATAGTGCAACAACGACTTGTGACGTGGACAAAGATTCCATGTCACTGTGTCTTGCGGGGACGGTTATTTTCCTGGGTGCCCCCCCCCCCCCTTCCTAAACATTACCGCAATGTCATCCAACCTGCAGGACATTGGGACGGAGATGCCCTTTCGGAGGCCGCTTGGACTTTATTAGTCTTTATTCAATCGGTGGGGCAGACTAGCCCCAGCTCCGGGGAGGCACTGAACGACTGGGTTCACAAATCCTCCCAAAAAATTCCTTCAAACCCCCGCCCCTCCCACCCCCAAAATATCCGAAGGGGGCAGCCAAATCCCCCCAAGATGATATTGCAAATAAGTGGAAGCAGATTACCGTTTCTATTGTACATGTTAACAATGACGTTTAAACTTCCAAACTTTGGGCATTTGTCTCCTTTGCAAAACTGTGCATTTATTGATCGAGAACTAGGTCAAAATTCGTGAAGGAAGACGGATCAGCTTGTTGACAGCCCACGAGAACCAGATTATAACCAAAAGAAAACATGACAAAGTACTAAAGGTTGGCGCCCGAGTCCCTAACTTTTCTTCGGCACGAACGTGAAATATGAATTCACATGATTGGGCCAAGGAATCCATCCTGGCTCAGCGACAACCCGGCCACAATATAACAGGAGACCTCACCTCACCCCACGAAGACAAAGCCCGCCGCGGTGCCTGGTCCGTCTCAGCCAAAATGCCATGTTGACATTCAGGATATTGACGTTTTCGAGCGAAAGCGACTCGGGAAAAAACTTGCCCCCCTTTGCGTCTGCAAAGGTTTGGAGCCGCTCCAGTTGTGCGTCAGAGTTGCTGCGGTTATCTAACTGAAATACCATTTTGTTGAGTCGTATACTCTATTTAGTCTTTTTAGGATCCCTGTGTTCCTATTCAGATTCGAGGAAACTCTAAACCGATCCCTGGATAGAGTGCAACCAGCATGCCTATTTCCCACAGTATGGGCTCGGGCAACGGCCAGATATCTGAGACTAATCACTCATTAAAAAGCGTAATGCTGTTGTGGACCCAGCTAGAGAGACAGAGCCAGTGACAGCTGCTGCTACTATGTCTAATGGAGGGATTATAGGAGCACACACAAAAAACTACAAAGGAAGAAAAGGAGGACTGTAGTTTTCTTCCTTTTTTTAAATCCAAAGGCTTTATTGGCGCCCGGTTTTTTCCTCCAAGTCGGAGGGACGGCAGGGAACGAGACATCCAATCGGCTAAGGGAGGATGGAGGATCGACACGTTTGAATGAAGTAAATCATGTCCAGGACATGAGCAGGGGGAGATGGGGGGTGATCCTCCGTCAGGTCTGAGCTTCACCCAGCGACCCCTTCTGCAACGTCGGTCCTCACTCGATGTTTAACGCTCTATTCCACCGCTCTCCTGCAATGCACAGTGTTCCATTTTTTTTCCGCCTCAGCATCCCTCTAGAAGCCTGGTGTTATGACTCGTCTCGGTTTTGGCTACAGCCCGGCCTTGGGTTTTAACAGCATGCCAGGGGAAAGTGCCGTTCCGCAGGCGTCTACATGGGGGGGATCAGCGTTAAGCCGCGGAGAGGGGTCTGGGGGCAGCACCTGTCAGGGCTCAGCTTAGGTCCAGGGTGCTGCAGGACCCGGCCTATGCAGCTGTGGGTCCAATCTGAACCCCAGCAAGCACAAGAATATGAAATGATCTCCTTATCTATCGCTTTGTAATTGGACTGTAATGCCATAAGGCTTATTGACCATCTTTTTCAATTTCTTTTTCTGCTGGTCTTTCTTCCTTTGTCTCTGGGCAGTGCACAGCAGAGGGTGAGGGAAAGAGAGCAAAAAGAAACAAAACAATCACAAAGCAAATTTTCAAACAGGGTCTCCAGGGGTATCAAAGCGCCAGAGAAATCAGCCCAAATTGCTATAGTAAATATTCTTGGTTTAAACATTAACTCAAAACATTCCAACGGAAAAAATGCATGGCCCCCAGCACCTCTCCCTCGGAGCGGAGGTCTCTGGAGATTGGGAATGTTAAAAAAGGGTGATGTGACTGGTCTTGGCCTTCTCGTCCAAAGGTCCATTTATAACCGCTTTGGTCCAAACAAGCAAAGGAAGTGGGAGTTGTATTTTCCCACAGTGCTGCAGGAGGCCAGCGACCAGCGATCGCTCCCCGCAACTAGTAACGGCATGGAAACTTCCCCTCCTACTATGGACTCGCAGAACGGGCAGGACCCACCCCGGCATGGCTGCCAGGACGGCACAACGTGGGACGTTGGGACGTAGGACTGAATTGGCCAAATGATAAGCCAACTGAAAAAATAGCCAAGCGTGCTGATAGCGACAGCGTTGCATGCATAAGCGGGAATTTGGAAGGTCCTTGTGTTTTATTTGGACATAACCTGCTTTTGCCCTTTCACACATGTAGCGCACAACCGGAGATTGTCCGAGACCCGTTTACACCTACTGGAAACGCTGTTTGGTTTACACGAGGGGCGGAGCCTTGGTAGAGCGTGCAGGAGGCAGGACGTGACGCAATGACGCTGCGTGAGTGAGCTGAATGAGTTTTACAGCACACCCAAGATGGCGGACGAGGCTGACGACTTATCAGTAATTGTGACTTTTTTGCGTCCATACTCCATGTATTTGGACTTATCCGCAATACAAAGGAAAGAGTGGAAATTAATATAAAGGAAAGCGGAAAGAGGTACGCAGCGGCTACACTCCGTGCACGAAGATCCGCACTAAGGTAAATAACTGGCGCATGATAGAGACGTCATCAACATGCGACACGCCCACTCGCTCACTGTGAACGATCCGGACAATCACCTGCTCTGTTCACACATACCACTCAATCGGAAATTACGCAGAATTTGTACTCGGGTGCTGGCTGCGTAAAGTCTGCTTAATGACCGGTCCAACTGATTCTGACATTTGCGTGACACATACAGCTCCTCTGGGTAATGTACAGATCATTTCAGGGTTACAGTGCATGTGTGAAAGCAGCTACAGTGTAGTAGCAAAGACTGTAATGCGTATTTCATAGTTGGTGAAGAGTAGATGTTTTTGTTTTTGCAATTTTCTTGATTATGAGCTAGAGTTCTCGACCCTTTTAACCCCTAATCCTGGTTCATCGGTGAGAGTGACAGTCCCATCCAGCTGTACTTTGAAATCCCAACCCCAGGTAACCCAAGCTGCCCTCCACCTGCTGCTGCCCAGTTGTGCACATCATGGCCCGGTTCTCTCTCCACAACAAAGTGCGTTTTACCTCGACATCGGTCCCGCTCACGCTCCGCTACTCAACATGAACCCTCCTCCCACTGCCCCCCTCATCCAAGCATGCCTCTATCCCCCAAAAAGTTAACTCTTTGTGTTTCATTTTCGGATGTTGCCCCACGTTGTGGGTGTATCTTATTTCTACTGCTGCAGCTAGAGGCTTGAAGTCGGTCTCTGATGTTTTCACTGATTGTAGACTTCTGTGGCTGTAGACTCTGGAGGTTGCGACCCCTGGATTTGTGCGAGTGACAGGAAGGAACAGCCTCATCACAGAGGATTTGCTGTGAATTTGAATGCAGATTTGATGTTCTTTGATGATCAGGCCATGTTCCCGCCAGGGCGGGTGGCTCCGCACCCGGTGCAGATGGACAGATTCCATTACAGCCACTTTCCTAAAAAGTCATGCGCGCATGGGCTATATCTCAAATATGCAATTGCTCAACTGTCAGGCCTGCCAGGAATTAGCTTTTGAAGTTGGCTTTTATGAGTTTACATCATGTAAACCCGTTCTCTGCATCATTTTTCACAATCGCCCCCCTCTGTTTGCAATTTTAGGGTTCTAACTTTGCAGATGGCAATCACTCAGGTACGCCGAGGGCATCTTAATCCAATATCCTTAATATGCGAACGACAAATAACAAAGTTATTTTTCAATGTGTTACACTTAGAGTTCAAAATTGAAAGGAGGGCGCAGTGGTTGTGTTTAAAGCGAGCCAGCCCTCTCGTAATTGGTTTGGAGGGCAGCTGTGCCGCAGTTACCATCCAGCTGGCTCCGACTCTGGGAACCGGGCAGAGAGGTTCGGATGCACTTTACACCATCACACATCCACACACAAACACACACACACACACACACACACACACACACACACACACACACACACACAAACTCACACTCGCCTGCTCCGTCTCTGTCTCACTCTCACACACATGGGAGGAGACAAACAAATATGCACACAAGTACACATGCAAACATACACACCGCGATCGCGCCGAACCTCTCCGAGTTTTTAACTTTTTATCCCCCGGTTAAACTGTGAGCTGTGGTTCTGCTCTAGGCCTTCCTCCAATTTTTACAGCGTCATGCGGTTCTGAGTTCCCACATTAGAGAGAGCTACATGTGGTGTGGGCTGCATGTTCCGTTTCCTGGAGATTAACTTTGTATGCTCCGCTCTTTACTCTGACAGAATGAATCAATCTAATGTAAATAGACCCCCCCACCCCCACCCCGCCCCCGCCCCCCGTGCCCCACGCATACACTTTCAACAAACCTATGCACCCCCCCCCACCTCCCACCCCCTCAAAGCGCGAGAGAATTCCGGGAGGAAAACCAAACTTCCCACTCCTCCAGATCTCCGGCTTGACTTCCCACAGAACGCCCCAGGCTCACTGACGTTGACTTCCCACTTTTAAGGGGTGACTAAAAAAAGCGTCTTCAAATTGCAACCATAAGTCTTCCCCCTTTTCCACCTCCGCCGCTCCCACACACGCCCACGCGCCTAACAGGGGTCCCGAAAACGCTGGGAACCCCCAATCCTCCGGTGAGAGACATGAGTTTTATCTCACGTTTTCAACCCTGTCACCGTGTCCATAAAAAAAATAAAATAAAATAGAGCAACACTCTCTCCGCGTTGCCCCGCGGGATTATGGGAGGTTTGGGGGGAGAACGAGGTCGGAAAGGGAAAAGAGCGGAGGAGAGCGGGGGAAAGAAAGCGGGAGAAAAAAAAACGAAAGAGCAGGGTGGAGGAGAGGGCGGGGCTCGTGGAGGGGGAGAGTGCGAGCGCGACACCATGGCGGGACGAAACGGATCCTCCTCGTGAAATCGCTTCCTGCCAAAGCTGCCAGGGCGGCGGGAACCCGAGCAAACAGCACGCCACAGGAGAACGGGAGGACCGAACGCTTGGCTCCGCGCGAAAGCAGAGGTTGAAACGCACACTTGGAATGACCCGACATGGGACATGGCACGAGCTATTATTGTAAAGAGATCACGTTGGACAGCAGTCAGAATGATATTAAAGCAGACGCAATATAAAGCACAATTAGTATTTTGGAGGTATTGAAAAATTCGAAAACATATTTTTGGATCCCTGGGAGTCAACCTGAGTGATTGGCATGAGAATCTTTCAAATTTGTCCGCTACTGAGAGAATCGCTTCAGCCGGCCTCGTTGTTGGGCTGCAGTGATCTCAACACCGGGTCAGTGTGAAACAGTGCTGTGCTTTGATCCGCAACCGCTCAGCCAATCGCAATTGCCTTTCCAAGGTGGAGGCCGATCGCCACCGGTGAAACAAATGAACACGCAAACAACCAAACAACAATTGACAAACAAAACGGAAAGTCGATACCTCCAATATACATATAACTGGTGGACGAGGCATTCACGGTAAAAAAACAAACAAAAAAAAAAAAAAAACACGTGTCGATAGGCCCCCGCGGCCCGAGCCCCTTCTCGCCCGCGGCGTCCACAGTGTATATAGTGCTGAGCGCTCGGCCTCACGCGACGCTGCGCCGGTGGAACTCGATCTCTGTGAGATACTGACAGATCCTCCTTCACACTCGTCCGCGCCATCGTGATAGGTGTGTTATTGTTGCACTTTGGGAGAAGTTATGCAGGCCCCGTTCACAGGGCCCCTCTGATAGCGCCCAGATCAGAGCGGTGGCTGTCTAGTATACAACCACACTCTTATCTGTTCTTATATATATATAGTAGACCTGCATGGCGGCGGGGGTTGGGGGGTGGGGGGTGGGCGTGGGGGTGGCGGTAGTTCTTCACCGAGCACAGTCAGCTTTCCTGAGTGGAGGGAAAGCAGGCCCGCCCTGATTAAAGCCAGGAAGCACTGTCTAGCGGGCGATGCATCCCCGCTGGACAGGGCGGAGCGGAGGAGGAGGCCTTCAGGGACACGTTGCAGCGACCGGGGCAAAGGGGAGAACCGCCGGACTCGCCGGCGGGCTGCTGTCGGGACGCTTTGGCCGAGACACCCGCTCGACTCTGAGTACCCACCCACGGTAGTTAGAGGCGTCTGATGACGTCCGATGATTTCATTTTTCATTCGAGCCGTTAATGAAGCAAGAAAATGAGCTGGCCCGACCAATCTTAGACGGTTAGAAAGTTAATCATGTTGCGTTTATCTCTCTTGAAGTGGTCTGTGAGGTTATTTTGTTTATTCATCCCATATTTGATACTTTTAATTTAGCGAGCGCCTTATAAGAAATGGCGTACTGTGTTTTCTTCCCTCCTCGGTGGCGGGGTCCGCCTTTCCCTGGCGACAATGCAAAGATTGGGCGCGCACAAGAAGTGAAAGGCAGGCGCAGGGAATTTAATGAAGCGCGGTAGCTGGTTGCGGTCAGTACACTGTGGATATGGATGAACATTCCCAAAATAGAGCCTCAGCCTCGGACGAAAAAATAAATAAATAAATCCCCACCTCCTCAAGCGATCGAAAAGAAAAGCAGTTTAAAATGGAATTTTCGGGACTGGTAGTGTAATCCACTCAACACAGACAATGTTATGGATCACCCCTTTAAAAAACACGCATTATGATCTACTTAAAGAAAAGAAAAAAAAAAAAAAAATGGACCCTTTTACTGACCGATATTTAGTTTAAAAACCTTTTTCAAAAGCGTTTTATACACTGCCGTAGATCACAGCAACACTGGGAAAGTAAACGTTGTGCAGGACTTGAGTGTTTTTTTGCAGCCGTGTTGGAAGTCCCCCTCCAGCCAGAGCTCGTGGCTTGTAGTGGCGGCGGAGCCGGGACTGAAGTCTACGCCCGTCTGTCACACATCACTGGTGCTGAAAGCCCCCCGCCTTATCTGGCCGACTGTTTAAAGAACACAAAACTCTTTGAGGGTCTCACTCAAACCGACATATTTAATAAAGTCTGTCATGGCTCAGAGCTCGCAAAGCGAACGGCCTCCCCCCACCCGTTCATTCCTTCACTGCCGAAAAGTCATCAACGGAGCGCTGCGCCCGCAGACCGTACATCTGCGACGCACACGTCCAAATGAGGAGCGGGACGGACGGGGTATGAAGATGAAGCGAGGGAGCGAGCGCGTCACCCCCCCCCCCCCCCGCCTCTGGGCAGAGCTCCTCAGGTAACAATCGACGGCGCTGGGGCGGAGCTCTCCCGACCGGCGTCATTTCCCAACGGGTCGACGAGCGTCACCGACGTGATCCGCTATCGCCGAAACAGCCGGAAGCGGCTCCGTTGGTTGACACACCGGCGAGGGCGCCGCGGGCGTTTTTTGGGGACCGCGGATAAATACCCCGAGATTAATCACACCAAATTGCCTTCCGGGAATAATGAGAGTCTGAGCGCTGTAAAAAAAAAACGCCGTCGCCGCGCCGCTTCACTACAAAGGAGTGATGAGTAATAATGGCGTCAGCTGCAAAGTGTCGGGGGCCGCTCGACGAGCCATGGCACGCCTTTGTACCGGGCTCCGTGTGAGCAGATGTGACAAACAAACAATGAGGGTTGTCGGGCCAGAAGAAAAGGGAGCGGGAAAGAGCGTCAAGAAGCCTCCAAGTCATAACCGGCCCCGTGCATCACGTGCCAACCGGAGCCACTCGGAACCCGCGAAGCGATTCAGGCCGAACAACAATCGAACAAAAGAGGAAAAAAAAACAAAACAAGACAAAAGGTTCTCCTGTGGGGGCCCGCTTCAGACCAGGTGAACTTTTTCAGGGTGGGGCCGCTGCTCCGACGGGACCCGACCGACCGGCCAGAGAATAGAGCCGGCAAGAACAGCGTCGTTATTTATTTAAGAAGACGCCCCCTTCAGACATTTTTTCCTCGTCGAGGCCCCCGGAGGTCGCCGGCAGGCCGGGGCTCGTCCCGCTGGCGTGGCGTCGGCGGGCGAGAACGGGCCCCTCCTCCTCCAATCGCGCGGGTTGTTTTAATTCGGAGGGTATGCGGGACGGACGTCGGACGGGACGGAGGTGTCAAGTTGTCCCGACGCCGGTGACAACCGGGGCAGAGGGGTCAGACAAACTCGCACATTTTTGTTATTACTCCCCCTTCCTCTCGCTTTTTTTTTTTTTTCGAGAAGGGCTCCGGGGGCCAAGAACAACTCTTACGCCTCCCTCCCCAGAGCTTCATTAGACGGGGAAACATGGAAGATAAATAAATGAAGTAACCCCGAAAATTGTTGTGCTTGCGTGGGATAGTTCAAAAATGGCCCCCAAAATAGCACTTTGTAAGACCGGAGGAATGAGGGCCTGCGTCGTTTCACCATACAAGGGCCTGTTTTCCTTCCCGCCGTCCCCTGGCACCGCAGGGACCTCAGAGCTCCCACACACTCACTTTATGCCACTGTACCTTAACTTTTGCAATTAGGCAGGTCTGTCACACAAACACACAGAAAACAAACACACACATACATACATAGATTTACAGATATCAACACCAGCAAGGAACAAAAGCACGCACACGCGGGCACACACACCCACGCGCGCACGCACACACACACACACACACACACACACACACACACACACACATTCTTGTACTGGTACCATAGTGAGGTCCGAGTTAAAGTGCGGACCCATGTTTCTGGTGCCATTCTGAACCAAAAAATAGTCAATTCGGAGACCAGTCCTCACAAAGTATAGTAAAACACACACACACACACACACACACACACACACACACGCACGCGCGCACACACACACACACACACACACATTCTTGTACTGATATCAAAGTGAAGTCCGAGTTAAGTGTTGGACCATCATTCTGGTGCACTTCTAAATCAAAAAATAGTGAATCCGGTCGAGGAATTAAAAGTTGAGAAATGAAACATTTTCTGCGGCTGTGACTTTGTCTCTTTATTTATTTTGGTATTTCTGTTGCAAATTAAAGATTCCGTTCCGTCTTTTTCTCCAATTTTCTGCTTCATTTGATTTTTACCATCTTTCTATCTTTCCCTCTTTCCCACGCACACACACACACACACACACACACACACACACACACACACACACACACACGCTCGAACACACACATGCACACACACACACACACACACACACACACACACGCACGAACACGCACATGCACACACACACACACGCTCAAACACACACATGCACACACGCACACACACACACATACACACACAGACACACCCCCACACACGAGCACACACGCACACAGACACACACACACACACACACACACACACACACACAGACACACACCCAGACACACGAGCACACACGCACTCAGACATATACACACAAACACACACGGACACACACACACACATACACACAGAGACACACCCACACACACGAGCACACACGCACACAGACACACTCACACACACAGACACACACACACACACACACACACACACACACACACACGAGCACACACGCACACAGACACACTCACACACACAGACACACACACACACACACACACACACACACACACACACACCACAGAGGAAGCGAGAAGCCATTCAGGTGTGGCAGAAAACAGACATCGGCGTGTTACAAGCTGCGTCAGTAACCTGTTCAGTCAGTTTATGTCAGACCTTTGTTTTTGAGGAGTGATTAGAGCAGTGATTTCAGCACAAACTGACAGATCACAACGCGGGCGTCCAAGTCACTCCCACAGAGCAAGGACCGCACAGGCCGTCCCGTTAGAATGACTCACCGGGACGCAACACACTGCGGAGATTAACAGTCGGAACGTCCAGAAACCGCTTTGTGTGTGTGTGCGTGTGCGTGTGTGCACGCGCGCGTGTGTTGTATCCCTTCCTTTTCTGATTTCCTTGATATCACAGCCATAATTCGGCCTTTAATAGTAGTTTTAATTCCTAATAATCGTTAGGCGTTTATCTGCCACAAGCTGAACCTAAGTGACAGACGAGACTCTTTTGAGGTCCCGGGTTGGACGGTGGGTACGATCCTGTGTTTCCCGTGCACGCTGACCTCCAGACGTTTGGCAGTTCTGGCACGTAGTGGGAGCTGTCAGCCCCCGCATCTATGGGAGATCTGTGTTTAATTTGCAAAAGCAGATCCTGCCAGAACACAACGAGAGAGAGAGAGAGCGAGCGAGAGAGAGAGAGAGAGAGAGAGAGAGAGAGAAAGCGAAAGCGAGAGAGAGAGAGAGAGAGGGAGAGAGAGATTAGTGGAGAAAAAAGAGAGCGGGAGCAAAAGGGAAACCAAGCCAACACCACCTTTGTCTGTGCATTTGAGTGGTGATTGCGTCTGTGTTCTGGTGCTCCGCTGTGAATGATAAGGCGGAGGCCAGAAAATGCTGCATGTTCTGATTTCCCCATGTTCCTGAGGGTTGGAGATGTGTGTGTGTGTGTGTGTGTGTGTGTGTGTGTGTGTGTGTGTGTGTGTGTGTGTGTGTGTGTGTGCGTGTCTGTGCGTGTGTGTGAGTGTGTGTGAGTGTGTGTGAGTGTGTGTGAGTGTGTGCGCGTGTATGTGTGTGTGTATGTGTGAGTGTGTGTGAGTGTGTGCGCGTGTATGTGTGTGTGTGTGTGTGTGTGTGAGTGTGGGAGCGGTAGAGACATTGTTAAAGGGTTTTGAGTGGTTTCGTGCGTGGGCTGTGGAAGGAGTTGTGTAAATAGGCGTGTGTATGTGTGTGTGTGTGTATGTGGTTGTGTGTGTGTGTGTGCGCACGCGCACGCCGGTGTGTGTGTGTATGTGTGTGTGTGTGTGTGTGCCGGGGGTGTCTGTAAAGCAGGGAGTCATTAACAGTCAGCACTCGCCTTTAGATCACTCTGGCAGAGGCCGGGCCCCACAAGCCTGGGAGAGTCCACCTCTCTCCAAGATTTCCCAAATAGGCCGCAGTGCAAACCCAGTTAAAACAACAACAACAACAACAACAACAACAAAAACAACAACGACGGAAAAAAAAGGGCTCTTATTCTCAGATCGTGTACTTCACAAACTCTCACACGACACAACAGATGAGCTGGAAGAGCTTTGAAGACCGTGCATGAGCCTGCATGAAAAGTCCCTAATCAACTTCACTCGCATCTGTAAGACATAAGTTACAATAACGTGTGTTTGTGTGTGTGTGTGTGTGTGTGTGTGTGTGTGTGCATGTGCATGCGTGTGCGCGCGTGCGTGTGCGTGCGTGCGCACACTTGCACATACTGTGGAGGTGTGCACGGTCTGCAGCAGGAGTGACAGATAACGGTGCCTGCAATCGGGTTTTTCTGGTTGTGCCAGGCGGCTCGGGGAGTCAAGCCGGGGCCCGCTCCGGTTCCCCTCCGGCCTGGGAACCAGAGCAGCGACGTCCGCTCTGCCGCGCTGCCTGTCTGCTCTTGCCGGGAGCCGTTCCCATCCCGCTCATCTGTTTATTATTTTCCTGCGAGGACTTGTGTTGTAAGAGGATCAGGGATGGGGCTTTGAGGTCAACATGGAGGGGGGAAAACTCTCGTACGTCTCTCTAACAATGCCCCGTGAGACTTTTTTGGGTTTGTTTTTTTTCCGACAAAACCATAAATATGGCTGCGAGGGAACTGGGAAAAAAGAAAATGTGCATCTGCCGCAGCAGACCCCGGCTTAAGACCCGTACGTAAGCCCTTTATTTATACTTCTGCGGCTCGGAATCCGGGGCAAACTGCTCCGCGAGCGGCCCCTGCCCCTTGCTTCTCGTGAAGAACGTAACGTGGGTTAATCCTGACCCCCCCGGGGCTACGAGAGTGGAAACAAAACTAGAAAAAAGAGAAAAGCCACCAGAGACATCCGCACTGTGTAGTAGATATGGAAGGAGATACTGGATTACATCATGGCATGCAGCCACCCATTAGAGCCAGTGCTTTGGCTGTACACCTGAGACCATTTATCATTGGAAGAATCTTTTCTCTCTCTCTCTCTCTCTCTCTCTCTCTCTCTCTCTCTCTCTCTATATATATATATATATATATATATTTCAAAGAAGAAATATGATACACACTATACAAACATACAGATGCTCACAGGGATTTTTTTAAATACATTTATACGGTAATTATATATATATATTTATAATTATAATTACATTTTAAATTATATTATGAGTTATTTAGAATATAATATATCATATATTTCTGTATTGTATAATAACTTATTTAACTTTAACAACAATAAATAAATAAATAAATAAATAAATAAATACAATTTTTCTCTTCAAACATCTCACTGTACAGTTTGACAGCTGTCACTTTTTGATTATTATTTTATTATTCATTATTTACTTTTTTGTTTTCATCGAAAAAGCTTTATCGCTTTCAGGGGTGATATAGAGGGTGAGTAATAAATGTCTTGAATCCACGCAAAAATAAGATTCGAGGTTTATTTGTCACATACATAATACATACCTTCATACACATATGCAGTGAAATGTCATCGCAACGCACATAAGTGAATAAATAAGTGACCATCCGGTTAAAGTTTGAGGGACAAACGACAGGTGAATGGAGGGAAGACAGCGCCACTGAGGGTCTCAGCGCCGCTGAGGGTCCTGGGAACGTGCGGGTAAGAGGAGGACGGTACGGAGCACATCCACCGCTCCCTCGGGGCTTCTGGGCCACAGCTGGGTGACTCCAGCGCCGAGCTCTGTTTTCAACTGAGTGTGGGCCCTCGCCTCGCCTGAACCCTGACCTCCCTCCAGCCTCGGGAGAAGGGTCCTCTTTGCCGAGAAAGGAAAAGACCTCCTTACAGTCCACCACCCCCCACCCCCCCACGCTGCTCCCAAAGTCACATTCCGACGGTGGGACACTTTTCCCACCGGGGTTGGAACACAAAACTCTGTTCTTTCCCTGGCGAACATCCAGGGGAAGTGGGCGATCACATGAGCAGGGCCCCGCCCAGCGCTCCGGGCGGCCCTGACCTCCGGCTCAGGGCACAGATCCACCATTCTCCCCAAGGTCAGGGAACCGGGCAGAGGGCACTACATCTGGCAGGAGTAACAAGTGCAAAGTATCAGTGTTTTTACTTTAAGAGGCATTGTGAATATCCCCTCCGCCAGGAGCGCACATTTGATATTCCAAAATATTTTGCTGTTATGCTTTGCGAAACGATATATACGTACCTTCGAGAAAACACAGAGGAAACGTAATTCCTCTTACTGTTGCGGTTGTCGGCGGTATGAAGTGAAAAGGAGGTGTTTTTTGAAGACCGGAAAGTGTCAAGATGGAAATGTTGTTGATTTTCTAATATTTAAAATGTTCGTTTGGAAGTACATGTCTAAACTTGGGGGGAAGTTCAGCACATAATGTAAAATCTTAAAAAATATATATATATTTTTTTTATTATTATTTTGGAGTTGTCGCTGCTTGGTATCCACAGTCCCAGTCTCCACTACTACACCACGGTTACATTTCCCCATCGGGGCCGCTGAGCAA
>NC_137205.1:26076967-26079467 GCF_960531495.2 Zeus faber | reverse complement strand
GTTACTCTGCTGCCACTGCATTTTTGATGCTGAGACAAAAGTGCACACAACAATGGTTTGATAAGGACGAGGCTTTTTTTGTTTTGCAGAACTCGCTGTAACTCCTGCGTTCGTTCAGTCGGTAAACAGATCTTCCATTCAGGGCCCGGCAGCCCACTTTCCCCAAATCGTCCCCCCCCCCCAGCAGCGTCCCAGATCGGGCCGCGGAATACCCCCAAAAACTTTCACATTCATATTCACACACACACACACACACACAAGCACACGGGGAGATCACAAAACACACAACCACAACACACACACACACACACACGCGCACACACACACATCTGATTGTGATTGACAGCGTCTTTGTCCCATTGTGCAGAGCTGTCGCCTCTGATGAAGACACATACGGAGCCGCAGAGCTGCTCTCATTGTACACCGCGAAGAAACTACAGGTCCGCAACCAGTTGCTCTCTCATCTGTTTATCCCACCCCCCCACCTCCCCTCCCCTCCTCCCCTCCCCCCGCCCGGCACGACCAGGCCAGCGGACGGTACGGGACAGGACGGTACGGGACAGGACGGTACGGGACAGGACGGGACGGGACAGGGGGGCTCGCAGACGAGTGGCCGAGCCGGACTACGTCTTCTCCCCTTCCCCGCGGGCCGAGGGATCCCGGGCCCCCGAGCCCCCGAGCCCCCGAGGGAGGAGACAGCTGGAGAGGGAGGCGCCGGGCCGCGCAGTGTGTCTGAGGAGGCCGTCATTAACGGGGCTCGCCCCTCCCCGGGGATGGGAACCAGGTCACATTCTCTCACACGGCACAATACCGGGGTGTGTGCGCGAGGAGGGCGGGGTCGGGGTCGGGGGGTGGGGTGGGGGGGTGTTGGATGGGGGAGCAGGCCGTGACCTCTTTATATCCATCAACAGATCACTCGCTTGGGCCTGCACATTGCGGAGGCACGTTCACACGTCCGGGCGGACGCAAACGCAAACGCCAAACTCAAAACGCCGGCGACGAAGGACGCGAGCGGAGTCGACGTGCACGCTGGCGGACGTGCGTGAGCGTGTAAAAGTTGAGGTTTCCGCGTTGTTCAATCTTCATCTCGATTGGGGCCTGGCAGGCCACGGGCGGAGCATCTCCGGTTGTTTGTTTTTTTTGCTGCGGGCGGCTGAAACGAATTGTGGCTTTTCTGGTCGCACCCTTTATATTAGACGGCAACGCTGAGCTTTTTCAGCTGATCACGGGTGGAAAGACGTATCAATAACTTCACCTTATCGAGACTTAAAGGGCTCACGTTCCCGTGCCATAAAGAGTGAATTCCATCACACGGCTGCCGGGTTCTTGCTCACAGGCTTTCCCAATCCTGTCTGTGTTGGTGAAGGAATATTAAACTACCGCCCTCTTCTGGCGCATGGATGCTACTGCAAACGGTGTTTTTGCGTTTTTGTTTTTTTTTGCCAAATCCTTTGGGTCAGTCGGACAGTGTCACTCGAAGTAAATCAAAACTCTCTTTATTTCGAAAGCAAGTCATTACATTTAAAATTAGACATCCGACCTACACGTCGAACTTCGAAACCCACATACATTCAGTTTATCAAAAAAAAAGAAAAAGAAATTGAAGAAATGATGATTCAACAGCAGTCATGACTATGGGAACGATGCTATGTTTGAACAAACTTGAAACTGAGCACAGCATTATATATAGACTCCTGTGAGGCCTGAGTCTTACTTATGTATATATATATATATATATATATATATATATATATATATATATATATATATATATATATATATATATATATATAGTTAAATATGGGCATTGACGGTATGTCTCCTATACAATACAATTATGTTATTCTTCGTCATGATTTGTTTGTGCTTAATTTGTTGTCCATAGGACTCATAACTCATTGGGTGAAGACAGAGACATTAAACCGCTTGTATACATTTGTTGAACGAGACGTGGGCTTGTACGGTCATGGGTAATAATAGAATGTGACTGTATTTGTGTGTGAGAATGTATGTGTGCGTGATGTGTTTGTGTATATTTTGGTGTGTGTGTGTGTGTGTGCGTGTGTGCGCACGCGTGTGTGTGTGTGTGTGTGCCTGTGTGTGTGTGTGTGCATGTGTGTGTGTGTGCATGCGTGTGCGTGTGTGTGAGAATGTGTGTGTGCATGACGTGTTTGTGTTTTTGTATGTTTTTGTGTGTGTGCGCATGTGTGTGTGCATGTGTATGTGCCTGTGTGTGCTTGTGTGTGCGTGCCTGTTTGTGCGTGTGTGTACGTGTGTGTGTGTGTATGTGTGTGTGTGTGTGTGTGTGTGTGTGCCCGCCTGTGCGCACGTTCGCGCACGTTCGCGCACAGGCGAATGAGGTCATTCTGCATACAACATGTCTATGACTTGTGCAATTGTGCGTGTCATCAGGAAAAAAAAGCTTATCATGGCAACGTCTTTGAAACTATGGGGCCCTTCCTGCTCCCGCTGCTTTTCCGTTCTAGTCTACCGGGTTGAC